>NC_067152.1:14881262-15204762 GCF_903995435.1 Acomys russatus | reverse complement strand
AGGCTGGGAAGTCCAGATAGCTGGGCACTCTCAACTTCCATCCACTCTAGTCTGTAAAGGCTCTACCTCGCCCTCTGGCCAGTGCCCCTTGGTATCCTCCACTCCCAGGCTCTAGGACGGGGGTGCACAGTTGCATTGTGTCTTCCTATTTCTGCTTTTGGGGTTTTTAATTTGGAACACTTTGGGGGGAATCGAAAAACAAAAGAAAAAGAAAGAAAGAAATGCCTCATTCCTGTGCCTGGGGAGGGAAGAACGGTCCAAAGAACAAGTCTTGAAATTTCTGAGTGTTGTTGTTTGTTTTCTCCGTTCAGTTTCTTTCTTTTGATAACTTGGATTATGAAACTAAACTTTAACCCGAAATTAACCCTGCCTCTCTCCCCACCCCCACCCCATCCCCCCCTTGACTTCATGGCAAGTTTAAAGGGCAGTATGGGATTCTTTGCGAGTCTGAGAGCCATTTCCCTGGTCTGTGCCCCGTTCCACCACCCTGCTGATGCACAGACAACCCGCCCCTCCTCTAACCCACCCACCCACCCGCCCCCAGCCAGGAGGGAGCCCCACTCACCCATCCTTCTAACTCCTAACCCTCAAGGTCATCTCCAACCACACATTTGTTTCCAGGATCAGTGGTGTTTTATTTGTAGCCATTTCCATTGGGAGCCAACTCTCCCACAGGCCATCAAGGTCCGCCATGCTCATCGCTGCACTGTTAGTGAATCGTATTCAGGAGTATGCTCCTCAAACCCCTGCCCACCCCAGCCTGGGTTAGTACAAGGAGCAAATCCTCAGCTTGAGGTACCCACCCAAGGGGAAACCCCCAGCACTGCTGGACCCACTGTAGAGAGAACATGGCCTGCTCTGCTTAGGGAGCCCTGCCCGGAGCCCCATCTTTGGACCTGGACCAAAGCTGAAGAGTTGGAGAGGGAAAGTCTGCCTTTTTCTTTTAACGTGGTGTGGCCAGTAAGGGATTGTCATCTTCTTTTCCTCTAGAAAATGACCCAGACTCTGAGCCTGGAAGCTTGGCCAGTTAATTTTTTTTCCCCTGAGTGGCCCTTCATTGGCAAAACACTCTACTGTGGATTGTGAAAGGTCATATACATCAATGTACACATTACACTCAGTCCCCGGGGGGGTTCCCAGGCACCTCATGATCCAAATTTCCCTGTAGCAGCTCCTAAAACCTTGCCTCACCCCACCCCCAGGTCTTCCCCAAAAGCTAAGGATGCTCCCCCACAGCCTCCTGAGCAACTATCCTGCACCAAGGGTTCTTACAAACTTGTTAGAATCCATTGATTGCCTGCCTGGAGGCTGGTACCGTGCCACACCTGACTAGTGACTACAGACTTTAGGAAATGTGTCTCTGCTTCCAGGGACTCTTGGTCTTGGTTAGGGATTAGATAGATGTCTTAACGGAAGGCAACTTTTTTTTTTTTTTTGTCATTATTTTTATCTAGCCCAATCGTTTTAGTTCTCAACCCAACTCCACCCCAACCCGTTTATTTTGACTTCTCCTCCCATGTTGGGAAACACCTGCTGAGGGTCCACGGGGAGGGGTGGGGGGGAGGGAGGCAGCTTTGATCTTTCTCAGGGTGGCAACTTGTATGTCAGGGCTGTGCTGTTGAGGCAGTCAAGGGGGAGGCCTCGAGTTTCTGCCTCAGCCTGCTCCTCCGGGCTAGCCTGCCTCCCTTTTCTCACTCCCCGCACCCCAGAACCTGAGGTGAGCAGGGCACATGTTCCCCAGCAGGGTCACCTCCCTGCCGACTCCTAGATCACTTCACTATCAGTGGTCACCCTTCCTTCACCTTCACCTGGTAGTCTGAAACGTCATCCTTTCTTGTGCTCAGTCAAGAGTTTGATTTTTTTGTTTTGTTTTGTTCTGTTTGTTTTGTTTTGTTTTTTGATCGTGCTCATTTAGTCCCAGCGGCACCCCCCCCCCCCCTCCCCCATCACGTCCCATCCAAACACAAATCCGGGTTTGACAATTGACACCTCCCTGTCCCCTCCAACCTGAGGAAAAAACGGTACCAATTTTCAGGGTACTTTTATTTTGGGGTGACCTCACTGGTGGGTCCGTGTATCACTCATAGAGCTTGGAAAGCACCCCCTACCCCCCCCCCGTACCACCCACCCAGCCCAGCCTCTGGCCCCAGCCAGGACCCTTCTACTGTGCTTTACACTTGCCAGCTTTATTCCAGTCTAGTGCCCGTGAGCTCCTGATGGTGGTGGTGAGTGTGAGCAGTCACGTTTCTGTTGTCTTTTCTCTTGCTTGGTTGGGGCTGCGGTGAGAGAGTGTCTCTGAGGCATACTTTCCCGCCTCTCTTACACTAGGACCTGCACACCTCCTCTCAGACACTCTTCTGAGCACGCTCAGCAGGAAGGTTTGTCCACACCTGTTAACCCCCTCTCAGTGTCCAGCTTCCTGTTAGTATCAGCTGGTTTGCATGTTTTGCTTGTTCAGATGAAACAGTTCAAGAAACAAACTCATATCCAACTCTCGAGAAATGTCTTTTTTTTTTTCTGTACACTTTCCGTTTTCTTTTTCTTTCTTTCTTTCTTTCTTTTTTTTATCAGTTACAACTCCAAAACACCTGTTGTCTAGTAAAACATTTCACACCTCCCTTGCCTGTTCTTAGATTGTATGTATCTGTGGGACTGAACTAAATGCATGCACTGTAGTAGATGTCCTGGTAGCTGTAGCCGTAGTTGTAGAACATGCATTGTTGAGTTGATATCACAGGGCCTCCGAAGGCGTGGCCCAACACCACTGTCTGAAGGATAGCACGGGGGCCAGGAAGAGAAGGGGTTCCATGCTTTCAAAGTTGCCAAGGGGCTTGGATCCATGTTCTCGCCATCAGCCACCACCACCTCTCCTCACGCTCCCTACTCCCCGAGTCTAGAACTGAGTCACCACCCTCAGCTCTAGCCTGTCCAACTGAGGTCGTGTTTACCAAAGCGAAAGCGGGTAGAGCCAGAGTCATCTTGTTCTTCCAAGTTCTTATCTTCCCCACACGGTTCTTGACCAAAGCAACAGATCTGTCTTTGTTTTTAAGGCCATCAGCCAGGCTCCTCTAAGCCCGGCTTCTTTTCCTTGAGCCTTTGGGAGACACAGGGCCCTGTCAAACGATCAGTCTGTGTCATCTGCTCCTGTGGCTAAAGGGAGGGAAGATGCAGTGGGGAGGAAACTGGGGGCTTCAGCCTCTGTGGGCAGCAAGGTACATTTGACCCTGGTAGATGTTGACAGTGTCTCTTATGAGTGGTGAAGATGAAGGGGCCAATGGTATGAGTGATGGCCCTGCATCTCTACTGACACAGCTTCCCTGGGGAGAAAGAAACAGGATGGGCCTGGGACAGGGAAATAAAAAAAAAAGAGCCATCCAGTTTCCTCCTAAGTCCCTCTAGATGGGCTTTCTGGAGGGAACTTTTGTCTTCCACTTGGGGCATGTGTGGCCAACCATCTTCGCATACTCTGTCTTCTCCGCATGTGTAACAAGCCGTAAGGGAGTACCAGAGACCTCAGAGCTTTTGTCCCTAACCTTCTGAGTCCATATGAAGTGAGAGTAGTACTCACGACCCAGAACCTACCTGTCAAGTCAAGGCTCTGACCAAACCGTAGAGTTAGACAGGGCATAGGGCAGAGCCTGTAGGATACAGGTTCTCCATCATGGGGCACAGAATTCAGGAGAAAGTCGCAGCGTCCGTAACATCTTCAAAAAATTATGTCATGGTAAAACCAAGTAGAAGCCTCATTTGGGCGTGGGGGTCGGGAGCTGTGATGTTCTAGCAGAGTTAGAACCGATAGGAACTGAGCATGCGCCAGGCCAGACAGAATGAGGACACGAAGGCTCCAGGTGGAAAAATCCAGGAGGAGAGCCATCCTTCCTTCCAGCATGGTCTCCCTGGGGACAGGGGAAGCGGGCAACAGAAAATGGCTGGGACCAGGCGTCAGTACTGCTGCAGATGACCTAGGGCTAAGGAGTACAGGCAGCAAATGGGAACAGAAACCAGAGAGCAGAACCCCAGGCTGCTGTTAGCCTGCATCCTGCATCCTGGACCACCTGTGTTGCCTGGAGCCTGGACCCCTCAGAGCTGCATGTATCTGTGACCCAGGAGGCAAGTGGGCAGACCAGCATGCCTACCGCAGGACTGTCCGGCCTCTCCTGAATCAGCCGAGGAGGTTAGGACCCAAGATTCGGACACGGGCATCCCAGTGCTTCTGAGATGGCTCTGGGTCTCTGCTGCCACCTTTGTGAAAGTGTCTCAAAGCCTTCCGTGCTCGCGCCCTCCACCCCCCCCCCCCCCCACCTGCCTAGCTGGAGGAATCCTGCAGCCTTCATCTAAAGGAAATAAGCAGAAATCTTGTGGCTTTCAGGACAGTCCCTGTTTCTCATGCTATAGCCTTTGGTCTGATAATGACTACTTCCAACTTCATTTTAAAATGGGAGAGTGAGCCGGGGAGATGGCTTAGTGGGTAAAGTACTTGCCACACAAACATGATGATCTGACTTCAGAACCCTAGAATTCAGGAAAGCCAGATAGAGCAGAATGTGACGGCGCATACCTGGGACCCCCAGCATTAGGTGGGCAGACAGGCGGACCCTGGAGGCCCATGGGACAGCCAGTCTAGCTAAAGTGGCAAGCTCCAGGTTCAGCGAGAGACCCTGTCTCAAGAACTAAGGTGAAGAGCAGTAAAGGAAAATACCTGCCATCAACCTCTGGCACTCTGCACGAGTGCACACACAAGATGAGTCCACCTGCATACATACATACATACATACACACATACACACACACACACACACACAGGGTGGGGGTGGGGAACAGATCCACGTGTGCCTTTATCTCTGGAAGTAGCTTTTCTGCTCTCCCTTAAGCAAGATCTGATGTGAGGCCAGCTCTCTCCTTTCCCACCAAGTTCCCTGTGTTAGCAAAAATACATCCTTTTGGAGGGTGTGGCCCATGTGTGGGGAGAGTCATGGAAAGAGCCTTTCATTAAGATATTGTCAGCCAGGCGTGGTGGCATATGCCTTTAATCCCAGCACTCGAGAGGCAGAGGCAAGAGGATTGCTGTGAGTTCGAAGCCAGCCTGGTCTACAAAGCGAGTCCAGGACAGCCAAGGCTACACAGAGAGACCCTGTCTCGAAGAAAAAACAAAAACAAAAAAAGATATTGTCACATCTGTTGCCATGAATAGAATATCAGTGCAGTGGCCAGAGGGAAAGAAAGCTTTGACCTATCAGGACGAGGTACCACAGCTAGCCAGACTTAGCTCACTCACATGGTGTTACTTCAGCATTCATCTCTCAGGCTCTGGCCTGCGTTCTAGAGAACACCCCTCCCCCCCCCCAGGTAGTCATTAAAATGTTCGTTTCTAAGAGAGCCAAGGCTTTAGCCATAAAGACTGGCCATGGGTTTTAAGCAACTTGACTGAATCCATAATAACATGCACAGGCTCCTGCCACTGACCTCAGCTTCATTCATTTTCCAGGGGCTTTCGGACCAGCCCAGTTGAGGATACAATATATCAGCGCCAATCAATAATTTTGTAATAGAAATACCATGCACTTGATAAATCAACTCTCGAGCAATTAGTGGCTCGCCTTAAAGTCCAGACCAAAGGATAAGTTAATCCTGAAGCAAATGGAGTGAGGGAATGTTAATGGTCTTTAAATCAGCGGGATGGTTTTCAGCAGGTGACATGTTCCTGCTTTTCCCTTGAGTAGGCTGGCCGTTGCTTGAGTGTTGGCTAGAAAGCCCAGGCCCAGCTGTCTGGAGGAGTAGTGAGAAATGTGGTGGTTCTCTTGGGCGCTTCACAAGTGGTGAGAGTGCATGAGACAGAGGCCTAGAGACCCACTGTGAGGGGTGTGAGGGCCCTGCAGGGTGGTCACTGCATTTGTGAGGCCGGTCTCATTTGGCTCAGGCTGGCTTGGTATCTGTTCCGTAGCTGAGGCTGGACCGCTGGACTTCTCCCACCTCTAACCGCTGAGGCTGAGGGTGTGTGCCATTCTTCTGGGTTTGTCCCATGCTGGGGCTCAAACCCAGGACTTCATGTTGGTAAGCTAAGCACACTATCAACTGAACTACATCTCCAGCTCTAGATAGGCTAGCGTGACACCTTAGACAGCTACAGCCTTTATGAGGCAAAGCAGCTCGCGTAAAGAGGGCTTAAAGTTAGGAGGCCAGCAATAGAGCTGCAGAGAAAAGCCACACGTGGAACCTGTGCCTCTGCGGAGCTTGCAGGGTCTCAGCCCATAAATCCTCTATAAACCACGGTGGGGAAAGTGCTCACTGCACATGCATGAGGCCCTTAGTTTGGGTCCCTAGCACATACATAAAAAAATGCCAGGTGTGAGCAATGGAGAGGTAGAGACAGGAAGGTGCCACTGGCTCACCAGCCAGCCAGTCTAGCCTTAGTTGGAGACCCTGTCTCAAAAGAAAAAAAAAATGCTGAGGAGCAGTGGAAAACACTGACATGACATCAACCTCTGGCCTTCACAGATACATACACCACTGTGTACACACCCACAAGCACAAATAAATAAAATATAGCCTTGGCTGTCCTGGAACTCTATGTAGACCAGGCTGGCCTCGAACTCAAAGGGATCCACCTCCCTCTCCCTCCCAAGTGCTGAGATTAAAGGCATGTATCACCATGCCTGGACATATTCTTCAAATATATTTTGTGTGTATCTCAGGGTTGACATCACCCTTTCCGTACAAGACAGATCATAAGGCTGGCAGGAGACAAAGTAAGCCGAGTCTGCAATCTTAGATAGTATAGATGTGTAATTGCTGTGCAATTAAAGAGCATAGAAAAGAAAGGGGCCCTTTGTTTCTGGATGCTTATGAATATTAATAACAAGGGCTCCCTTTTCCATATTGAGATACTGTAGGGCAAGGGACAAGAAAGAGTACTTTTGGGCAGCTGTGACTGGCTGTTGGGATAGGTCTGTCAGACGGTAAGAGAGCTGCGGTGAAATCCACTCTGGTATGGAATAGGAGGGCTCCTGCCAACATCTCAAAACATACACCTGCTGGTAAGTTTCCTTAAAGAAGGGCATCTCGTTAACAGAAGAATTTGAGAGACATCCTCTACTTTACTAGAACAATAACAACAAATCCTCAGTAGTTGCTCACCTTATGTGAGTGAGCCACGCCCACATGCTGTACCCTCCCTCCCCCACTTAATTCTGAAGTCATAAACGGGTGCCATCAGTCTCCTTCCTATTTTAAAGATTACAAACTGTGACTCAGGGGAGATAGTAGCTTATCTAAGGTGGCAGTGACAGGATTTGAGGCTGTCCCATCAGCCTGTGCTCTCAGCCACTATCAGCACAGGCTGCATTGTACCAGCCTAGCAACGGCTGAGCGTAGACTGCAACTTTTAAACACTCACCAGAAAGGTGCAGCTGTTCCCACTCAATTCTTCCTATCCTTAGGGGGAGGCGATAACCCAAAATCATTTACAAGTGGTCTCGGGAGGCATGCTATGTATTTTTTTGCACCTGCTTCTGCGGTTACAGATTCAATGGCATGGTTCTGCCTGGCTATTCTTTTGCTGGTATTT
The DNA here is from genome assembly GCF_903995435.1 of Acomys russatus. Taxonomy (NCBI): domain Eukaryota; kingdom Metazoa; phylum Chordata; class Mammalia; order Rodentia; family Muridae; genus Acomys; species Acomys russatus. The sequence goes on along the minus strand of NC_067152.1, from coordinate 15,197,198 downwards.
TGATTTGGTCCCTGCACACCCGTTCAGACCAATGTCACACAAAGGAGACCCAGAAGAGGTCGAGTCCAACAAGGGGGAGCCAGGCTGCAGGGAATTATTTGAAGGGAGCTTTAGTTAAAATACAGCTGAAGGAAGTTAGCCGCTCTACAAGATGATGGAACAAGGGAGGGAATCTCTGGGTAGACAGACTTCTGTGCAGGGGGGAGTCGGCATCCCTTTCTTGCCTTACACAAACTGCATCTGGACTGTGGTTGGGAAACACCGCCCTAGTGCAAGGAGGCCACTGGCTGCCCAGTTGCTGGGGCTTTGCTTTGGGCCAATGGTGGGGAAAGGGGAGTGGCCACAGACGCAGCCGACTCTTTGCCCAATCTTCTTGCAGGAAGGCTTGGGCACCAGGTACCATAGCAACTGCAAACAGGGGCTCATTTGTTTTGTAGATGAGTAATTACTACACAATTAAAGAAGGCTAAAAATAAATGGGCCCTTTGTTCCTGGCTACTTATTAATATTAATAAAGTGGTCTGTCCAGGTTTGTGGCAAACAGCGAATGCAAGCCTGGGTGCCTGTGGTAGAGACTGATGTGTAAGGAGAGCCGGCCAGCCCGGCTTCTCAGCCAGCTCCCCTCTCTTTCTGATTATGTTTTGGAGAGGGTGGCCTTCCCTGGCCTTAGAGAGTTCAGCCTTACAGATACACACAGCACCGAGAGTGCCCTGGAAGTCTGAAAGTCAGTCAGTCACAAACCTGACTCCCCTCCCCCACCAGAGGACAGACCAGAAGCACAGCAGCCACCACATGACATGGAAGACACTCCTGGTTTCATTGTGCTGTCTTTGACCTCACATTTTCTTTTTATTCCAGCATGACAGCCTTTAAACCTACTACTGAAGTAGCCCCAGACTTCACGGTCTCTTCTCCCAGCCTCTCTTCCTGTTTGTCTGTCACGAAGAGTAAACTGGTTAATGACACGCTAGGGGTCACGCTGAGCTCATCACCTCCATTCCGTAGGTCTTGACCTTCAAAGTTCAAGTAGCTAAAAGGAAGCGGAAGCCACCAAGAGGTGCGCCCACCTCCTGGGGGGTGGGGGGTGGGGAGGAGCCTTGTGAGTGAGCAGCAGCTCAGCAGCAGATAAGCCCACAGGAGGGAGGGCTGGGTGTGGTTCCTGGCACACATCGACCTCTACTGAATGAGGATTTCAGACTTACAGGCCCCAGTAGGTCACATCAGCCCTGCAGCTACGGCCAGAGCTTCTGATCCTTTGTCCTAGGAGGTATACGCAGTGAAAATGACAGTGGCATAAGAATAGCGTGCCCAGAAAGCCAGGAACATCCCAGCGATAGGAAATTCGGTGGGGATATGCGGTGTGCACTTGAGAATAGTTGGCCATTGAGTGCTGAACACATGGAGGTGTGGTAGGCCTTGTGTTTACAGTTAGACTCACATTTCTATGTATCAGAGTTCCAGCCTTAAGTGTGCTTGGTGGGACCTTTTAGGGGCCTGTAGTTCTGTCTCAGTTGATGGTATTATTCATTTAATAGCAGAAGACCCGGGGCTAGGGGAGATAGTTCAGTTGGTAAAATGCAAGCAAGTGGACCTGAGTTCTGATGCCCAGAGCTGACATAAAAGCCAGGCACAGCTGCATCTGTATTCTCAGTACTTGGGAGGTGGAGACAGGTGGATTGGAAATAGGAGCTGATTGGTCAGCCTGCTCAGCCAACTCGATGAGCTCCAAGTTCATGGAGAGACCCTGCCTCAACTAAGGCGGAGAGCAATAGGGGAAGACACATGACACTAGCCGCCACATGCACACACCCACACAGACACAAACATACACGCCACACAGGAGCAAGTCAGCCTTAAGATGTGGTGCGACTACGCTGCACGCTAGAAGCACCCACCTCGCTTCAGATGTGTAAACTACATAGCCTCAAGGCCTGGCTGTTGTATAACTTTATACCATCCCTGACCAACGTCCTCCAAAAGGAAGCAAGAGAGGTCACCAGCCTAGGTTTAGAGTCCCTGTGGGCTCAGGGCTCTTCTATCTACCAGGACCAACAAGACCACCATCAAGGAAGACCTTAAGAGGTCCTGGTCTCTATGGTGTCACTCTCCCACCTCCCTTGGGGCCAGGCTGTGATGAGGAGCAGACAGTTTAGAGTGACCATAAACAGGAAAGCACTCATACTCCTAGACTGGCTGACAAATGGGCGCCTCTTGCTAAGGTCGGAGTTTGTTTGTTATTAAAGACCTAATTAGAAACATGAGAGGGAGCTGAACGGCTCCTCGCTTGGCTAATTAGTGACATGTACGCGCCCGCTTTGAACTTCAAGGACACAGAGCTCTTAGCGCTTACATCACAAATGGATTAAACTCCTGTGCCGTTACAATCATTAAAGACAGACCACTCAAGTGGAAAGCCTCTGTACAGGTCCTCAAGGGACTATGCCCTGGGTACCCTCCTCGCCCACCACCCACACCCAGCTGCCGGGTCCCCTGGCGCTAAGATGCTGTAGACTGTGATTGGGCCGTAAAGGGTGGTCACCCATAAGGTGCCCCAGCTCCCCACAGGGTCCTGCGGAGTGAGATGAACTTTGAAGGCTGAGTTAGTTCTCTGGGGACCCCACTGTGTCCAGGCACTTGAGAGTCTCAATAAGGGCTTGGTCAGTGCCTCCTCTTCCACTTACTGACTCCCAATACTGACTGCATTTCTGATTTTTTTTTTTTCTGCAAGGCCCTGTGTTTTAACACACAGTAGAAGGAGCCCCAGTCATCAGCAGAGCTAAGTGTCCTACGTCTTCATAGGCACCACCCAACCTCAGGGAGCTTCCTCCTGGATAGTAAGACAGGTGTCTGCAGCACCAAACTGTGATTCAAGGAGGAACCCCTGAGCCATGTCTTGACCGAAATCACATGGACTTTAAGTTAGAACTGGATTCAGTCCTAAGACCCTGAGTTTGCTCACCTATTGCACAGGGTGATGAAGCCCATCAGTGGCCTTCCCAGCCTGGCACCCTCTTACCTCATTAATCCTCACCTATCTGGGTCCAGCAATGTGCAGAATAGTACATTTCCAGGGCTGAAGAAAGAGATGGTTCAGAGGGTAAGAGCGCTGGCTGCTCTTCCAAAGGTCCTGAGTTCAATTCCCAGCAACCACATGGTGGCTCACAACCATCTATACTGAGATCTGGTGCCCTCTTCTGGCATGCAGGTGTACATGCAGGCAAAACACTGTATACATAATGAATAAATAAATCTTTAAAAAAAAAAAAAAAGGACATCTCCTGCCCTTCCATTCCTAACAGGGACGTGCTGACCACTGATTTCTTATGTAGCTTCTCACCTTTGCTGGAATACAGTGCCAGGCCATCTTCTAAGTCTATAGTCCTGGCCTTGGGCTTCATAGTAAAGCAGCATGTTTGTTGTACAGAAAAATACACACCGGTCATATAAGAAGTAACGTATAAGACTCAAAGGATCTGTGCCTGGGACAGGGAGGGATGGGACCTTCGGGGTGAGCATGGAGTAACATAGCAACAAGTAAGGGTGACTGGAGACACCTGGGGGAACCACACTGATGTCTTCCTTGGTAAGTTAGGTAGGTGATGTACCCCAAGGACAGAGGGGGCTCTCAGATCAAAACAAGCCAAAGGAGATCTCTCAACATCAAACTCATAGAGGGGAGGGAGCTGCTTCCAAGCTTTGGGTCCCTATTTAATTGTGGTCTCAGACCCTAGAGGACTGGATCAGATATTGGGAGGCCGAATGCAACATTTCCTGGGTGCTATGGCGACAAGTGGGTTCCCTTTGTCTGCTGCTCCTTTCAAATTGTAGCCAGGGTTAGATAGTATAGATATACCTGGACTTCCACATCTTTTCCTAGACCTACAGTAAAGCTACTGTGAGTCACATCACTTCCCTACACCCAGGGATTAATTCCACTCTTTGGCTCAGCCCTTCCTGACCCCAGGTAAGCAGAGCCATGTACAGACACAGTCCGCCCCACCCCCATCTCCTCAGCTCACTTCAGAAGTGGCGGGGGGGGGTGGGGGGGAGCAGGGAGGGTAGGGGGGTGAAGCTGCCTGGAAGACTCCAGCCCGGCACGCCCAGGTAAGGGGCCACATTCCCAGTGCAGGTTGCTGGTCCATTTCTGCTCCCATCTCTGAGATAAGATAGGAAAGCTTCATTGAGTCAGCCATCCAGGTGTTTTCTTGAGCAGCAGGAAGCTTTTCATTTAATGTAGAAAGCCTCCTACTCTCATTCAAACACTTCCTCTTGCTTTGCTATCCTTCTGAGGTACAGCAAGGGCCCCAGCTTTTCATGTTGCCCCTCCCCCAAGAGTCCTTTCTTCGGGCCCAGAATAATTAAATGCACCAAATGGATGGATTGGGCCCTTTTGTAAATCACCTCCAGGTCTGCATGGCAAGTGGATTGCATTTTCCTTTATTGGGTATTACTGCTAAATGTGCATACAGTACCTGTGCTGGGCTCTGCATAGACCCGATAAGTCACAGAGCGTTTTCTCCTTTTCATTCGCACAGCAGCCAAGTGACTCTGATTGAATAAGGGACACGTTACTCATGTGTTACCAATGAGGACACAGGCTGGACCAGGGCACACAGGTGTCAGGGTAGGACCAGGGCCACACTCAGGTCTTCTGACTCCAAGTCCAGTCTCCCCTCTCTGTCCATTGCGCTAACTGTCTGGACTGGGAAAGCCCAGAGGATGCTGGGGTTCAGGTGTAGAAGGAGGAACTACCCTCAAATTAAGCTAGGGCTGTAGAGATTGCTCAGAACTGCTGACTGGGATGTGCGCCTGCTGACCATGGTGAGCCCCGAAACTGCCAACGTAGCACAGAGAGAGAGAGAGAGAGAGAGAGAGAGAGAGAGAGAGAGAGAGAGGAGACTGAGAGAGAACACAGAGCTGGACTAGCCACACAATAGCCAAGATGCCTTTCTTACCCATGTAAAGTGATGTCACATCCTTTCCTAACGTGGTCTTGGGCCAGGGAGACCACACCTGACCCCTCTAAATGAGGGAAGGGAGCATTCCCATAGGAACTTGGCTTCTTGCCTGCTTCCATGCCTCTCCCAGATTAAGAGGAAGAGAGGGTCCTCAGATGACCCTGATGCCAAGCAGCCAGCCACCTTCCTGCTACCAGCTGGCAGGAACAGCCACCAAGTCTCTGTCCCTAACCCTAACAGGGTTCCCAATTATGCATGGGTTGGCTTGCCTGGGGACCTTATCATGCCATTTGGGGTATGGCTTTTCTGCCACAGGGGCCACAAGTATTGGTTGAGGAGCTCTATCTGTCCTCCTTGGCCAAACCCATAAAGGCATAAGCTCCACTGACCCTGGAGAAGGGGACCAGCCCAGGACTAGCTGCTTACTGCCTGCCTACTGTACCCTCTGCTGAGGGCCCAGCAGCCAAGTCTTGTACCCTTTCCTGGGAGATACTTGATGTATAACCTTGAACTGGGATGGGCTTTGGCTAAGCAAGTGCATACTGGGGGTGGCAGTAAGCCACATCCTCGCACAGTGCCTCTCTCTCCATAGTGCTTGACTGAACAGGGATGGGTGCTGTAGGCCTGAGATTAGCCTATTGTAAAGTGCCCTCCAGACTACCTCAGGTACCAGGCTTCCAGATACACAGGAAAGGTGGCCAGGGGTAGGGTGAATACCAATAGCCCTCTTGCCTTCTAAGCCTTCCAAAGAGGCATCTCTGGACGGCGTTCTTGCATGGGCATGCTGCCTCTTGTTTCTCTCTGGTCTCCAGGGCTGCTCCTGTCTTCTCTCCATCCCCTGTCTAGAATCTTCCTAGAAACACATCTTACCAGAGGAGAAAGAAGTTGGGGGGGGGGGGGGGGCGTCTCCTTTTATCTTCCACTTCTGCACTGCCCCCACCCTCTGAGCTTAAGTCAAAGCCAGTTCCTTCCTCTGTAGAGGGAGGAGGCTGCCAAGCGGGTAAACCAAGAGCCCACTGTCTTTGTGTTTCCTGAACCCAGAAGAAAAAGGTGTGTTCCACCAAGATAGTGCTGCCTTTTGGGTATCTCAGCTGGATGTCTGCCTTCCTGAGCAAGAAGGGCCAAATGTTATCAGCCGGTTTAATATTCTTGATTCAAACAATTCTTTTGTCCAGGTTGTCTGCCAGTATACTTCCAAATAAGCTATTCACTTGCTTTAACCACACACACTGCCTTCCCCCCTTAACCCACTTGCTCAATTGTCTTATTTATTCATTTCTGGCCAGTGCTCAAAAAGGGCTCATCCTGCCCAAGGTCATTGAGAGGCCACAGTGCCCCTTTCCTCTGCTGAGGTGGGAGCCAGGCCCAGCTTGGCTTCGTCCACCTTGGATCTTGTGTCCTCCTCTCAAGTGCAGTATCATTAATCTCTTCTCCTCATGACAAGTGTGTGGGGAAAAAAAATCAATCCACTTATGTGTTCTTCAAAGCCACAAGAGAAGTGAGGGCCTCCAGCTACAGGTCCCCAGGCAAGAGGAGCACCACTCTTCCCTTCAGATGGTCTTGGCAGCTGCCATGGGACAGAGGAGGGATGTCACAGGAGCCAAGAGTAGGGAAGTGAGCCTTCTAAAGCTGAAGACAAGCCAGTGCCCATCACTCAGCCTTGGTTTCCTCAAAACATGCTAGCTATAACCCGGAAGCTGCTAGCCTCACACTCACTGGAGGTTTCCAAATCAATAAGAGCTTGCTTTTATGATGGAAATTGTTTGGGGTTTTGCTTGGGGGGGGGGCGTTGTTTTTGTTTTTGAAGACAGGATCTCAGTGTGTTGCTGGCTTGGAACTTGCTACATAGACCAGGCTAGCCTAGAACTAATAGAGATCTACCTGCCTCTGCCTCTCAAGTGCTAAGATTAAAGGTTTGTGCGACCATCCAAGGCCTATGATGAAATATTTTTTAAACAGCAGCCAAAGGTTAATCTGCTAAGAGGATATAAAGCTGAGGCAGAATTCACCTGTTTGACAGGCTGGGGCTCTCACTAGGAAGGTGTGATGAGGTTAAGGACAGGCAAAGAGGAAGCCTAAGGCAGTGTCACCTTTGGCCATCCCTCCCCCAGGCACAGTACTCTGTGTCTCTGGCCTCCCTCTGTAGCCAAAGTACATTCTAAGCTTTCTTTCTCCCCGCCTGGAGTTTCTACCTGAGATAATGTAACCAAAATGCATTGCAGTCAGATGTGCTTTAGCTGTCAGCTGGTTCGGTTAGGGTACTCTGCATTCATACTTCTTTGTCTTTTTTTTTTTTTTTTTTTTTTTTTAACCAAAGAGGGAAAAAGTTTAAATCCACCCCCACCCCTTTGCTTCTCCTACAGGAGGTGAGTGTGTGGGTATCCTGTTAGGACAACTGGCAGCATCCCAGCCTTAGCCAACCTTCAGGTTACCATTCCCACCCCATCCCCTCCCTCCATCCCCTGCTCTGCACCCTAAAAGAAGACTCTGCCGCCATCATTACTGTTGTGTTAAGATGCCCAAACTTTCCATGACATAGCCCATCCTCTGACCACTTCAATATTGCTGACTTTCATGCAGGGTATAAATGGAAGGGGTGGGTAGGGAGGGAGTAGCCAGTGGGGTGGGGGGGGGGGGAGAAGGAGGAATACAGAATGGAGACCTTTTTATTTTGTCTTAAATACACACACACACACACACACACACACACACTCAAATTTGTCATTTAATGGATCCAAAATCAAAAGAGAAATGAAATGAAACATATACACAAACACCCAAAAAAAAAAATGAATTCAAAAATCCCTTTCCCAAAGATTTTTTTTCAAGGACACAAAAAATTGCTTTTGTTCCTGTCATGTTTTAATATCAATATTAACACAATGTGTAGTCTAAAACTAGTTCCTTTGTAGTTTGCATGGGATGTGAATGCTGTCTCAACGTGCCCAAATCTAGAAGACTGCATGAGCGTCAATTCAGATGTGAAAAAAAAAAATCTCTCTCTCTCTCTCTCTCTCTCTCTCTCTCTCTCTCTCTCTCTCTCTCTCTCTCTCCATATATATCTCTATTTCTATTGTGATAACTTGGTGGGCAGTGAAGCACCTCCGGTTGGTTGCCATACTGTGTTGGATGATCGTTTTATTTCATTTTTTTCTTCTATCTATTTCTGGAGCTCCAAGCTTCTTAGCGGTAGCCTGGGCTGAGTATTCCTGAGTCCCTGCTGATGTTTTCGCATGGCCTTGGTTGAGTGTTAGAAGTTGGGCCTCAGCTGTTTTGTTTTTTTGTTTTTTTTTTTTCTCTCGAGTGTTTGGCTTGTAATGATCAGTGCATGCCTGGCTTCTGGCCTCATACCCAGCTCTATTCTCTGTACACCAGTCCTGAATAGCTACAGTGCTCAACCGAATTTTGGCGCGCCCGCTTCCCCGGCAGGCTCCAACCCGGCACGGCCCGGAGGCTTCCCGGGGGCCAACAGCCCAGGACCTGTCGCCGATCTCTACGGCCCTGCCAGCCAGGACTCCGGAGTCGGGAATTACATAAGTGCGGCCAGCCCACAGCCGGGCTCAGGCTTCGGCCACGGCATAGCTGTAAGTACCTGCCTCGCTACCCTCCTGCGCCTCTTTCCTCCTCACCAACTCCACACAGCCCATGGAGAGGAAAGCCCAGAGTGAAGGGCAGAGGAAGAGACAGGGTGACCCTGTCCCAGCTGAAGCCTCTGTCTGCTGGCCTATGGACCTCTGTGTTTGCCACTCTCATCATTTTTGGTCTTTGCAACTTGAGCCCCTCATACAACCCATGGCCCTGGCTACAAAGTAGAACTAGGACACTTAAAACAAACAACAACAACAACAACAAAAACCACAGCTGGGTGAAAATAAGCACAACTAGCCTAATCGTGGTTTGCCAGATGCGAAGTCCTGGCACTTCACCTCAGTGGGCAGCGTCCCCAGTCTCCTGCCCATTGGTGGCAGTGGCCCCTGGAAGGTGATAGGGACACTCCCTCCCAGGCCATTTCCTTTGCTAACGTTTTTCTTACAGTTTCCAGGTTCGAAGTAAGTTCCCATTTTTCCTCCTTTAGCTGCAGCTCCCCAAAGGCCAGATGCATTTGATATCTGTGATGCTCTGTGGTTCTATAATCTGACTAATCCAGGCGATGGAAATTTGCTTAAGAGATTTGCATGCTGTTTTCAGATTGTATTGTTCTTTTCCCTCCTGGTGTGTGAGCATGAATGTGCCTGAGCCCCACTTGCTGGCATCCCCCCTCCGTAATTTTTTTTTTTTTTTTTTGAAAGCAGGGGAAAAAAAAAAAAAACAGGCAGCCAGCCTCTGCCCTAGCCAGATTCCTTCTTTTGGGAGGCAGTTTGGTTCTGAGTTGAGGTGGAGGGAGGGGGTTGTCTGCTGTCCCAGGTGACATCCTGCATCAGATACAGATATCTGGGAGAAAGCAGGCAGATTCTGTCTTTGGGACCATGCTGGGGAGACCAACCCCATGGCAAGAGCCTGGTGGGTGGGATTAGGGCTGAAGAGGGGAGGGCAAGGCAACTCCATTCATGCCTCCTGGCATTGGCACGCACGCACGCACGCACGCACGCACACACACACACTGCATCCTATACGTTCATGTGCATCTCAGCCAACCCTGGCCTGTGCTTCCTAAGTCCTCATTCAATTCTGCTCCAAAGCCAGTATTACTCGAAATCAGTAGTTTGGTGATTCTAATCTCCCTCGGATCAACTGTAGTACCAAATCCAGAACACTGGTATTCAGCCTGGAGCTGCAGCAATTTGGGGACCTGTCAGTCAGCGCTCAGAACACACCTCATTTCCATTCTCAGCAGCTAGAAACACACGCCCTGTTTGTTCTTGAACACCTGGGTCCTGGGACCTTCACATCATGATGTTATTTCTGAAATAATCACAGGCCGTTGGCACCGACATTTCTTCACCCCCACCCCACCCCCCAGATTAATCTGTTGAGACTGAGGACACAGATCTTTGTATTTGTTCTGTGGGGGTTCATGGTCGTCCATCGTCGTTTGCGGGCACGAGCCCCATTTTCCTACTTGACTTAACCCCTCAGAGTCTGTCTCTTGGTTTCCTCTTGGGAAGCAGACACGCTTGGGTGGGGAAGTCACAGGGCAGGAGGGAGGGAGCTGGGCACGGTGTCACCCTGAATCCCCACGGCACGGTGTCTCAGAATTACATATTCATGCTGGCCACCACCGACGCTAGTCCTAGAGGTGATCTCCTTTCCCAAGATATGACAATCTGTTCCCGTGTATAGCGCACTGATGACCTTAACAATTGTGCAATTTTAGGGACCTTTGATTGCAACGGCCTTTACAAATGGATACCACTGAGCAGGTGCTTCCATTGCCAGCTTACTCTGAGGTACTACCATCTCTGCCATGCGTCTCCGCCCTGCCTGCGTGTTCGTATGCGTGTGCGCCCTGCTCACACGTGTACACACATGCCCATCTTGTCACATCACATCTCTTTCTTCTCTCTCTGGACCCCCTTTCCAAGGAAGTGGGGACAAAAATGAAGCCAGTGTCTTTTATTCCCTCATGTCTTCCTTCAGCTTTTAATCATGGTCCTCACCGGCCTCCCCACCCCCAGCCCCCTCTCTCGTTTTCCTCAGTTTGATTTGGTTCTTTTGGCTCCATTTCTGTGTCTCCCCCCCCCCCCCCTTCATCTTCTTCTTTCTTGAGTGGGAAACTGGAAGGTGATCTCATTACGTGCCCATTCCATGGAGAATGGAGGCAGGTAAACTGGTCTTGTGTTGGTCCTGGGGCCACGTGATAGGGAGCAGAGCCGTTCTCAAAAGTCCTGTGAACTGACCCTGTGGGCTGCTGGGGGCTCGGCCAATGGAGGTGGTGCAGCCTGACTCCATCTCTTAGTGAAAAGAAAACACCTTTTGCCAGTTAACTATGGAGTAATTATCAAGATTACCACACGAAAAGCAAATTAAATTAACAGCATCACCTGCCTAACGTGAATTTGGATCCCTGCCAGTTTCTTAACCTTTTAAACTGAGCTCAAGTTAATTAAACATTTTAAAATCACTTTGATGGGAATACAGAGGTGGCGGGACAGAAGGGAGGGAGATCGGGGAGGTAGCAAGCAAGCCTCTTACCACTTTCTCCTCCAAAAATGAGGCAGAGAGAGTTGTCTTCCTCCTGGAAGCCGGAGGTCTGCCCTGGGCTGGCCTAGAAGTTGGAAGATGAGAAGGCCAGTTAACGTGTCTCCTCAAGGGAAGGTGACGGCTGAGGCCTCGGAATAGGTCCTACTTGGGAAATTCCCATTAGTTTTTCATTCTTGGAGCCAGAGGGAGGAGAAGCCAGCTCTGGGTTTGTCCTCTGTCTTGTAAAGGGGACTTGCTTTTAGCCTGAAGCAACCCCGTGACTCAGTAGCCCAGGACCATTTGAGCTACCCAATTGAGCTGAGCTCCACAAATATTTTAGAGTCCTCCTTTTGCTGCTGCTGCTCAACTAACTCCACTGCCTCTCTTAACCAAGTAAACCCTGTGTATGAACACTTCCGTTCATTGCCCTCCGTCACCGGCCAGAGCCACTAACAGTCTGAAAGAGGACTACTCGCTACTAACTTAGCTGGGCTTGGGGGCTGGGGACAGTAAGGCTCCTCAGAAAGCGGGGAGGACTCACATGGCCAAGAACTCTGAGGTCTGAAGATGGCTTCAGCTGTCAAATAGAGACTCAAAGACTGCCCAGGCACTGAAGGCCAGCCACAGGGGCTGCCAGTGGCCACCTCTCACCCACACCACTCCTTCCTCAGAAGGCACTAGAACCTTACCCTAAGGAAGATAGAGGCTGCCCCCCGGACTGTCTCCAGCGTCCAACCCTAAGACTCAACTTCTACGTAAGAATAAAGTAGACAGGAAAGCAGCAATTCAAATCCCACCCCTTCCAGTCAACTCACAGGATAGGAGCTGTACACAGACTAGGCAGGCGCATCATTTGTCTCCAGAAGAGCCCAGGGCCCACAGGTAATCCAGGACAACCCAGTTAGCGAGCCTGAATCCTAGGCCCTGTTTTGGTTTTCTTGAACCAGAACTGGTTGTTTTCTGGGTTGTTTTTTTTTTAAGTTTATTTATTTATTATTAAGCATACAGTGGTCTGCCTCCATGTATACCTGCAGGCCAGAAGAGGGCGTCAGATCACATTACAAGTGGTCCTGAGCCACCATGCGGTTGCTGGGAATTGAACTCAGGACCTCTGGAGGAGCAGTCAGTGCTCTTAACCTCTGAGCCATCTCCCCAGCCCCAAGTTTTTGGTTTTTAAGTAGTTACAGTGACCTGTTAGTATATAATCTCTCAGTACAAATTTACATTTTTCAGTTATTAACGTTAACATTGACAGCTCTCTCTCTGTGTCTCTGTCTCTGTGTGTCTCTCTGTATCTCTCTCTGTCTCTGTCTGTCTGTCTGTCTCTCTCTCTCTCTCTCTCTCTGTTTTTTTGAGACAAGGTTTCACTGTGTAGCCCTGTCTGTCCTGGAACCCTCACTCTATAGAACAAGTTGGCCTACAGAGAGATCTCACAGTGAACTCACAGAGATCCGCCTGCCTCTGCCTCCCAAGTGCTGGGATTAAAGGCATGTGCTACCACAGCCCTGTTGGCAGGGTTTTGTTTGTTTGTTTGTTTGTTTGCTTGCTTGCTTGTTTTTTAAATATTTTTTTTAATTTTATGTGCATTGGTGTGTAGGTGTCAGACCCCTCAGAACTGGAGTACAGACAGTTATGAGCTGTCATGTGTGGGTGCTGGGGACTGAACCCAGGTCCTCTGGAAGAGCAGACTTTGCTCTTAACCACTGAGCCATCTCTCCAGCCCCAGAAGTTTGTTTGTTTTTGTTTTTTCAAAACATAGCCTTGAAAATAAAAATTTAAGCAGAAAGGGGATTTCTAGTCAATGTGTGATTTGACCAACTAGCTAAAGCCCATACTGACTCTACCTCCCACCATGGCCTCCAGAACTTTCCAACCCCGTGTCAAATCTGTCAGGCATGGCTTAGATATCTGGTTTACTAAACTGGGAAATCAGCCATTAGCCCAGCTGTCTTCACACACACACACACACACACACACACACACACACACACACACACAGTCACACTACCTAGTCCTTTGACAACTATAGTTAAGACCTCGGAATGAATCATCTGTGTGCCTGACATTTCTCTTTGCTCCTCCTACCCCCCACTTTATGTCTTCTCTGGGACACGCCTGACCTCCCTGCGCTACAGAGCATACCTGGATGTCCAGGCAAGACTGGGCGAAGTTTCTGAGTGGCCCTTTGTTTAGGTGACGCCCTAAGGCCTGGATCCCCACCAGCCTCACTCCTCATCCCAACCAGAGGTGGCACACTTCGGATTGAAGGTTGACTACATCTCATCTCACCAATCGGCTGTAATATAAGACAACAGCTTTTAAACGTGTATATAACCCATGGTTTTGGTTTGGTTCCGTTTGTTTTTCTTGGTGGTCTCCCTCTCCCTCCTCGTCTCCCTCCTCCTTTTAAATCTCCCTCAATCACATTTGGTAGTGATTTTTGACTTAGTCCAGTAGTCACCTAGCTTAATATCTAGTTACAAGCTAACCATAGTAATACTTGTTATATCTTAAGGAATTTTCTTTCTTTCTTTCTTCCTTTTTTCCTTAAAAAGAATTTTTGTTTTGTTCTGTTTTGATTCTGTTCTCACTTTTAAAAGGATGCTGAGATGGTGATGTTAACTCTACATTTTTGGTACCAATTCTGAGACTGTAAGAATCTTCATCTGGGACTTTAGCACACACTGAAGTGAAATTGTGCTGTGTGGAGCGGGCAGCGGGCATAGACTCTGTCTTGTGTCGTAGAAGTGACATATAGTTGGCTGCTTAACACTGTCTAGCGGTTCCTTTTTGTGACGTCTCTTTGTTAACCTAAGTATATCTATTTTCGGCAATAAGGCAAGGACAGCCATGTTTTGAGGGTCCTCCTTTTCTATGAGTGCTTTTTTTTTTCTGTTCAAAGAGGTCATATTATAAGGTTTTTTGAAATTGTGACTTCTAAAAAACAAAAAAACAAACAAAAAAAGAAGAAATGTTGTAAATATAATCCCATTAACTACATAGAAACTATTAAGAAAGAGAAAATCAAAAATATTTTTGTGAGGGAGTTGCTCCCAGGCAGTTAGGTGCCCTGGAAGGAGGGGAGGGAACCCCAACAAAGCCGGTACTACAACACAAGAGCACCCAGCCGCCAGGGCGACCCGGGACTCCACTCTCAGCTGTTGGTGTGGTAGACCTAAGAACCGCATTAGCACCCTGCCAGCCTACCAGCCTCTCTGTGCACAGCATCAAATATCATGGTCAAGCTAGATTTTTATTTAAAATATAAAAAACTGCTTTTCCCAAGACAAACATTTTATAAAAGGAAAAAAAGCTACAATTTTAATATTTAACATGTTTAAAGTTTCAAAGCACACTTGTTTTGGCTTAGGGGAGGGGCAGGGTGGGGACATTCTTTTTCAGTCTTAATTTTTAAATATCTGATCATTTTATATCGTCCAATCATTTCAGCACCTCCCAAGGTTCCCAGGATACTCTGCCTCTCTCCTCACCCTGTCCCCATCCTGCCCCGAGAGGGGGGCCCATGGGCCAGGAGTGGATAAGCCTGCATGAATACACCCTTTCTTCATTCACTTTCTATTTACAAATTAGGAAAGCAACTTTTTGGTTTATGTATATATATTTTTTTCTTTTTGATACCTCAGTGCTGCAAGTATCATCAGAGAGGCTATGGAAGAGTTCTTTTTTTCTTTTCTTTTTTTAATTTATTGTAGATGTAAACAGAATTTTAAAAATAAAAAGTATAAACATCACTGCACTGTGACTGGTGGGAAAACTGACAGTTTCCTGTTTGCACATGTCTGACGTTTGGCTGTTATAATCTATGGTCCTCAGTTGGGGAAAGACACTTAGGATGAAGGATGTTTTTTAATTTAACTTTCTTTTTTCTTTTAAGAAAAATATTGGTAATAGGTCGGCAACAGCAACTGCAGGAAGTACAGCTCAATGGGTGGCATTAAAGCATATTGTAGTATGGATATATATTTTTTCTTTTTTAAAATGTGATATTGACATTTTATTAATATTTTTTAAATTGTTACGTTTATAAATTTGGTACTTAAGGCACAGCCAGTATGAGACACTGAATGCGACATTTACTATAACGAACTGCTGCACTCCTATTTTTATAAATTTTACTAACAAATAGACTAATATAGACATTCACAGATAATGGTAGCGCAGAAGCATCTTCAAACCAAAAGTTTCCAAAAAGCTAATTCAGAAAGGATGGGTAGAAGCCTGCTTCCATTCTAGTTAAGTGTGACTTTTTTTTTTTTTTAAAGAAAGAAAATCATGTCCTTTGTTTTTTTAAAATAAAATGCTGGGTTGTTTGGTAACATGTTGGGTTGGTTTTTTGTTTTGTTTTGTTTTGTTTTGTTTTTTGTTTCTAAGTTTCCAAACAACCAAACTAAGTAAAATGCTGGATGCTTTTAAAATACAAAACTTAACTCACATCATAAAATAACAAAATAGAAGTTTTATTTTTAAAAACAACAACAAAGAGAAAGAGAGAGACACTAAATTCCCAGCGATTCGGTGTCTAGCTAGGGGATTAATTACTCTTTTGTCCATGTTAGAGGTCTCCTGTCCCCAGCACCCCCTCCTTCACCCCCCAACCCCCAATCCATTTTTCCACATCCTCATCACCTCATAGAAGACTCTTTGTTGCCCATCGTCTGTTAATAGTGTATAAAATGGCTATCTTGTAAGCGTGCTGTCTTGGTACTAGCATAGTGACTTTTTTTCTCCTCTTCTAGAACATATTGATAGGTATAACGTAATTAAGGTTTAAAAAAAATAGACATAGTTATTCAGATTTAGGACCAGTAAGGATAGAACTTTCTCTTATTTATGAAAAGAAAAAAAATGCTAATAATTTGGGGGCAGTTTTTTTTCCTTTTTTTTTTTTCTTTTCATTTTTCTTTTCTTTTTTTTTTCTTTTCCAAGGTCAAATTTACTTTTATTTTTGCTGATTTGATGTGATTTCAACTAACCCAAGGTCTCACAATGTTCAAATGCCGGCCAATTCCACGGCGCTTTGTAGGTCCCCACCCCCCTCTCTGTGAAGGGGCGTGCCATACTACCTTAAATGCAAACACTAGATATGCAAAACTGGATTTTTTTAATTTATTTTTTAAAAGAGGGAGGCGTGGTATATTAAAATGATTTTACTAAGAGAAAAAATATTTTTTTAAGGATGCTCAGAAGAAATTGATAATCTGTGTGAATATGTTTTAGATGTTTATATACATTTTTGAAGAGACCCAGTAGCCCATAGCACAAATCTCGTGAACCTCTGATATGTTTTCAAGTGGCTACTTAGGTTAAGGTTCACATTACTACCCACCCCCGCATCTAGAAGTCCATTTTCGACAGTTTTTTGTAAATTCTTTAAACACTGATGTCCATCCTTGTCTTTATTCCAGTTAAGGTCAATAGTGAGTGTGGGGAGCTCCTCTTACCTTCCCTGGGGAAGAAAGCCTCTTGGCTTATGGCTCTGCCTTCCAGATCCATCTGCCTGAGACCCTGAGCTCCTCTCCTCCCAAAAGGGGAGATGGAGTGGCAGGTGACTCCTTGTCCGCTTCCTGCTTCAGCCTGGATGTGGGGCTAGTGGAGAGGACCGAGCCTCCGCTTGTGTGGTTCGTACCCTTCTTCACGCCCATTGGGAAAAACCGAACAGCCTCACCACTCTGTCCCATCGTTCATTGGCTTGATCCAAACGAAGCCTTTGCAATTTCCTTTTCTTGTTTTGTTTTGTTTACCCTTCATAACCATTCTCTTCATTTGAACTTGTAGCTTGGGCTTTAAGGTAGCATGGCTCGGTTGCTGTCGACTTCATGTGTCGCCACACAGCAATTCACAGCCAGTGAATGTCACACACATCTTGCTAGACTTAGTATAAAATTCATTGGGTAAGTGTTGGTTTTATTGACCTGAAAGGTGTTCAGTTTTATTTTTTGGGGAGGGGTGGGGATTTGTTTGGGGGGGGTTGTTTTTTCTTTTGTTCCTCTTTTCATTTGAGTTTTTTTTTGGGGGGGGCAATATTTTTTGGTTCCAAATAGAAAAAAACGAAAGCTATTTTGATCCTTAGTGCAAACGAGGGCTAGGGACTCAGCCACCACCATCACCACCACACCATTTCTTTCTGCCACTCACTCACTACGGCGTCATCTTCAAGAATAAAGCAATATAGTTTACTACATTTTTTTTAAATTGAAGGTCAGCCATGCTTTCTGTATTATATTGCATATGAAATTGTTTACAAAAGAAACACTAACTCATATTTTATCAGTTGAAAGTGACACACAGGGATGGGGGGGGGGGGGTGGGGGGGGGGGGGGGGGAGGGCGGGGATCAGAGGGCAGGTGAAGGAGGAGAGAGGTTGTTTTTGTTTTGTTTTGTTTTGGTTTTGTTTTGTTCTGTTCTGTTCTGTTTTGTTGGGTTTTGGTTTGGGTTTTGGTTTTCTTGAAAGTGCTTTACTAAGCAGATCTTCCAAGGAAGGCAAAAGCCAGCCAGGCAGAGAGAGAGAGAAAGAGAGAGAGAAGAGAGGCAAGGGGCAGGCTGCAGGCAAGCACACCAGACAAGAGACACTGGCAAGCTCTCCCACATCAGCTAGAGCAGAAAACAGATGTCAGCTCAGCTCAGCCCTGGGCCCAGACACTACACTAGGCAGTGCTGGACTGAAGCAATACTGTACGGTTGTTTTCTTCTTGTTTTCCTTTTTTCCTTTTTTGTTTCCCCGCCCAAAAAAAAAAAAAAAAAAAAGTAAACTAAAGTACAAAAACCATATAAATAAAACCTACCCTTCTCCGCGGGGATGGGAGGAAACAACCATAATTCAAACATGGTTATTTAGTAGTCAGACGGTATTGTCTCAGCTAGGATTTCGTTTCCGGGAGGCAGGGCGCGAGGGGGGAGGGGTTCCGGGGCCTCCGTGGAGGGCTCCTACTGCTGTATTCTGTACATACTGTACCCACCCTGTGTGGAGTCTGTGAGTGTGCTCTTGAGTAGCGTGGCCTAGCCAATCTGCCGTTCATGGTGTTATAACTCGGAATTCCATACGTAATAGGATGCAAGTCTAAGCGTTTCATGTGGACATAAATGTATCTCAATAAAACTTCCCCTAGCACTGTGGCTGACCTCACCCTTACTTTTATACTTTAGTATGAAACTGATGAGAACCTGGGTAGTGAGTATTTTTTTTATATATATACATATATATGTACCTATATCTATATATAGCTCAAGCATCTTTCAGGTCTTTGTGTGTGGCTTTCTTAAAGCCCTGTTGTAAAAAAAAAAAAAAAATTACTATGTGGATGGCAGTCTCTCACATCACAGATGTGGAAAGTATAATTTTATATTTGTATTTTCAAATAAATAAGTTTGTGAAAGGTTTCCATCCTCTACTGTGGTCCAGAAATCAATGTGTTTGTCTGACAAAAAAAAAATAAAATAAACTGTTTTGAACAGAGTCGTTTAGTGCCCTTGCATTCTCAGAAGCTGGGGCGGGCAAAGCTGCTGTTGAACTTGGGGCATCACTGAGTCACACACACACACACCCATGGCATGAATGTTGGCCATGTGGCCCCCAGTCCCCTCAAGGAGCCACACTCATAGAGTAACCAGAGAGCAGCTGGGTGGAAGAGCAGACCTGGAACTAAAGAATGAGAAGAAATTGTGCATGACCCATGGGCAGAGCCACAGTCCTTTATGATCAGAGGGCCCAGGTCGGGGAAGGGTGTGGAGGGGTAAACTTGTCTTTCTTGCCGGCCTGACAAGCAGCATACAGGAGCACAGTCCTTGAGACCGCAGCATGTGCTCTAAGGATGTCTGGGAGTGTGGTCTCTGCCTTGGATCACAGACTAATGGTACAGAAAGATAGATCATGGATAATATTTGCTACTTTCTCACTATAGAAAGAGAAAGAAGAGAGAGAGGCCCAGGTCCTTGGGCAAATCCATGTCCTAGTGGTAACAGGTAATAGCCCAGACATGCCTAACCAATGATGTGCCTTGACTATAGGGCCCTGCAGGTAAACAGCCTAGGCCAAGGAGTTTATATACAAGATATCATAATGAGTGAGTTAACCCAGAAGCAGAAAGAATCAAATGGTATATACTCACTTATATCTGCATACTAGCCCAAGGGGCATGTCCCACGAAAGCCTTCACTTACCAGGAAACTGGGACAGAGGGGAGGACGTCCTATTGGGACTCTAGATGAGAGACGCATGGGAGAATAGCAAAATAAAAGGATACAGAGGGTCCTAGAAACCTACAAGTAGAACAATATGATAGGCAGATTTGGGCCCAGGGGTCCCGCTCAAACTAAGGCACCAGGCAAGGACAATACAGGAGGTAAACTTTAAACTCCTTCCCAGATCTAGCCAATGGTCAGAATATTCTCCACAGTTGAGTGGAGAGTGTGATATGACTTTCTCACATACTATGGTGCCTCACATTTGACCATGTCCCCTGGAGGGGGAGACCTGGTGGCACTCAGAGGAAGGACAGCAAGTAGCCAAGAAGAGACTTGATACCCTATGAGAATATACAGGGGGACGTAATCCCCCTCAGGAACAGTCATAGGGGAGGGGAATAATGGGAAAATGGGGGGGGGGAGGAATGGGAGGATACAAGGGATGGGATAAACATTGAGATGTAACAAGAATAAATTAATAAAAAACAATTAAAAAAAAAAATGAAGTGTGGGCCTTGGAGTTTCACAGTTGCTTTTTCATAGGGAAAAGCCATAGCTCTGTGTCTCAGTCAGTGTCCTGTTGTCGTGAAGAGACACCATGGCCATAGCAGCGCCTATAAAGGCAAACATTGAATTGGGACTGGCTTACAGTTTCAGGTTTAGTCCATTATCATCATGGTGGGAAACATGGTGGCATGCAGGCCGACACGGTGCTGGAGAAGGAGCCGAGAGTTCTACATCTTGATCCAGAGGCGGCAGCAGGAGACGGTCACACTAGGCCTAGCTTGAGCATATAAGACTTCAAAGCCTGCCTCCACAATGACAGACTTACTCCAACAAGGCCACACCTACTCCAACTAGACCACACCTCCTAGTGGTGCCACGCCCTGTGGGCCAAGTATTCAAATACAGGAGTCCATTCCTATTCAGGCCACCACACCCTGGGACATAGTTCTCTTGTGTTCCTCCAGGTTCCTATACCCTGCTTATCACTTTGTTAAGGGCTTGCACCCAAAGCCTGGAAAGAAAAATGGCCCTCTGACGCTTCAGTATGGAGCAAGGCCCAGCTCCCACGTGCCCACAAACTCTACCACGGTCCAAAACAGTGGGAGATATGAGGAGCTGAGAAAGCCCTGAGCGAATGTATAAAGAGCAAATGAAGTTGCATGGATATGTATTGTTGCCATGGGCGCGGCTGTGTCAAGGACCATCGCATCAGAACCACAGATACTGGGAGAGCCTTCATCTAGTTCGAGTGTGAATGTTGACAGCGTAACAGTGTGTATTAATGGGTGGTCAGTGTGTGCAAAAACTAGCAACTACAGCTTTCTCCTCTTCAATGGGCAAGCTGCTCATCCACAGAGTCCTCCTACACAGACCAGCTAACTCCTCCCCCCGCCCCCCATCCCACCCCGGGCTGTACATAATTAAAAATGCTGAGGTCTGGGTTGTTGTAGTAGTTAGTGCCACTCCAGAGTGCACACGTCCCACGTGACCCCAGCTATTATAAATCAATGTGCCTGTCCTTTCTTCACTCTCTGCCTCCCCCCCTTTACTCCCTCATGGCCCCAACCAGGTTTCTAGGACTAAGCCTTGCAGCACACAAGCAAAGAATTTCTGGTGTCCAGTGGAGGCTGAAAACTAATAGCTGATTTCAGAATCGCAGGAGTTCTGAGCAGGGTAAGTGAGCCAGACTCCTGAGAAAGTCCATCTGAGTATCTTCCTCACCCACACTGCTCCGCTCAAAGGAAATGGAACTCTAGCCCCTGCCCAGGAGCCGGAGTGGAGAGCAGGCAAAGCAGGGGTGCTGTGCTGCTCCCACCTCACCCCTTCACCCCTGCCTGTGCTGCAAGTGCTGGTGCTCAGAGGAGCTGTTTAAAGACATTTTGCCCAGGGCTTTACAACTGTGAGCGGCTAAAGGACATCTCTTGTGTGCCCAGAACACACAGAAGGCTGAAAAATAAACGGTGACGAAGAGAAAAATGAGCAGTTTTAAAAGGACCAAGAATTAAGATGTCCGTGTCAGACAAGTTCAGGGATAAAGGCCCACAATGGGGTGTCAGGCAATGACAAGACACACTCTCTCTGTTTCTGTGGGTTTCTCTGTAGCTTTGGCTGTCTTGGAGCTCCTGTAGACCAGGCTGGCCTCGAACTCACAAAGTTTTCTTGTTTTTGTTTTTAAGACACAATCTTTTTAAAGGACACCGGAAGGTGACATGCCCTAGCAACACATTAAAAATGTAGAAGCATTGGAAATTTTCCTGACAAATTATCAAAGTCCGTAAGAATTAGAAAACTAGAATGAGCCAAAGGACACTAAAAGGCTAGCTAACGGATCTAATACTGGAAAAATTGACTAGATCCAAAGAGGCTACAAATTAATTTATTTAACTAAGTCCAATGCTAAAACTCAATTGTGAGGATAGAAAAATACTTTTCTGTTTTTAGACTACATTGTCCTGTCAAAACTCAACACATAACTAAGATTTTTTTAAAAGATACAACCATGGACTTAGAAATTCAGATGCAAAAATTCCTAATATGGTTTTAACAAGTAAAGTCAGGGTGTATTGGAGTAAAATAAGACCAACTAGAACTCCTTCCAGGAATGCAGGAAGGTATCAATAATAGGGATCAGTCAACATAACACTATATATAAGTAAAAGAAAAATTGACATCATAGCAATGTATTTGAAAACTGCAGCAGAGAATTCTTAACTAAAACAACATGGAAATTGGAAATAAAAATAGTTGCATACAGTATAACAAAGACTAGTTACCAAACCCAACAATTATTATCCTAGATGGAATTTCGATTAAAATAAGAATGTGGGGCCTAGGGTGTGTGTAGCTCAGCTGCTTGCCTAGCATATGCAAGAAGCCAGATTTTGATCCTCACCACCACATAAGAGGTGAGATGGCACAAGCAGTCTGGAGGTGGAGGCAGGAGGATTAGAAGTTCAAGGTCATCTTTCCCAGCATAGCAGGTGAGAAAGCCAGCCTGGACTACAGGAGACCCCGTCTCAGCAAGAGTGAGGGAGTGCTTGAGAGAGGGAGAAAAGAAGCAAAGAAAGACAGAAAAAAGTTGTGTAGGGGTACTGTTCCTACTAGCACTGTTTAATCTTGGCGTCGTGGGTCTTAAAGCAATATGACTTGGGGAGATGGCTAAGTAGGCAAAGTGCTTTCCATGCAAGCGCAAGGACTTGAGTTTGATCTCAGCACACACACACACACACACACACACACACACACAACAGGTTTGGCAGTTTATGCCTGTACCAAGGCTTTCCTGGCAAGCCAGTCTGGAAGAAGCAGCCAGTTCCAGTGAGAGACCTTGTCTCAAAAACTAAGGTAGGGAGCAACTGAGGAAGGTTACCTAAGGTCAACCTCTGGCCGCCACGTGCATGCGTGCACCCTTGTGCACAAATACAGAGACAACAGAATGTATAAGTATTAGAAAGACAACAGACCTATGATTATTCTCCCAGAGGTTTGGAAAGACTCTAGTAAACCAAATTCATAAAAAAGTGCTAATTAATAGAGTCCAGACTCAGACACTGAACTCAGCTAGATATGGATGGTTTACTGAATGCAACACCCCAAGACTGACCATGGTCAGGGACACAGTAGACTCGGGAGTCAAACTGTGACTTTGGTCTGCTTTTAAGGCAGCCTTTTTATCGGAAAACCAAAGATGAGGAGAGGGCAGTGTTACATTGTAATACATTTTGGTCAAGGAGACAAAATATTATCAGCTAAGCTTTAAGCTTGTTGGTCCTAAGTGAGGTAAGTGAGGCAGCAGTTCGGGTTTCCAGAGTACAGCCAAGGGCAGAGATAACATAGACTGCAACCAGGGCATAGCCAAGTGTGGAGATAGCAACATGAGTTATAACACCATCTAGTCATAGTAAAATATAAGGCTAACGACCCTCCGGAAGGGTCTGTTAGTGCAGGAGGTTAGCTTGACTGTCTGGCCGGGTTTGTTACTGTCAGCTATGAGAAACTATTTCTAGGAAGCAGAGTTAAAGATTTTTTTAAACTTAATTTCAACTTATAGACAAAAATGGATACTGAATACAAAATGGCTTCAGCCATGTTACAAAGCAGGCCTTAACACAAATGATTAATAGAAAAGTACTATGACTACACAAAATAAATATACAAAAGAAATAGTGGCCCTTCTCCCATAATAAGAATTCTTCAGTGAGAGAAACTGGGAAATGATTGCAGATTAGTTTACACACACACACACACACACACACACACACACACACACACACGCGCGCGCGCGCTATACCATAATGGCTGAACTCCCCAAGAATAAGGAAGTGGCTGAAGAAAGCAAGATCCACTCACATAGAAAATTAGGATGTCATTAAGAAGTGACTCCAGGGTGGTTGTGTGTTTAATCCCAGCACAGGCCAGTCTGATCTACAGAACAAGTTTCAAGACAGCCAGGGCTACATAGAGAGACCATGCCTTGAAAAACCAAAATCAAGGAGAAGAGGAGGAGGAAGAGGAGAAGTGATGTCAGGCTCACATCAGATGGTTTGGCAGAATTTATGACATACAGTTGAATAAGACACAACAGCTATTAAAATAGTAGATTTGCAAACTGATAAAAACTACATATGCCAAGAAGAGACTTTATACCCTATGAGCATATACAGGGGGAGGTAATCCCCCTCAGGAACAGTCATAGGGGAGGGGAATAATGGGAAAATGGGAGGGAGGGAAGAATGGGAAGATACAAGAGATGGGATAATCATTGAGATGTAACAAGAATAAATTAATTTTAAAAAAATTTTAAAAAAGAATTATAAAACAGCCATTTCCTATGGTTCTTCTTAAATTGTATGCTAAAAGTCATGTTTTAAATTAAAATTGGTGCAAGAGTTCATTTGCAATGGGGTTCTAAATTATCCCTAAATATTACATTATCTTACAGCAGGGGTTTTAGAGACAATTAGATTACAGAAGTTCAAAGACAAAATAAAGAGCTATTATTGACATACACTAAAAAAAAAAAAAATCTACATATGCATACATGTGGCCCATGCATACATGTGGCCCATGCATACATGTGGCCCATGTATCGGTCATGTCTTGTTTACATGAACATAAAGGGAGGGTAAGCAGTTTGGCTCCTGAATCCTCTGTGTCCCTGACCACGGTCAGTCTTGGGGTGTTGCATACATGAATCACCAAGGTGGGAGTAGAAAGGGATGAAAAGACTAAAATGTGAAAGTAGGATAGGGTGAGGAGATGCAAAGACACTGATTAGTTCAGTAAAACTCATGTAAATAAGGTGTTTATTAAATTTAAAAATGAGGGCACCCATATCTGCAATTTTTAAATTTAGAAGTAGAAAAATATTCTTTAAAAAGAGCTATTGCTCAGCCAGGCATGGTGGCACACGCCTTTAATCCCAGCACTCAGGAGGCAGAGGCAGGAGGATTGATGTGAGTTCAAAGCCAGCCTGGTCTACAAAGCAAGTCCAGGACAGCCAAGGCTACACAGAGAAACCCTGTCTATAAATAAATAAATAAATAAATAAATAAATAAATAAATAAATAAATAAGCAAGCAAGCTATTGCTGTAGCCAGGTGGGGTGGGACACACCTGTAAACCTAGCACTCAGGAGGCGGAAGCGGGAAGCCAGTTTGGGCTATAGAGGACAGCCCTTTTGAAAGAGGGAGAAGAGGGAATCCTCTGGCTACAGTAATGGTAATTTCATCTTTATACATTAAATGGGAACATTGGGTTAGATCACCAAAGAAGATTCTGCATTTATTTGTCTAAATCTTCAAAAGAAACATGGGGCTGGCAAGCCAGTGCAGTGTTAAAGGGGCCCACCTGCTGCCAAGCCTGGAGGCACGGGAGTTTGATCCCTGAGACCCATGTGGAAAGGACTGCCCCCTACAGGCTGCCTTCTGACTTCCACATGTGTGTGCCATGGCCACACAGATTGTTTTCGAAGCAATAAAAGCTGGTTTACTATATTCAGAAGTAAAATTAATTTTAAGTTAACTATCTTTAAAAAAGGAATTTGAGATCAGGACATGGGAGAAGAGAGTAGATGCACGTGATGATTATAGAGGTCTGTGGGTTTTGTCTTTTATGTTCTGTCTGCTTTAAAAAAAAAAGAAGAATAGGAGGAAGGAAATAAAAAGAGAAAGGAAGGAAGGGGAAAAAAGGAAGGAAGGAAGGAAGGAAAGAAGGAAGGAAGGGAAAACATTAGCCGGGATAGAATGATGGCTCAGTGGGATAAGGGCACAGACTGCCCTTCCAGAAGACCTGGGTTTGATTCCCAGAACCCACGTGGCTACAAACATCTCTGACTCCAGTTCTGGAGTTTCTGACATCTTCTGGCCTCTGGAAGCACCAGGTGTACAAGGTAAACAGACATACATGTAGGCAAAACACCCGCTTACATGAAAATGAACATAAAAGGAAGCACATTACTAAACTCTAGGCGTGTCACCTTCTTAGACAAATACAGTCTTTTAATTCAAAGACTCGGGAATCTCGTCTTTGCAGTGACATAAGCCAACATAACCGTCTGTCCTCATTTCCCTTCTGTTGCTACGATAAAATGCCTGACCAAAAAAACACCATAGGTGAGAACAGGTGTTGTTGTTGTTTTGTTGTTCTACGCCCACAGTTCCACGTTACAACTCTTCACATCAGAGAAGCCATGGTGGCAGGATCCTGACACAGTTGGTCACATAACATCCATAATCAGTAACAGAGAGCGGTGGATGCGTGCATGCTTACACACTGTCCACTTTCCACCCCTGTGTAGTTCAGGTCCCAAACCCAGAGAATGGCATTGCCCACAGTAGGCTTGGTCTTCCCATACCAATGAACAGAATCAATACAATCCTCCACAGACACACGAGTCAACCTGACCTAGACAATCACTGAGACTCCCTAGGTGATTCTAGATTATGTCAAATAGTTAGCAAAACCATCCCTCTTTACATAGGCAAAACTGGCTTAACCAAGTTAAGTTCACAAACACCTGAAGAATTGTCCTCTCATTTCATACCAGTCACTAAGGAAGCGGGCACTCTTAGATCATACCATTTCCTTTACTTTCTTCATTGCATATGTGGCCTTGTGGGACCCTTGTTCTTTTAATAAGCCGTCTGTATCAGTTACTTTTCAATTGCTGTGACAAAACATCGTGACCGAGGCAACTTAAAGAAGGAAGGGTGTTAGGGCTCAGGAAGAGCCCGCACACTGACCACTTGGACACCAGACTCCAACTGATGAAAGCTTACTGAATGCTTAGCAAAGTCTGACCAGTCAGGGACACAGTCTGGATTCGGGAACCAAGACTGTGACCCTGAGCCATTCTCAGAGTGAGTTTTTAAGGGGAAAAAGACCATAACCAAGCAGGGAGAATCGATCCTGTTCCAGGTACATTGTGCCTAGGTAGCTACACAAGCCGTTGTAAGCTGATTGGCTGGGATTTAGGAGAGGGGAACTTGAGGACTTTCCAGTTCCTCCACCGTTCTAGGAGAAAGGAACATAGCAGGGTATTGTGGTTTTGTTTGAGTAGAAGATACAGTAATTCAAGCAGAATTTAATTATCATTTCTGCTATTATTCTATTTTTTTATTTTTATTTTTATTATTCTACTATTGTAAGTTAAGGGCCATTATGATGTCGGGCAGGCAGAGCCTGAGAACTTGAACTTAATTCACTTTATGATCAAAATGGAGATTAAAAACAAAATGGCTGCAGGGATGCCAAGAGCTAAAGCAGGTCTCAACATGAGGTTTATTTGGGCAGATGGTTCCAGAAGAATTGAGTCCTCTGTCATCATTATAATGGGGAAGCACAGCAGCAAGCGGGCATGGTGGCCGACAGAGCTAGCTGTTCAAAAGACAAGGACAAAGCAGAACAAATTGGGAGTGCGTCAAGTCGCTAATCTCTCAGAGCCCGCCTTAAGTGCCCGCCCTCAGTGCCGCACTTCCACTCACAAGGCCACATCTTCTGAGACTCCCTAAGTAGCACCAACAACTGGGGATTAAATATTCAAATGCCCAAAAGTATGGAGGACACCTTTTTCAAACCATCACTCCTAACTCTAAATGAACTTGCTGTCCTGACTTCTCATTAAGTTAGCAACCCACTTCGTGAGCCAACACCTTTCATAAGAGGCTCATTGAGCATGCTGGGCTACAAAAATAGTGTTAATTTTGGTTCTGTAGACATGGGGAAGACATGGAGTTTGTGTGGGCACTGCTAACAAATATAGACTTTTGGTTAATTAGGATTTTTGCTTCCTCGTCTGCTGTCTTTACTTTTTTAGGCCACACTGTATTGTTGACTAGTTCAACGCCAGGCATGTCCCTATTGTGTGTTGCATGTAACTGCTGCCAAACACAGAGAGACAGAACCACGCCCAGAGCATAATAGCTAATAGATACGCCATGATTATTGGTGACCTAAATGAGGATGGTGTCTTCCTCCTGAAAGTTACAATGTTTGTTCCATGGGAAATAAAAAATCCTTTCTAAACTTCATCTTTTTCCATCTGCAAGAAATTCTATTGCTTTTGGATAAAAACGTTTTCTTTGCTTTTTTTTTTTTTTTTTTTTGGTTTTTCAAGGCAGGGCTTCTCTATGTCTGTGTAGCCTTGGCTGTCCTGGACTCGCTTTGTAGACCAGGCTGGCCTCGAACTCACAGCAATCTGTCTGCCTCTGCCTCCCGAGTGCTGAGATTAAAGGTGTGTGCCACCACACCCGGCCCCACACTTTTTAATAATAAAGGAACTTAACCTTCTTTTTTTTATACTTAATTTAATTTACTTTTATATGAATGGGTGTTTTACCTGCAAGTATGTCTGTCTGTGTGCTAGAAGAGGGCACAAGATCCCTCAGGCTGGGCCTGGAGAGATGACTTAGAGGTTAAGAGCACTGGCCCTCTGTTCTTCCAGAGTACCATGGTTCAATTCCCAGCATCCACATGGTAGCTCACACTGTCTGTTCACTCCAGTGCCAGAGGATCTTACACCCTCACACAGACATACATGCAGACAAAATACCAATGCACATTTTAAAAAATATATATTAATTTTAAAAATTAAAAAAATCCCTAGGACTGAAGTTACAGATTGTTGTGAAACATCGTGTAGGTACTGGGGGTGGGACCTTGGTCCTGTAGAAGAGCAGCCAGTGCTCCTAACCACTGAGCCATCTCTCCAGCCCCAAAGTAAAATGCCTTTTGGGGGAAGGCTAGATGCAAATAATATTAAAACCATTCGGTGTGCACATCCCTCTTGAAACTGTCACAAATTCTTATAACCCTAAAGGGGTTGGCAGATCTAGGTAGGTCATTGTACACACCACTTCCGTATAACCCCAGCTCCTCAATTCCATGCATACCCTGACTTGATTGATAGGTTAACGCCAGGGCCAGACTCATCTGGATGCCTGCCTTGCCCCTGGTCCTAATCAATGTGCCTACCTTCTGTTGCAGGGAGGCCTGCGTAGATAGATGCTTAGGAGCAACAGATATCTTGTGCAGTGAAGTTCTACCAAGTTGGCACTACAATTATGCCAACTCAAAAGCAGAGTACAGAACAGTAAAAAGGGAGGCGGGTGGATAGGGATGGAGTAATAAATGAACCCCTTTGCTTTCATTGGAGAAAATCATCAAATCACAGTAGATTATAGCTAAAGGGAACGTTTGAGATTTTTATTATTCCTTCTCCCCTTACTAAACGAGATGGCCAAGGCGCAGAGGGAGGCAACGTGCAAGAGGACCTAGGGAAAGTCTGTAGTGCGCGCCTTGTGAGTGAAAAGCATGAGTCGGGAGTACTCACTTGCAGCCGCCGGATATGGCCGTGCACTCCTGTATTCCCAGTACTTGAGCCCTTGAGGGATTGTGAGTTTGAGGCCAATCTGCCCTACACAGTACAAGAGCAAATAGCAATCCTTTCCTAATAGGAAATAAAGGTGGCCTGGACATGGTTTTTTGCAGTGTGTCTTTCACAGGGTACTTTCACCTGTAGAGTGGGCTCACGCTTAGTTGTCCACCTATAACCAAGGGGAGAAGACCATTCACATGAGAAACATGTCTGTCATGGAACTCTTGTCTGCCCCGATACAGTTTACACCAGCCCGGTCAGCATTCTGGCCCTGGGAACCTGACTTTGTGTTTCCTGGGGAACATCCTATCTCAAGTGGCTCTCAGGCTTTTGAAAGCAAAACTTCAGTGCACCACCACACCACCACAGTGGGAGACCCTGGGCAGAGAAGGAGTAATGCCTCGAAAGGGACATGACCTGTCCCTGGACCACACGAGCAAGAAGTCAGAGCACAGAAGCCAGTGGTACTACGTACATGAAGGAATAGAACGAGAGCCAGTTAAGTTTGTGGGGAAACACCTGGACGGTCCATGGACAGGAAATAGCCAGAACCATAGAGCGCCCTGTTGTATCTGTGGGATCAATGCCTTGAAGGTCTTACATCCGACCACCAGCTTTGACCATCAGGGTGCACTGGTCCATTTCTGATGCTTCAGCGGCAGTCGCTGCCCTGTGCTCCTGTCCCTGGTGAGGACAGGAGCATCTTGGTAGAGCTTTCCTGATGATGCCTGGGCTTGCTCCCTTCTGTTTTCCCAAAGATGAGGCCACCTTGACCTGTAGGTCCTGTCTCTTCCTGTTTCTCCCACGGTGTCTGGATCTACTCAGGATATCAGAAGTAAACTCAAGTGAATAGAGACCAATTAACATAAGGAACTGGTGTGTAACAGTTTCTGTGGGTCCTCCTGAGGTCTGGGGACACTCCCTGAGTTTAGTCTGTTTAGTGTGTTATAAGAAAGTCTCAAGGCCAGCAAGATGGTTCAGCTTTTAAAAGTGCCTGCCACCATGCCTCACAACTCGAGTTCAATCCCTGGGACTCATCCCACAGAACGGAAGCAGAGAACTGACTCCTATGGTGTGTGGCAATGCATTATGATAAAAATGTCTGTTACGTTCTACGAGACAGGAACTTTTTGATGGACCTCACAGCTGGAGTTAATAATACACTTGAAATCACTTTAACGCTTAAGACTGCTACCCTACTGGGTCCTCAGCCTGTTTGCTTAACCTGCCTTTAAACTAACAAAGTAACAACCAGCCTTACTTGCCTTGGGTTTCCCACCTGATCACTGTTTACAGCCTAAGTTGAAGCGTAGCTGTAATATTAAACTATGTGCTTTTATTCTCCTAACCTGAGTGATGCTTGCATGTTTGTATGTGTGTTGTGGTAATCATTTGCAGAAAACAGCAAATATAGGCTGAGAGCAATGTTATAAACGAATATCCACCACAAATGCTAAAAGCAACATACGTGTACTGCTTGATAAACAGTGACATTTGTAGTACTGCTCGTTGTCTGGGTCAGCTGGGCGTCAGTAAAGTCAGTGACTTAACCCCTTGTAAAAACTCTGTTGAAGGTTTCTGCACGCTATCCCTGTGCCTCATTCCTTCCCCCATGTGAGGCCCTCTATGCTGCTCCATAAAATGGAGAGAGAAGCCCTGTGTTTAGGACAGATCCATGGACAGATCCAGAACAGCCTTCAAGCAGGCACAGAGTCCGACTCATATGACAGACAGGAGGATGGAAGGCAGGGAGACTGAAGGAGAGATTTCAAGCCTGGCATCCTCCCTGGTTAAATGACACCCGGGGAGGGGGGAGCGCTCTGGATCCCTTTCCTCCGTGCTTTGGTTATTCTAGATGCTGTCACGAGAACTAGTAACCTCCACACCCTCCTCTCTCTCTCTCTCTCTCTCTCTCTCTCTCTCTCTCTCTCTCTCTTGGACTTGTGCCCTTCTTGCTGACTCGAATAAAGAGTCCCCCATTTTATTTACTTTTTTTGTTTTTTGTGTGTGCCTATTTTGAATGGTTAACACAGAACACAGTGATATGTTCCCAAAACTTACCAACTACAGAGAGAAAATGCTTCCTCTCTTATCTCTCAGCAGCCCTGTTGCATGCACTTTTCAGTGGTAATGGCTTTCTCCAGTTTCTCACTTAAGGCTCTAGAACCACATGCAAGAGAGAATGTGTGTGTGTGCAAGTGCATTCATGTGTGTACGTGTGTGTGTGTGTGTGTGTGCATGAGTGGTTTCTATAGATAAACTTGTTAACTTAAAACTATCATCTAGTTCCAGATGAACATTTTCTGTCTCTTCTTCATCAGAATCTTTTTGAGATTGCCCAATTAAAAGTGCATCTAGAGGCCAGAGAGAGGGCTCCGTGGTTAAAAGCACATACTGCTCCCCCAGCTCCCATGTCAGACAGCTCACAATTGCCTGTAACTCCAGCTCCAGGGGACGCAAGGCCCTCCTTCAGTCCTCCGAGGCCACCTGTACTCACGTGCACACACACGTACCTACACAAGTTAGAGATAAACTTTTTTTTTTGATGGTGCACATCTACAAGCATGTCTGCACTCTCACTCCTCCTCTTTCTGAGCCTTGGGATCTGAAGAAACAAACGTGTATAATTGTCCAAATGTCAGGCTGGAGAGAGGGCTCAGAGGTTAAGGGCACTGGCTGTTCTTCCAAAGGTCCTGAGTTCAATTCCCAGGAATCACGTGGTGACTCACAACCATCTATAATGAGATCTGATGCCCTCTTCTGGCATGCAGGCATACAGACCAGCAGAATACTGTATAAAGAATAAATAAATCTTTAAAACAAAACAAAAAAAAAACCCAAAAAAACAAATTGTCTGGTTGTCTTGTGTGTTATCTCCCTCAAGTCTGAGGGACACTTTCACGTGCTAAGCCTCCTCCACATCAGCCACCATGAGACACAGTAATGGTAGTATAGCCTAAACTGTTACACCCTTTACCCCGCCCCGCCCCCCACCCCAGTTCCAATCACTTCCAGTTGTCTGGTTAGCTCTTTAATGGTCAGAATTTATTTGAATGGCCAACCCACTCATCATTCTCTGCTGCTTGGGTGAAGAATTGTTGAAAAGGAGGAAGTAGACGCAGCCGTAGCCTTTTTAAGGACACCCCTTAGCTTGCAGGCGTCCTTCGTCAGCCCTCCAAAAGTTGGTACAGGGCCAGAGAGACGCGCCCTAGAAGACAGAAGGAAGCATGTGGCCATACCAACAGCCTGCCTCCCCTTCTGCCCCTCGCCACCCCTCCCACAGGTCTCTGGTTAATTGCCATGACATATCGATGGGCGCTCTCCGAGGGAAGGAGAGCAGGCAGGCTGGCCTGCAGCATCCCAGCTCAGCAATCTTCACTGATTAAAAACTAGTTATGAAGCAATGAAGATGGAGCCCTGCATTAACCAAATGACCCTGAGCATAGCCCAGCCCAGATAGATGGGAGTAAGTACGAAAGCATGACTTACGGCATCGGCAGACCTTCAGGACTGTTTGAATTCCGGGAGATTTATGAGGTAGTGACAGCATTTGGCTGGGTTGGATTCTGCCTTTCTACCTCATTCCCAGATGTGCTGTGGGCTTATGGCTTCCTGTGGACTCACGCCCTATTCAGAGCAGCCCGGTTTGGCTGGACTCTAACGTGAGTTTAATCTGAGTCTTCTGATTATATAAAGTAGAAATGTATCACAGTGCCAATTTCCAGAGAGTCTGAATTAGCTCAACCACACTTAATACTGAAACTATCCTGAACATAATTTAATCTTTCTTTAATGATTCAAAAGGTGCTTTGAAGTCCTGCATTAATCAAAGTCATGATTATGAATACCAGAAGTTAATACTGACAAAAGGTAAAAGCGTCCATGAAGAATTAAGTAAAGAAAATGACGGGAGCCAGCACAGGTGGCTGGTTGACAAGAGTACAGGTGTGTAAAAATAAAAATAAAAATAAAACACCTATAATTTAAAAAACAAAACAAAAAGAAGAGTACAGGTGTGACTGCATGTGTCAATGGGCATGTGGAAGTGTGAGGTGATACAATTTCACCTGGCTAATGCTGGCATTGCCATATGCAAAGTATGGTACTGTCAAAAAGTCAACCTCTCACACGCCTTTAATCCCAGCACTCGGGAGGCAGAGGCGGGTGGATTGCTGTGAGTTCGAGGCCAGACTGGTCTACAAAGCGAGTCCAGGACAGCCAAGGCTACACAGAGAGACCCTACCATGAAAAACAAAACAAAATAAAATGTAAAAAAAAAAAAAGTCCACCTCTCTTTGCTCCCACTTGCTCCCATGAGTCCCTGGGAGAGCCTGGTCTTTGCCAAGTTGAACCTCATTTGGGCAGATTTAAATGAAAGGAGAGGAGGAGAAATGTGCAGGCAGGAAAAGCCTGAGAGTCCAAAGAGAATCTCTTTTAAAAAGAGGTTAAAAAGAAAGAAAGAAAGGAAGGAAGGAAGAAAGAAAGAAAGAAAGAAATGGACAGAAGTTTAAAGAATGAGCTACGAGGAGGCAAGAACTGGAGAAAACTATGTTAAGAAGCAACTAACATGACAGTAAATGTAGGCTGTGTGTGTGCTCATGTGCCTGCATGTGTGTGTGTGTGTGTGTGTGCCTGCATGTGTGTGTGTTCCTGCATGTGTGTGTGTTCCTGCATGCGTGTGTGTTCCTGCATGTGTGTGTGTTCCTGCATGCGTGTGTGTGCCTGCATGTGTGTGTGCTTGCATGTGTGTGTGTGCGCGCGCGTGTGTGCCTGCATGTGTGTGTGCCTGTATGTGTGTGTGTGTGCTTGCATGTGTGTGTGTGCGCGCGCGCGTGTGCCTGCATGTGTGTGCGTGTGCCTGCATGTGTGTGTGCTTGCATGTGTGTGTATGTGTGTGTGTGCCTGCATGTGTCTGCATGTGCCTGCATGTATGTGTGCTTGCATGTGTGTGTGCGCACGTGTGCCTGCATGTGTGTGTGTGTGCCTGCATGTGTGTGTGTGTTCCTGCATGTGTGTGTGTGCCTGCATGTGTGTGTGTGCCTGCATGTGTGTGTGTGCCTGCATGTGTGTGTGTGCCTGCATGTGTGTGTGTGCCTGCATGTGTGTGTGTGCCTGCATGTGTGTGTGTGTGCCTGTATGTGTGTGTGTGTGCCTGCATGTGTGTGTGCCTGCATATGTGTGTGTTGCCTGCATGTGTGTGTGTGTGCCTGCATGTGTGTGTGTGCCTGCATGTGTGTGTGTGCCTGCATGTGTGTGTGTGTGCCTGTATGTGTGTGCCTGCATGTGTGTGTGTGTGCCTGCATGTGTGTGTGCCTGCATATGTGTGTGTGCCTGCATGTGTGTGTGTGTGCCTGCATGTGTGTGTGTGCGTGCATGTGTGTGTGTGCCTGCATGTGTGTGTGGTGCTGCCTGGGTGGATGTGGTGTGCCTGCAGTGTGTGTGGTGCCTGCATGTGTGTGTGTGTGCCTGCATGTGTGTGTGTGGCCATGTGTGGTGCCTGCATGTGTGTGTGTGTGCCTGCATGTGTGTGTGTGCCTGCATGTGTGTGTGTGCCTGCATGTGTGTGTGTGTGTGTGCCTGCATGTGTGTGTGTGTGTGTGCCTGCATGTGTGTGTGTGTGTGCCTGCATGTGTGTGTGTGCCTGCATGTGTGTGTGTGTGCCTGCATGTGTGTGTGTGCCTGCATGTGTGTGTGTGCCTGCATGTGTGTGTGTGCCTGCATGTGTGTGTGTGTGTGTGCCTGCATGTGTGTGTGTGTGTGTGTGTGTGTGTACATTATGGACAACAGCATCTACCTTATCAGGCCATGGTGAGCTCTATGCAGCCCACAGACTTTGTTGTACACTAAAACTGAGAAACGTTTGCATTCCTCACCCCCAAATTCATATTTAAGTCTAAAATCTCAACATGGTACTACTGGAGGGCAAAGCTTTTAGAGAATGAGTGGGTCATGTAGGTGGAACCCCCCCAGGAATAGGATTAGTGCTCTTATGAGACCCCAGAGAGCTCCCACCCATGTGCCTCTCCTGCCCTGGGAAGACACAGCACAAAAGCACCATCTGTAAACCAGAAAACGGGCTCTCACTAGACACCAGATGGGCCAGTCTCTTGACCTTGGCTGTCTCAGCCTCCCGAACTGTCTGTCATTAAAGCCACCTAGTCTATGGCAGAGGAACAACTCAGGCATTCTCTCTCATGGAAGATATTTGTGAAAGCATAACCAGAGGGAAGGGTTTGAATCACTTCATGAAATATTTAAGTCGCCTTTCACTGTATCTCTCTGAGTCACTCAGATGTATACACGGGGGTAAGAAGTCAAGGCTGAGAAGACCTAGCTGTCAGAGAAGGACCCACTGAGGGACAGACACATTCTAAGTTCTCCAGAAGTGACTCTATAGAGATCAGAGCCAGCTGGTGCTGGGCCAAGCACCTCTGCCCTCACTCCCCGAGTCTAAGTGCTGAGCAGCTGTGTTTGCCTCTGTGGTGCGCGTGTCCCCTTCCCTTCTCAGGAGAAAAGGGCTGGCAAGCAAGGCTGTGCCTTCCAGCTGGGGATGGAAGGCAGGGCTGGGCTGTCAGACAGCCAGTACAGGAACCTCGGGATAGAACCAAGGACGCCATCATCAATGCTGTGCTGTGGCTCTGTGGAATTGCTGACCACATTGAATTATCTTTTCCCGAGAGCCCAAATTCTATCCTTGCCTGCCCCGCCCCTAACCCAACCCATTAATGGCCTGTCTGTCTGAGCAGTTGTTTCAGGCTCTGTGGCAGGTCTGTCCCTTGTGCACTCACACGGATGCCTTCGCAGGTGACATGACGGCCAGCAGTTGTCCTCCCCTGCCCCATCCGTACTCCACAGCTGCCAGGGGGTGCATTTTGCCCCATGAGACTAACTGAATCACTCTCCTGGGCTTTCGGGTGACCATGAGGTGAGCAACTCGGCTGCCTGCCATTTTGATTCCAGCTCCCCTTCTACAAAAGCGTTGAAACCAGCCAAGCATGGACTGAGGAAATCTGAAACCCTGAGCCAAATAAATCTTGCTGGCTTTCATTTTCCCTGAAATGAAATGTTTTGTCACCAGGACAGAAAAGCTGACTAATACAGAAGGGCTTACAAATACTCACACATCCAACATGTGCATAACAAAACACATACCATCTTGTCACAATTGCTTTGTATTTCTCTTCTATATGATGTGACATGCATTTAGTATACCTAGATGACAGGGTTTTGAAAATGTATGTCTTGTAGTTTGACTGTGGAATATCCCGATAGGCTTACGTGTTTGGACCCTTGATCCCTGGTCTATGGTGCTATCTGGAAGGTTGTAGAACCTTTAGGAGGTAGAACCTCAATGAAGGAAGCAGGCCTTGGGGTTTTATAGCCAGCCTCGCCCTCTGCCTGATCTGCGGTTCCTGACTGACCAAGAAGTCTCTTCCTCTTCCTGCCAGCATGGCCACAAGCCGCTCTGATCCTCTTCTCTGCAACGCTGGGCTGTGCCCTCAAACAATGAGCCAGGGGCCTGGGGATGTCATTCAGTTAGAGTTGGAAGAATGTTTGCTCATCCTATACAGAGCCCCAGCAATACATAACCTGAGAGTGGTTGTGAGCTACCATGTGGGTGCTGAGAACTGAGCGTGAGTCTTTTGTAAGAGCAGTAAGCACTATTAACAGCTGAGCCATGCTCCACGCCCCGCCCCCCAGACCCATATCAGATACTCAGTTACAATGGGGAAAATCAAGTAATAAAATGTATACATCAATTACTTGTGAATTTTCATTCAGGCTAGTAAGGAGAACATTAAACGCTTTTATATAAAAGAAGTATTAGCCCCCCCCCAAAGATTTATTTATTTTTTAAATTATGTATATAGGGTTCTGCCTGCATGTACACCCGCAGGCCAGAAGAGGGCATCAGATCACGTTAGAGATGCTTGTGAGCCACCGTGTGGTTGCTGGGAATTGAACTCAGGACCTCTTGAAGAGCAGCCAGTGCTCTTAACCTCTTAGCCATCTCTCCAGGCCCCAAATGTTAGGTCTTGTAGAGTTGAGAAACATGGGCTCATGGCCTACTCCTTTTAGGAAGGCTCTGACTCAGCCCCTGTCTGCTGCTTCAGCCTCAACACCTGTGCCTCTCACCACTAGCAAGGCACCCTGGACCCCAGCTTCCTGCTTCCTGAAGCACGCAACAGAGCCACAGGTTGGAGCCATCCACCGGCCTTTCTGCTTGAGACCAAGTCCTCCTTGTGAGTCATAACTCTGTCGGGGAACATAGACAATGGCAGGGTAGGCCCCCAGGTGGTGCTGAACACAGGGTATGTTTAGCTTACATGAATTTGGTATTTGAGCTCACCTTCCTTATGAGTCACTCCACAGTTAGAGATGCACCAGAGCCCTGGGGCCTGGGGATAGAAGCGCCCCTGCACCACTCAGCTCAGAAGCCCTAGGCTGCCTTTCCAGTAGGATTCGTCTGTCAACGCATGTGGCAGCTGGCCAATATTCCATACGCTCCATCAAACAAATGTCCAGTCTGCCAAGAAGAGCACGTTTGATAGAAACTTCCTTTTTATAATTAACAATTTTCAGCACTCTGCATCCAACGAGACCATCGCGGTGGCCTTGGGAGACTTCTGTGGAGCTGCGTAACCACTGTCTGCTGTCTGGTTTGGTTTTCTCACAGTACACAGAGGCGGGCCAGCAGTGGGAATCCTCTGCTGAAGAAAGAGTGACAAGCCAGCATGGAGCCAGGCCTGGGGCTCCTAACCTGGCTCAAATCTAAGATCTGGGGCCTGAGGGGTGGAGGGGCGAAGGTGGAGAGGAAGATGAGTGAGAGGAAAGGCTGAAGGTTCCAGAATCCTGGAGCTCTGACTCCTTGAAGTCCTACCAAGCCATTCTCTTAGGTAAGAGAGCTACTTATGAGCTGAGCAATGGTGGCACATGCCTTTAATCCCAGCACTTGGGAGGCAGAGTCAGGAGGTTCTCTGTCAGTTCAAGGCCAGCCTGGCCTAAGACTAGGAACAGAACAAGTTCCAGGACAGCCAGAGCTACACAGAGAAACCCTGTCTCAAAACAAAACAAAACAAAACAAACAAACAAAAAACAAAACAAAACAAAAAAGCAACTTCTGGGGCTGGAGAGATGGCTCAGTGGTTAAGAGCACTGGTTGCTCTTGCAGAGGACCTGGGTTCAATTCCCAGCACCTACATGGTGACTGAAAATGATCTGTAACTTCAATCCCAGAGGATCTGTGGTCCTCTTCTGACCTCCTCCGGTTCCAGGCATACAGAGACGTGCATACATGCAGGCAAAGCATTCATATCACATAAAATAATAAAAATGAATTTAAGAAAGAAAGCAACTTCTTGGCTGAACAAAATTGCCCACAAAGGATCTACTTCTAGAAAACCAGCTCTGATATCTCTTCAGTGGTACAGGTGCCGCTCACTGTGGAAGCATGTCTAAGCCATTGTGACAAAATGCCTGTGGAGGAAGGGGCATCTGGTGGGCTGAGGAGAGGTCACAGTAAACCTAATCCCTGAGGGGGCCCTGATTGGAGCCAGAACTCGGGCCATCCACTGAGAAGCACCTTCGAATGTCCTCTCATGATGGTGTTCAGAGTCCCCAAGCCCGTGGGTTCCATGTGGTTAGAAGAGACCTCAAACCTATCCCACCCTGTATCCTGCATTAGTTACAGAGCTCCAGAACCCTCCTGCTCCTGGGCTGAAAGCCACGCCCCTTTACCTATCACTGCTTCTGTGAAACACTTCCTGGAGCCAGGCTGTCCCATCAGTGGTGCAGTTGCCTAGCTTGCGCAAGGTCTTGGGTCTGTAGCACTGCGGGAACTGAGCTGGGGCAGTTTTTCTGAAGGACCCACAGGTCTCACAGGGTGAGCAAAGAGGCAGATATCCTTGAAATCCTCCGCTGAGCTGTCCTGAGCTACAAACTGCCTGCCACGCTCTGCAGCCCTCCTCCCCTGAGCCCTCTTTCAAAGAATCAAAGGGCCTTTTGTGCTCCCAGCCTCCCAGGAGGTGAGGAACTTCAAGGTGAGTCAACTTAGGGGAGGCAACTTCCAGGCTCCATCCCCCTTAGCGGACCGCTGAGGGAGGAAGCTGGCACTCCATCTGGAGCAGGGGGACCCGCCAGCTCCATACAAGGAGCTGTCCCTGCTCAGAGCTGTCCCTGGAACCCTGCTTGGCTCTCCCTCCCCGCATGCACTCAAAGCAGCTGGCATCCAGGGAAATTGAGTGACATCCCCACTCCAGGGAACTGAGCTAGCTGGCTGAGACCGAATTCTGTGGAGTGATCTATAGTGACAGAGGAGCCTTCAGCCTGGGACACTCAGCAGGGGGCAGGTTGTGGCCATTTAACTTGCAGGGGACAGTCAGTCTCAGGGCTGTGGCCACCTGCTCTCCTCCAGCGGGAGCAGCATGGTCAATTGTCTCCTAATCCCCTTCTATTTGTATTCTAGAAGCTTCTAATGATCTTCTGTTGCCATGGTCCTGATTATAAGGAGGATTTTGCCCTCTCAGGGCCTCAGTACACATGGGCTCCATCCCAGGACACACTTTGCAGTGAACGG
The DNA here is from genome assembly GCF_903995435.1 of Acomys russatus. Taxonomy (NCBI): domain Eukaryota; kingdom Metazoa; phylum Chordata; class Mammalia; order Rodentia; family Muridae; genus Acomys; species Acomys russatus. The sequence continues at coordinate 15,157,459 of NC_067152.1, read as the reverse complement.
TTTGCTTTCTCCCAAAGCCCAGTCCAGCAGTTTGAGTTACACCCACTGCCTGCAGCAATTTTTTCATGCCAATGTCTGTGTCACCTCAGGCTCTTGTCTGTCACTCAAGTCTAAGCGTGACCTTAAGTAGATCGAGTGACCTCTGCCGGGCTCCCAAGCCAGTGTCACCTTTGCTTCCAGCACTGGCTGCATAACTTGTCTCTCTTGGAAGGCAAAGGTGTCAGGTATCTCCAGTTTCTGAATAGCAAGCTCCTATCAAAGAGCCTGGCAAAACGCAGGCGCGCAGCAAACACATGTTGAATTTAACCAAATTTGGTTCGCCTCTTCCCAAATAAACCCCACCAGGTTGGGATCGTACCAAGATATAGTGATGATGAAAGAGCGAATAATGGTGAACCCTAAATAACCAATCCCCCCCACCTTGGTTAGCAGCATGATTGGAATACAACTCAAAAAACCATTCAGTTCATCCATCTTTGTATTAAAAAGCGCAACCCAGTGTCTTTTAGCATATTCACAAGGTGGACAACATCACCACAGTCTTTCATCCCTGCAAAAGGTACCACCAGCAATCACTCCTGTTCACTCTCCTCCAGCCCTATTAACTACTAAGCTGTTTTCTGTGGCTGTAAATGCCTCTATCTGGGGCGTTCCATGTCAATGGATTCATTCAATGTGCGGGGGCTTTGGTGCCTAGCTCCTTTAACTTGGCATGGTCTTTTCTGGGCTTATCCATGTTGGGCCAGGAATCAAATTTCACTCTATTGATAGATAATATTCCATTTATTAGATATAGCATATTTTCACTTCTTTGTTATATGTAGGTGCATTTTTTTTAGTTGTTTCCACTTTTTTGCCACTAGAAGCAGCTTTTTGAAATGTAAACCAATTTGTTAATAATTTGTTCTCCTTGAGGAACTGAGTTCGATTTCCCAGCTCCCACAGCTCATAATCCTCTGTGACTCCTGTTTCTGGGGATAGGGCTCTAACTCTCTCTTCTCACCTTCATAGGTACCAGACTCACAGGTGGTGCAAGCACATACGTGCAGGCAAAACACCCATTCACATGAAAATAAAATAAACAAATCTTTGAAAAAAATTAATGACTTTAAACTTAAAAACTGACTTTGTGTACCAGGCGTGGTGGTGCATGCCTTTAATCCCAGCACACAGGAGGCAGAGGCAGGCGGATCGCTGTGAGTTCAAGGCCAGCCTGGTCTACAAAGTGAGTCGAGGATGACCAAGGCCACACAGAGAACCCCTGTCTCAAAAAACAAAACAAAACAACAACAACAACAACAAAACTGACTTTGTAAGAATAGAACTTTTTGTCCTTGAGCAATTTAAGAGTGAATGGCTAGTAAGGTTCTAGACCACTAACAATACCCTCGTGTGTGCACACACACATGTATGCATACAAGCATGCACAACTAGTGTGCACAAGCACCTATGCACACCTGCATACATACACAAGCATTGCATGCATATGCACACACACCTACTGTGCACAGGCACCTATGCACACATGCATACATACACAAGCATTGCGTGCATATGCACACACTCATAGTGCATGCACACATATGCATTCACATACACGTAGTGTTTTAGTGTGTGTTTCCTATAGCAACATTCTTTTACAGAAGCGTCATATAGGCACCAAAATTAAGAAATTAACGCCTGGAGCTGGAAAGATGGCTTAGCACTGACTGCCCTTTTAAAGAATCCAGATTTGGTTCCCAGAAACCATGCGGCAGCTTCACAACCACATTAAAGTCCAATCCCAGGGGATCCAAAGCCTCTTCTGACCTCTGTGCACACCAGAGGTCACAGGCATACATGCACATAGAATGCAAATAAATATTGTTTAAAATAAATCAACATCCACGTTAACTTGAGTGGACCACACCCTCCTGAGCTTCATCAGTTGTCCCAACAAAGTCCTTTAGAGTAGACGCTGCAAGTAGGGACAATGCATTGCATTGCCATTAACGGTCCTGTCTCATTAGTCTCTCTCAAGCAGGAGTGCTCCTGTCTCTAACTCACTTTTATGGTCTTGACACTCTGTAAGATTCAGGGCCAGTTATTTCTCAGGGTCCCTCAATGTGGGTTTCCTGGTGTTTCCTCCTGGTTTGAGTCAGGAGATACCCTCCAATGGGACTATCAGAAAAGGGACACTATGTCCTTATTGCGTCTCTTAATAAGTAATATACAATTTCTATTTGTCTCATTGTCAGAAGTATCTTTGTTATTTTTTTGTTTTTGAGACAGGGTTTTGCTATGTCACTCAGGCTAGCTTCATTCTCATGATCCTCCTGCCTCCACTTCCCAAGTTCTGGGATTGTTTGCATGTCCTGTCATGCTCAGCTCTCTTACTAGTGATTTTAACTTTGATTTCTTGGCTAAGCTGGGTCTTTTAGGTTCTATCTTAGCAAATGTACTCCCTTTTCCATTGTAGCTAGTAAATATATTTTGGGAAGATACTTTGGCATTATGTATATACCCATCTTCATGTTTTCCTTATGACATTTGTTGTGTATCTCAGGTTGGTCTGGGACTTACATGTAGGCCAGACTGGCTTCAAACTGACAGCCATCCTCTTGGTTTGGAGGACTACAGACCTGGGCCACTACAGCCTGCCTTCCTTAAGCTTTTACTCGTCATGGTGATATAAATGGAAATGGCCCCCACAGGCTCATAGGGAGTGGCACCATTAGGAGGCGGGGCCTTGTTGGAGTAGGTGTGGTCTACTGTTGGAAGAAGTGTGCCACTGGGGGTGGTGGTGGGAGTTGAGATTTCAGAAGCCCAAGTCACTTCCTCTTCTCAGCTACCTCCCCAGGAATTATAAAGGACTTGGCAGTTGATTCTCCTGCATCCACTTTGTCCTGTTTGGACTGTATTCTGTCTGTAATTGACACAAGGCCATTTTCTTACCCAGTGGTTATTTTGTTACATATGAAGCCTTTGGTGCTCTTTGGGGTAGAATGGAGTGTTGGCCGGAGCAGACCTCTTTCATGTCCAAAAGTCTTTAAGTTAATGCAATCTTTAGATGCTATATTCTGTAGGTCTTTGAGGTTTTTGAAGACCATTTTCCTATCTATCTTATCTGAATTGTTCGTTCCTCTTAGCTTATTTCTTAACCCAGCTATCACCCAAATGATTGAGACTCTTTTCTAATACAAGGCTTCACAACACAATCTTAGCAGGTTAAGTCTATCCTTAACTCTCTATGCTATTCTGTCTTACTCCCAGCAAACATCCTAGAGATACTTGCACTTTGTAGCATCCTTGGCTCCAGCTCCTTCCTCCTGATCTTGCTCGGCCCTCTCCCCATGCCTGCATCCCCTTGCCACTTTACTCTGCTAGGGCTCTACAGCCCATACTCACCAAAGAAGATCCTTTCTCTGTCTTCCAGGGATCATGACACACAGATACTCACTTCATCTAGCTTGGGCTCTGACACCTCATCCTGGGCTGTTGCCTCCTGCTCTTCAGAGGGATGCCAGTCTTATCCACTCAGTTGTCTGAGGCCGGAAGTACCTGCACTCCAACCCTCACCACCACCTTACCTCACACAAGCATCTTCCCAGCTCACCAGTAATGTCAGGTTCTTACTTCTGCAGGCTTTTCTTAGCTAGTTGTGTTAACTACAGCCCCGTTGTCCTTAAACACATGCACACGCACATACATTTCATAAGTCACAGTGCTGTGTCCTTCTACGAGTGAGCTTGTGGCAGCTGGCTCCCCATGGAACCTTCGCCTCTTTCATAGGATGCAACATGTACTTTACCTGTGGATCATACAGGGAAGGCGGATGTTCATTTACAGGGAAGGCAGATGTTCATTTCTTCCCTCTATTTGTAAGTTTAGGTTATTATTTTTTTGGCTTATTTACTTTTTAAATGTCTGTGTATGTGTACATTTCTGCTTGTTTCTATGTGTATTGCCTGCACGCCATGTCTGTAAAAGCCAGAAAAGGACATTGTATCCCCTGGAACTGGAGTCGGGGCAGTTATAACCAATCAATGTGGGTGCTGAGAACTGAACCCAGATCATCTGAGAAAGCACCAAGCGCTCTTATAATACTGAGCCATCTCTCCAGCCCCAGCTTGTAAGGTTTTGTTTTTGTTTTTTGTTTTTAAAAAAACATCTTCAGCCGGGTGTGGTGGTGCATGCCTTGGGTTGTTAAATACCACATAAGGCTAACTGCTGGTACAGCACTCAGGAGGCAGAGGCAGGCGGATCGCTGTGAGTTTGAGGCCAGCCTGATATACAAAGTGAGTCCAGGACAGCCAAGGGTACACAGAGAAACCCTATCTCAAAAAAAAAAAAAAAAAAAAAAAAAAAAAAAAAACGAAAAAAACGAAAAACAAAAAACAAAAAAATCCAACCAAACAAAAAAATATCTTCCAAGAATGAGCAATGAGTGGTTTTTCTTTCTCCTCACTTATGTTGATAATCAAATTATCCCATCTTTGATGTCTTCAGGAGGCTACCATATAGCCTTCTTTGGTGGCTTGTCACACAGTGAGCTGTTCCAGGCACAATGGGCATTTTGTGCCTCATAACTAGAGTATATTCATTCTTAAGCCATTCCAAAGTCCATTTGGGGATAATAAGATGTAGAGGCCACATATGGTCCTGAGAAGTGTTCCGTTACTGGGTTGACTGCTGCTCTTAGGTCTTGACAGAGCACAGACCTAGATGGTAGAGCTCTGCCTCCTGGCTTCACACTGACTTTCCCCACACAGATTCAGGACTGCATGGTGTGGCCCTTAGCCTCATCAGTCTCCCATCTGTGCATCCCACTGACTAACCCCATTTGCAAAGAATCCAGCATAATTTTTCCCTTCCTTTGTCTTACTCTAGACATCTACCAGTATCCACTTGACAGTGTCAACATCATCGTCACTAATATGCATTTTGATTAATCATTTAAGAAGACTGCACAGTTACTTTTGTTGGGGTCTATCCCGCATGGGATGCTAATTAAATTAATTTGTCTTTAAGTCGCTCAGAATAGTTCCCCTCTGTGTTTATAATGCTGCCATGCTAATCATGCATAGGAGGGGATGTTGTTTTCATCTTTCACAACTTCCAGACTTTGTAAATGCTTTATGATTTGTTGTTTAAAAACACATTTGCACAGTTCCAAAGTTACACCAGATAATCAAGCTATCTTAAAAGAAATACTGGGGGGCGGTGTATCGCAATTTGTAAAGTGCTTGCCTAGCATGTGTAAATCCCAGGGTTTGATCCTCGGTATCACATAAAACTAGGGATGCTGATGCACACCTGTAATTCAGCACTCAGGAGGTAGAAACTGAAGGATCATAAGTTCAAGGCCATCCTCAGCTATGCTGGGAGTTTGAGGTCAGCCAGGGCCAGAGACTGCTTCAGAGAGAGGGGAACAGGGAAAGGAAGAGGAGGAGGAGGAGGAGAAAGGGGGGAAAGGAGAGGATTTCAGTGTGGTTCTCCTGGTGTTTGAGCGGCTCCTGAACATGCTGGGTGGAGCAGAATCACATGGGCCTCTGTTACTGACACTCTAGCCAGTTCTCAGGGATGTATACCAATCATTAGAATGAAGACTCGAGGGCTGGAGAGATGGCTCAGAGGTTAAGAGCACTGGTTGCTCTTCCAAAGGTCCTGAGTTCAATTCCCAGCACCCACATGGTGGCTCATAACCATCTATAATGAGATCTGGTGCCCTCTTCTGGCCTGCAGGCCCACATGTGGGCAGAGCACTGTGATGCTGCTGCTGCTGCTGCTGATGATGATGCTGATACAGACTCCACAGTGTAACAAAGACCCAGAAATAGGAGCAGTTCCAAGAGAATCTCTCCGGGGTTGGGGTGATAGGTGCATTGCCCCAGGAATATGGCCTCTTGAACTTGTTGCTTTGGTACCCTCAACACATGGCTCTTTCCTGTGATCCAAATAGCTGACATCACATAATGCCAGAAGGGAAGGAACCACGGGAAAGAGAAGGCTCCTTCTGCTGACTGGAACTCAGGAACTGCACATCCAACTTCTACTAGTAGCCTACTGACCAACTTCTAGGAGGGAGAATGGGAAAGAGTCATTTACTCAAGAGCAGTCATTCAACTAAAGCTGAGGTTCTGTCACTAACTAGTAAAGAGGACAGGGCTGGGAGGACAGGTCAGGGGCAATTCTGGGCAAGCCTGTGGCCTCTCTAGAATCCCATCACTCGGGTGAATCAGGCAGGGGACACCCCAGAACAAACTGGCTAGCTAGACTAACTGAACTGGACAGCTCTGGGTTCAAAGGAAAGACCTTACCTTAATGGGTAATGTGGGGAATGCACACATCCACACAGCTGCATGTGCCTCTAGGTCCACATACACGTGAACATGCGTCACGTTTGCACACGTAACACACATATTGAGAGTGCCCACCATGCTTGTGTTCTCTAGCTGGTGTGTTAAAACAGCTACCAGGAAACTTTTCACTTTGATGCTTTTTTTTTTTTTTTTTTTTTTTACGTTTTTCGAGACAAGATTTCTCTGCGTGACGGCCCTGGGACTTGCTTTGTAGACCAGCCTGGCCTTGATGATGCTTTTTACTGCTTGGGATGAAGTTGAGTGTCTAACCAGGAATAGACCCAGACAGAATTTGGGAAGAAATCCGCCCTTAGCTTACGTGGGGAAATGAGCTCTTCTTATGAAATCAACATTGACGAAGGCATCTTCCCCTGCAATTTGTTTCTGTAGTGCTTCTTTTTTGTGCACCTCAGGTTTTTATTTTACAGGATAAGGAAACTAAACATACATTCCTTCCGCTGGCCCGCAGCCCACCACCCCTAATTGCCAACCAATAGAGTCAAGCTTGGGACACAGGGCCTCTCAGTGTGTGCTGTATGACCAGGATCCCTGAGTTTCAGATCCTTATCAGCATTGCTTGAGCTCCTAGCACAGGCCAGGCTCTCAGCCAGCATGGCAGGACCTGAGGATGCAGAGACATTATCCTTGCTTTGAGGAACAACAGAATAAGGAGATGGCCTGTCAGAACATCGAGTGTCATCTGAGGACACTGTGGAGGGAGGAGCCTGCAGGGAGGCTCTCTCCAAGAAAGTGACACTTGAGTCAGGAGAAACCAGGACTCTCTTCCAGGTAGACCAGCGCAGAAAAGTCATGTTAGGACACGTTGCCTTAAGTCCGTGAGCACTAGTTTCTCTCTACCTAGAAAACACAGGGGCCTCTGCATCCTTTACAGGTGGGCTGGTGGGATTCAGAGGTGGCTCCTGTTTGAGGGTCTTGTGCTTGGATCAGAATAAGGAGGTACAATGGTACTCAAGAGCCCTTTGTGTGGCCCCTAGAGAAGCCCCGTTAGAATGTGGGACTGAGGTGTAGTAGTTCTTTGTGCTGTTAGGTAGGTCATTGAGGGTGAACATTCCTTGGATTGCTTCCACGGTTCTGTGAAAAGGCCATTAAGAGAGGAGCCTGCTTAACCCTGCCCTACCCCAGCCTCTGTTTCTTGAGACAGGCTCTCACGTATCCCTAGCTGGCCTCGAATTTACCATGTAGTCAAAACTGACCTTGAACTTCTGATCCTCCTGCCTCTACCTCCTGAGGTTCAGGGACTACAGGCTCGTATCACCATGTTCATTTTACAATGTGCTGGGGATCGAACCCAGGACCTGGTGCATGCTAAGCAAGCACTCTACCAACTGAACTACATCCTCAACCCCCTGCCTGCCCTCTTTTACTCTCCTGTTCATGTGGCAGTCACTCATTTCCTCTTTCAGGCTCCTGACATCACTAGGTGTCAGGATATGCAAAGAGGACAGATTATAGAGCTCTCCCCCCATCTCCCCCCCTCCCCCCGTCCTGCTTCCCCAGCTGGAGTGACAATAGCACTGCCATTGAAATGACTGTTCCACATCATTCTTCTAACCAGGCAAGTCCAAGCTCGCCAATGGAAATCCCTGAGATAGAGCCACACCAAGGCCTCCAAGAAAGCCAAGTGTCCCCGGAAATGGTCAGGGTCTCCCCTTCATGGTTTCTAATGGAAGCAGACACAGCCTTTTAACTGCAAGTCTGAAAAGTGGAACATCGCGCTCCAAAATCTAAGAGGTTGGACAAGGAAGCTCATTCCCTGAAAGACTTTGAACAAGTCACTTCCCCTCCACTGAGAGCTGATGCTTCTCGTTCCAGGATACCCTGAGCATCCCTGGTACCCCAAGCCAGCCTAAGGGCAAAGACAGAGATAGGGAGGACCTACATCTTTAAGGCTGTCATCTCCTGGTAATGGAGTACTCATGTCAGCTGTCCCACTGCTGGGTCCAGAGGACAGCAGTGGACTCAGTCTTGGTGCAGTGATAAGGTGTGTTTATTTGAATACGAAGGTCAAGGAGTTGAGTAGTTGGTATTCTGGTCATACAGAGTCGTTTGCACAGTGTCACTAATAATTAAAGGGGGTTTTGACTAATCTAGTTGCTCTCCCTAAATATACTCTGCTCAAGAAACTCATCAAAGCAGAGAAGTAATCTTTGAGGTTATTAATCTCCTCTGCTTCACAGCTGGGGCAAATTTATTTGCTTGAATTAGCATGTAATAAACTTATAATAAAGCTGCCAGAGCCAGAGCTTGGTAGGGGTAACTCTGTTGCATCTAGGAAATGGGGTAACCTCCCCAGGTCACTGACTGCAGGTTTCCTAAAGAAGGAAGGCTGCCCCTGAGAGACACCCAAAGTGCAGCTGAGTAGACCTTTGCAGAATGTCAGGTCCACTCTCCTCATCACTGGCCCTCCCACGGGAAGAGGTAAGGAAGCAGCTCAAAATACATAGCATGTGAGGAGACATGGAAGCATTCCCAGATGACATGGAGGCATACCCAGGTGTGCCCAGGTGGCATGGAGTCATACCAGGTGTGCCCAGGGAGCATGGAGGTGTACCCAGGTGTGTCCAGGTGACATGGAGGCATACCAGGTGTGCCCAGGGAGCATGGAAGCATACCCAGGTGTACCCAGGTGACATGGAGGCATACACAGGTGTGCCCAGGTGGCATGGAGGTGTGCCCAGGTGACATGGAGGTGTACCCAGGTGTGTCCAGGTGCCATGGAGGCGTACCCAGGTGAACCCAGGTGAGGCTGTGAATGAAAGGTGTGGCCCATGGCTGCACTGTCATTGGTCACACACTCTTTGAAGCTTTACTCAGGAGCTCTGATAGACTCCTACTGGAGTCCTCTACCCAGAGTCCTTTGCTTTCTTTGACCCTTCTTTCTGCCTCTTCTCGGAACCTCAGCTTCCCCCAAGGCCTCTTCTTCATCCATCTGCCAAGTAAATGTCACCCTTTTGTCCTGTGTAAAAACCTTCTAGAATATCTTGGTTCTTTCTGCCTGCACTGTCTCTCTGGTCACTGAGCTGTGATGCTGAGGGAGAGGAAGGAAGAAGGTAATGGTCACCACAGGGGTTACAGCCACAGACTGCACCGTAGGCTTTTCTCCTTCTGCCTCATGCCAGCCTCCTTTACTTCCTTCCCTCTGTCTGTCCATACAAAGCCAGCCTTCCCCCCCAACCCCCCCCCCACCCCCAGCTCTTTGCTTCTGGATCTAATAGGCAGTGCTAGTGAGATGGATCATCTGTAAATGGGTGGGCTACATAAGCCTGATTTCTATCCCAGAATCCAGGATAAAAATGGAAGGAGAAAAGTGACTCTATAACATTGTCCTCGAACCACACATGTGCTGTGACATGCCCCCCCACACCTAATAATAATAAATATAAATGTTTTTTAAAAGATATCCTAGGGGATCCTGGCCTGGTGTTTCAGGCCTGAAAACTAACTATTTGGCAAGGACAGGCAGCACAGTGGAAAGTTCAAAGCCAATCTAGGCTATAGTAGGGCAAGTTCAGGGCCGGCACTGTCTAAAAATAATATTAATATGTTTTATATATTATATTAATATATTATCATATATTACTTATTAAGTATATATATATTAAAGGAGTGGGGGGGCGCTGAAGCTATGGCTCAGCTTTTGAGAGTACTAGCTGCTCTTCCAGAAGACCCAGATTGGATGCCAGCACCCACATGGTGGTTCACAGCTGTCTGTAACTCCAGTGCCAGGGCATTTAATGCCCTCTTCTGGCCTCTGTGGCCAACAAGCACTCATGTAGTTCACAGATACACATGTGAGCAAAATAATCACATACATGAAGTAAACCCATTTTAAAGGGGGTGGGACATTAGGGGTGTAGCTCAGTTAGTAGGTTGTTTGCTTAACAATGGTGGGGCCCTAGGTTCAATCCCTAGTACCCAAAATAAACAAAACCCAAAAAAAGGATATCCTGGGCAAGTACCCCCACTGACTCCTCCATCTGGGGTGGTTATCAGGGTCTTAAGGGACCGTCACTTTTGAGAGTTGCCTACAAGACAACAAGCTCTCTGGTACCAACAGTGACTGCCCTGCCTCTGATGGGTTTTTACCATAATAGCATCCCATGTGGTGAGGGCAGAACAAGGGAAGCCGGTCCTAACTCCAGCTGCCACACCTGCAGCCAGTGCCCCCTTCCAGGCTCACCCCGCCCTCTATCACCACAGAGAGGCAAGGGCCCAGAGAGGCAAGGGAGAAGGGAACAAAAGAGACCCTCTGGACTCTCCAGGGGTTCCTTTGTCTAGATATAAGGTTCTAGGACAACTCTCACCCTCAGGCAGTCTCACTGAGGGGTTAGGGGTACACGGAGTTAGTGACAGCACAGTCTCATTTTTAGAACAATACACAACAGTAACAGACGGGCAAGACTGGTTACGGTGATGGCCTATTTCTTAAAGTAAGGACTTTGAGAAGGACCTGCAGGGTTCCCTGGTGACAGGCTTGCATCTACCAAGCCTGAGCCTTGCCTGATAGAATTTCCATGCTAAAATGGCCACTAGGGGAGGAGAGACTGGTGGGGTGAGGATTCTAGTAAGACCTTCCTTAAACCTTAGAGACTGAGTAAGAAGGTAGGCGCTGCCTGCCTCGAGGCTGAGAACCCAGAAGCAGAGGTGGAGTGCTCTGAGCTCAGGAGGCCTTTGCAACAACGTTCCAAGGCTCAGCCCTTGACCTTGTCCATCTCTGTGCTTTTCTGGACCGGCTTCTTGGATGAAGCAGGATGAAAGATGAGCTTATCAAATTTGCAGCTGACACAAAGCCAGAGGGATTGTTAATAGAAAGAATGGCAGAATCAAGATTCAAAGGCATCTTGACAGGTTGGAATAATGGGCTGAAAACATGTAAAAGGGATAAATGTAAATTCCTGCATGTGTGTGTGTGTGTGTGTGTGTGTGTGTGTGTAAGTGTTTCATAAGCATCAGATATGGAAAAGAAGGCTTAAAAGTAGAAATGACTGCTAGGCAAGAAACCAGTGCAACACGGTTAGTGTTCAGAGGAAGAAAAGGGAAAATGAAACATTAATTAGATGTGTGGGAAACTGTATTAGGTAGTTTAAATAATTGCACACCATGCATACGGGTAAGGGTACTACTATCCCTTGCACCCACTTTACAGAGGTGATGGCTGAGGCTCAATGATGCTATTAACAGCCTTGGTGATTCCTGTAAAAATTCAGGGTTAATGCTGTACCCCTCTCTGCCCACCGCCCAGAGTTACTCTCGGTTCATCTAAGTTAATCACAGCAGGTTTTTGTTCCTCCCGAGAAATAGTTTGGAAAAGTAACATGCCACTGAAAGAGACACAGGGCAACTATGTTGAAGAAGTTTCCTGCAAAGTTTTTTCTCTTTGCTTAAAAGAAGCCTGGGTACCAGGGCATGGCGGTACAAGCCTGTGATGCCAGCATTGGGGACTCTAAGGCGGGGGGGGGGCTATTGTGAGTTTGAGATCTGCCTAAGTTAGAGTGTGAGACCCTGTCTCTAAAAAAGGAAGAAGTGGAAGAGAAGGATGGAAGAAGAGGAGGAGGAAGAGGAGTAAAAGACACAGCAGAAGTGACAGCAGCCACTGTCCTAGACGTAGCTGTCTCTGGCTGTCTTTCATCTCTGATCGTTATCAGCTTGTGGGGTCTGGAGGTGGGTGCATTGACTGACTTGGTATTGGATAACCAAATTCAGAAGCGGCCCTCTCCCTGGCTGTCCAGAAGACACTGGACCAACCAAGCCCAGCCCACCTTAGATGCCTTTCAGGGAGATAATAGCCCATGTGACTTGGTTTTTTGCCATGTTTTTTTTTCTTTTCATTTATTTATTGTGTATACAGTGTTGCACCTGTACGTACACCTGCATACCAGAAGAGGGCACCAGCTCTCATTATAGGTGGATGTGAGCCACCATGTGGTTGCTGGGGATTTAACTCAGGACCTTTGGAAGAGCAGCCGGTGCTCTTAACCTCCCAGCCATCTATCTCTCCAGCCCCTTGCCTTGTTTTCTGTAAGCATCTTGGCTAATACTCAAGACTAAGGAAGCCTTGTTGGCCCTGGCAGGATCACTTGTTGAACACACACACACACACACACACACACACACACACACACAGAGAGAGAGAGAGAGAGAGAGAGATGGAAGAAAGGAGGGAGGGAGGGAGGGAGGAAGGAAGAGAAACACTGCCCACTGTGGGAACTTTTCTTTCTCTCCAGGCTGCGTGTACCAACTCCCTTTATCTTAATATTAAACTCCACTGTAGATCCAGGATGAGTATGTGACCAGGCCCAGTCAAAGTTCTCAAGCCCCTGGCTGAAGATCAAGGTTGTGTGTGTGTGTGTGTCCCAAATCTGAGTCTTTCCCCAAAATTGTTCTAAATAGGCATTATGAAGAAAGACTCCTGACATCTGGGATTACAGCATGAGAAAGTGGGCTTTAGGCCTGGAAGGGAGGCACACCCCACCACACGAGACAAACCGGAGTGCCAAAGAGAGGAGGAACCAAGGCCTGCTCAAGCGCAGACAGGGAGGCGGGTGGTGGCACACACCTTTAACCCCAGCACAGGGGAGGCGGTGGCAGGTGGATCTCTGAGTTCAAAGCCTGCCTGGTCTACAGAGTAAGTTCTAGGACAGCTAGGGCTACACAGAGAAACTCTGTCTCAGGGGAGGGGGTTGGGGAGGCATGGCAGGGAGAGATGGATGAGAGTCAGGGGACCACAGCCTTCTGTACTCTAGATTTTTCCCCCTTTGCTTCCGAACTGGAGAAAGCCAATCAGTCTTCCTGTTTTCCAGAGCTGTTTCACAGGTTTCTGCCATCGGCCCCAGTGAGTTCAGGCCAGGGCCTTGGCCTTTCTCACTGCCACTGCACACCCTGGCCCTGGAGGTGTGCTCACCCGCACGCACACAGAGGAACCTTCTGTTGCTGCCCCAACAAGAGCGAAGCCCTCTAGAACCCGAGTGCCTGAATGTAGCCATGGTGTGGGAGTAGAGGTACAGTGCCCAGCCCTGCCCTCTGCTTTATCTTGCTGAAAGGTCAGTGCAGTGCCATCACACCCAGGCCTGAAAGATGACCACAGATAGCAGGGTGACAGTGAGGCAGAAGATAGACGCAGGCTTCGGGCAGTCATTCAAGCCATTTCTTTATTCAGGCGGCAGCTCTGCATTGACCATCTGCTTCATTCAAAGTGGAAGATGAAAAACCTTAACACAACAAAATTGTCGCGCGCACCTTTCACCAATAAAGGAGACGCGGCAACTCAGGATTCTTCTGACAGCGATTTTATTGTACAGCTCTCTGCAGACTGATGGAGAAGGACCCACTCCCCGTAAAATCCACGGCTTATATAGGAAATATCAAGGCGTAGAGGGACGTGTCCTCCCGTCATTGGTGCTCTAGAGAATACCTAATTAGCATACCGCCCGCGTAAGCGGGTTATGTAAGGGTGACGTGCTTGCGCATGCGCACTGGCCATAAGGGCTTCCGTGAAGAATCAGGAAACAGGAAGCCAGCGCCATCTTGAAATGGCGGACCGGCTCCCGACATCTCCCCCTTAAATTTCAAATTAAAATGCCAAACTGAAGCCATGAATTTACCGATCCAGCCCTCCACTTCCTCAGCAGAGAGCGATCAAGGAAGGCACATGGACGGAGACCCTGTACACCTGAAGCCCCGTGCAATGGGAACTCGAGCCCTGGGAGGTGTACAGGTCTATCCTGTAGCATCCTGGTGCAATGGGAACCTGTGCCCGTCAGGAATGCTAGAACCAAGATAGTGTCTCAGTGTTTGAGCATGTTAAGCCAAATCTGGGGAGATGCCCCTTGTTTTACAGCAAGCATAGCCTGTGCAAGCACAACTCTGTCACGTTGTTGTTGTTTTCTAAATTTGCAGAGCAAAAAGAAATCATACCTTGCAGAAAAGTGCCTAGGCTTCTCACGCCGTCAGTTCTGAATCCTCTTCCGACGAGCAGTCGGGGGTCCTTCAAGTCGTTCCTTCACCCAGGGGTCGGCAGGTCCCGGGTTTCAGCACCTGCTGTCGCGCGCACCTTTCGCCAATAAAGGAGACGCGGCAACTCAGGATTCTTCTGACAGCAATTTTATTGAACAGCTCTCTGCAGACTGATGGAGAAGGACCCTCTCCCCGTAAAATCCACGGCTTATATAGGAAATATCAAGGCGTAGAGGGACGTGTCCTCCCGTCATTGGTGCTCTAGAGAATACCTAATTAGCATACCGCCCGCGTAAGCGGGTTATGTAAGGGTGACGTGCTTGCGCATGCGCACTGGCCATAAGGGCTTCCGTGAAGAATCAGGAAACAGGAAGCCAGCGCCATCTTGTAATGGCGGACCGGCTCCCGACACAAAATAGCTATATTATAGTAATATTTTCACAAGCCATGTGGTAGCTCTTGAAGCCACTGCCCTGGGCCTGTTAGAATAAAAGCAGCCAGACAAAGATGTAAACAAAGGGATTTGGGTGAGATTCCTCTGGGTTCCGCAAGCATGCTGAGCCAGCTTAGCCCCAGGGCTCTTCCTGTGGAATGGGGCCTCTTTGTTGATGAGCCTTTTGCTAACTGGGAGTAGTAGAGCATGCCTTTAATCCCAGCATTTGGGAATCAGAGGCAGGCAGATCTCTTTGAGTTCGAGGCCAGCCTGGTCTACAAAGTGTGAGTTCAGGACAGCCAGGACTACAAAAGAAACTCTGTCTAGAAAAAGAAAAGACGAAAACAAACAGAAACCATAGGCTTCTTTTTAAAGTTTTTTCCCCCTTATTTATATTCATTTAGCGTGTGTGTGTGTGTGTGTGTGTGTGTGTGTGTGTGTGTGTGTGCATGAATGTCCAGGCGTGCACCAGAGCATAAGTGTTATGGTCAGAGGATAACTTGAGGAAGTCAATTCTTTCATTCCCCGTGTGGGACCCAGGAATTGAACTCAAGTTGTCAGACTTGGTGGCAAGTGTCTTTAACCACTTAGCTGTATGGCTGCCCCAAGACAACAGGCTTCTTGATACACTGCCCAAAGTACCTGGTATATCGGTGGAGCCCAGTGAATGTTGAATGAGTGTGTGCATCTGTCTGTCTGTCTGTCTGTCTGTCTGTCTGTCTGTCTCTGAGTAAAAAGACCAGTTTCCTAGAAGAAAGGCCGGAGGTCCTTAGACCTGAGAGGACCTAAAACTAACTCTTAGGAGTCTAAATGCTTGGAAGATAAGAGAGATCGTATTTACAAATGAAAACTGTCCAAAATTCTTTGTTGAGCTTGAATTGTATTATATAGTCTCTCCCTCTCTGTGGCATGGTGGTGAGGGAGGGCTTCTTTGTCTGATTAAGGGCTGTCGGGAGTGATTGATGGGTTCCCTCTGGACAGCCGAACCCGCTCTCCTCCTGACAGTGCCAGCGATAGCCGAGCGGAAACTGACCCCAGCTGACATGCTCATCTTAAAATATCTCTGTTTCCCTGCCGCCCAGATAAAATAGCTGTCACACTGAAAGTAAGGGCCCCACTGGGGAGTGTGTGTGTGGAGGGGGGGGTGGTGAGGACTGGCCTCTCCCAGGACTGGTGATGAAAGGTTCTGTGATGTCAGGGTTCAGCTGAAGGCCAGACGACAAGGACCCGAGGATGGCCCTGGGTGGACTGTATGCTAAGGACCAGCTCTCTGTGGCCAGCTCTTGAGGCTGATCCGAAATGAGCAAGACACTGGTCAGCAACAGCATCAAGAAGCGTTTACTGAGTGTGTGAGGTGTTTTGTTTTGGCTCTCTCAGACCAAAGGACAATAACGCCAATACAACCCTTCCCTGCGGTGTCCTGCAAGATACTAGCAGTAGTGACACCAGTCATTGCTGTGGCCTTTTTGGACCAGGTGTTCCCAGCAACTGTAGCCCAGATTCAGAATGTGTTCCCAAAGGTGATCTTTTCAAGCCCTCACCCCGGTGTCTGAGAACATGAGTTTATTTGGATGTAGGTTGTTGTTAGTGTGCTTCTGATGAGGTCATCCGAGAGCAGGTGGATCTGTGACCATGTAACTAGTGTCCTTAGAATAGATATTGAGATGGACACACGAGGGCAGAATGGCACATGATGATGGCAAGAGAAACTGCCAGAAGCTAGCAGAAGTGAGAGGGCGTTATCCTCATAGTTCGCTATGCAATAATAAGGATGGTCAGTGAGTCCTAGGAGGTAGCGAAGTGAGGAGATGTCCCCGCTACTTTCAGAGAGGGTGTGGCCCTGGTGGCTCCTTGTCTTTGGGCTTCAGTGACATGGTGAAATAGTCAGGACACTTGGGAAATCTTGTCCCCACTTAAGGGAAGATAAAACCAAGATTTATCCCTGGCACCCTGGAAACATCTCTATTCCAAGGCCTGCTGTTGATGCCATCTTGTTAGAACAGCCCTGGAAAGCTCAGGGGAGTCCAGAGAGAGTGGGGTCTTCAGTTGAAGGATGCTTCCTGACAGGTGGGGTGGCCCAGCTATCTCCACTTCCTCAGGGAGAAAGCCAGGCAACGAGCTCCCCGACGCTACTCTTCCCCCGCTCAAGTGTTTAGTTCCTTGCTCTGCCTCCCAGTGTCACCCAACAGGGTGCTCACAGACAAGGGAGGGCTACAGCATGAAGAAAACAGACTCCTGTTGATTAGTTGGTTTGACGTTTTTGAGGCAGAATCTTCCTCTGTAGCCCAGGTTGGCCTCAAACTTATGACAAGCTTCCTTTCTCTATAGCCCAGGTTAGCCTCAAACTTATGACAAGCTTCCTGGGGTGGGCGTGGGGGCGGTGGTTGCAGGCATGCGCTGCCCTACCCACCTCAGAGGTCACTCCCTAGAGAAAAACTGGGGACCACCCAGACAGGCCCAAGAATTCCCTCAGAAGACTGATTTAAGAAAAAATAAAACATTAAGAAATTAAGGGACTGTTTCCACTCTTGGAGTGCCTTCCTGAGGGTGCTGCAGACGGCAAAGAACACAACGTAGAAATGGGGTGTGCAGGAAAGCAGTTAGGATATGGTGTCCCTTCCCGCCTCCCCTCTGCTGAGTATAAAATAGGAATGCTGCTTCCTGGTCAAGGACTGGCCAAGAGGGATCAAGGCTGTCCAGACGGCCTGGAAAAGATCACATACATGGGATTGTGGCTCACTGGCCTAAGACAGTGAGTGACACAGACTAGAGACCTGGAGAAAGAAATTTGGATCCTTAGCTGAGAAGCGGGTCCCGCTTTGCTCCTGTGGCCCAGCACACTTGGGAGGGGCCTGCATTGCCTGGGACTGTGGCTTGGAGTTGTCCTTTCAGTCCACTGGCACATGGCTCTCTCCTCTCTGAGCTGAGACCAACCTGCCTGCTTTTTCTGTTTCTAGCCCTCAATGGATATTTGCTGATCAATGAAAGAATAAGACCCCAAAGAGGGGGAACGTCTTGTTCCTCTTAGAAAAACAACCAGAGGCAGCCAGGCGGTGGTAGCACATGCCTTTAATCCCAGCACTTGGGAGGCAGAGGCAGGTGGATCACTGTGAGTTCGAGGCCAACCTGCTCTACAAAGTGAGTCCACGATAGTCAAGGCTACATGGAGAAACCCTGTCTCGAAAAACCAAAAAGAAAAAGAAAAACAACCACAGGCTAGGTACATGGGCCAGCAAAGGCAGGCCAGCAGCTCCTCAGTCCGCCACACTCAGGCAGATGGAAGCAGGCAGATGCAGCCTGGGAAAGCAATCCCACCCCTACTACAGACTGCCGAGCTTCCTGGGTACCATCACTCAGGTCCATTGTCTCCAGACAGACAGGCTCCTGCATCCTCAGTGCGAAGAGGTCCCAGGGCCTCTCAAAACCTGCCAGATGGGCTGGAGACAGGCCAGGAAAGGTCATGAGAAGAGGGGAACACCCACCCTAGCAGACAGAACGGCAAGGAGAAGGGGCCCTGCAGATGGCAGGCAGAGCCTGGTCCATGTCCATGTGTTTGACCACAGACTCGTTCCTCTCCAACTAGAATAACACTGAGGCTTTAATTATAGCTTGTCACTCATGTGCCTTCCCCTGAGAGATGGCCACGCTGGACAGTGAGGGAAATATAAAAGCTCTCAATTCGGGTGGCTCATCCTGACGGGTCAGGAAATTTCAAACTTACAGCACTAATAGCCTAGATGTGAGGCAGGGTAGGGGCCCTCCTGAGGGCAAGATCTTCCCTCCATCTCTGGAAGCTTTGCTGTTGACCTCTCACTTAAGATGGGCTGGAGTAGCCTCCTCCTTTTCCCAGCCAGATAACAACTGACGCTGGCCACCCAGCAGAAAGCTGTGAAGCTTGCGTTAATGGTGGACTCTTCTGTCACATTAAAGATGCCTCAGGTGGACTCTTCTGTCACATTAAAGATGCCTCAGAGGGGATACCGTATCACCACTAACAGTTTGTCATCTCCTTCTACCAGGAGCTAAGACGGTGCATAATGTTCCACCCTCTATCCGCAGCCATAAACTGGCTTTAATTACCGTATGCTTTTTTTAAATAAGGAAAATCCAAGGCTAGAGAGCTTTCTTAAGGTCACACAGGCAGAAAGGAGACCCAGATGGTCCAACACCAGAGCCTGATTACTGAAGCCCTTTGCTTTTTCCTTATAACTTGCCCTAGTTAAGGTAGCCAATGTGAAGGTTTGTCTGCTTGCCTCTGCCAAGTAGCACAGATTGTTCTCGAAGCAGTCAGCAAAGGGCACCAACTCTCATCGCTGAGCTCCCGCAGGCTTCATCTACAAGCCTGGAGTCCTCGGCTGGGCGGCTGGGAGTCTTCACACTCAGCGGGGCGGCTTAATACTTGAGAGAAGCTTCTCCAGCCTCCTGCCCCCAGGGCCCCGGGAGGGGACAGGTGTGAGTCAGAGAGATGCTCAGCAAGACCCAAACCTGCTAGAGTCACCCCGCAGTGGCCTCCTTGAGCCAAGCTGGCAGAAGCTATTTGAGGACACTTGTGTTGCTCAGGGTTACTCCGGGTTTCCGACTGAGGACTCTCTAGGGAAAGGGAATTAAAGGTCGTGCCTGTGGAGGTGGGCGGGGCACCCCTGGGCTGCTTGAGGTCAGGGTGGGGTTGGGGACAAAACCCCAACTGGTTCAGAGCTCCCGCTTCTTTCCGGGTCCTGAGGAGATTCAGAGTGCAGTGTGGAGATACTTGTCCCTGTGCACGAGCCTACAGTGACATGGCTGCGGAAGTGGGGAGGGAGGTGTCCTGAACCCCCCCGGGGTTGCGATCTCAGCCTCTTTGTAAATCCCCAGGCTCGAGCTGTAAAGGGCACTATGGCCCTCAGTTCTCCAAGCTCACTGGCTGGAAGGTTCTGGAATTGGCTATTTCCACCCCCTTGGTTAGATTAGGTTCTGATGAATCCCAGTAGGCTCAGCTGTGATCAACTAGCCTCTAAAGGACAGAATGTTCTGGGCCTTTCCAGAGCTTCCTTTTCTTCTCCCAGTGTGGGCAGCAGGGCCCCAGGATGTTTTCACTGCTGCATGCTGAAAGAACAACTCGGCAGTCGCCCATCAGGGGCCCATATCCCAAGCTTTACCTACCCAAACCTGAAGTGACCTGCCAAACAGTCGCAGCTCAGGTTAGCCTGCCCAGTGCTAGGCTTCCACTCACTCTTGGGCCTTTGCTCTGGTGCCTATAATTCTGGGAATTTCTCATTGTCCGGACAATTCCTTGGTGGCTGCAGTTTGCCTGGTGACTTCCTTGGAGGGCAAGTCTAAGGAGTGCCCCTGGCTTCATCTGGCTCCGATTCTCTTTAGGACAGACAGACTGGTGGCAGCTTCCAGCCTGCCTCACTGTGCTCATGCGGGGGCCTTGCACGCTGCTCACACATCTCCCATGATGTCTTAATGTTTATGTGCATCTTGTATATTCTTGTCACCAGGAAGGAAAGAGGTTACAGGCTGTGCACATGAGCAAGGAAACTCGACCAGGCTAGCGGGGTCTCACAGTGCTAAGGAAGGACGTTTGCCCCAACTCTGCCTACTCCTAACTACTCTGTTCCCCTCCTTACAAGTGTCCCCTGGTCAGCCAGGCACACAGAGCTGCTCCTGTCCCGCAAGGATGCTGCAAAGTGGTTCCATCTGGATGGACCGGGTGAATTCTGAGCCACTTCTCAGACTATGGGGTCAGGTTACTGGGAAATCTGTTCAAATCCCGCATTGTAGTTTTATGAATCCAGCTCTGTCTGTTGTCCTCACTGAAGCGCTGAACGCCTGGGGGCAGCCTTTCTTCCTTCACAGACACATTTGTCATGGGAATTGATTTAAAAAGAAATCAGGATGATGGCTTGATTGCTTGATTGCTTCTGTTTGAGGCAGGAGGACAATGGCCACCTGCTTCTGCTGTCCTGGGCTTGCCTGGAAAGTTCTGGCTCTTTGCTCCGAGGCAGCAGTGCTCTGGAAAGCACCCCAGGGGAAGCTAAGAAGTGAAGCCCTGGTGTGACTTGGCATGGTGGGGAAGTGGAGTTTCTGGAGCTGCGGCCTTGGGGCAGTAATGTGTACCCCAAGGATACATACAGATTTGGAGGAGACAGAGCTATGTCCCCAGTGTCAGGTTTTCCTGTCTTCTGGGACAGTGCCCCACAGTCCCAGACAGACGCACGTCCCAGCATCCCTATGGCAAAGCAGAGCCTCCTCTGAAGCACACACCTCTCTCACCACGGCAGTGTTCAAGCCCAGATAGGGAGAGGAAACATACTCTGGGAGAAGCTGTTTACCTCTGGTTCCTCTGCCAGCCCCCCAAACCCCAGCAAACTTACCTGGGCACCCACACTGCACCAGATGCAGGGGCGCTAGGCTGTAAGCATAGGAAACGTCTAAAGGGTATTGTAGTGTGATGGCTGCAGTCAAGTGACTGCAATAGGGTGTTGGAAAGACCCACAGGTAGGTAAGCACAGGTGCCCTGAACGCCCAGGATTCTTGCCAGGGAAGGGAGAGCAGTGGGCACAGCTAGAGAGTCTGGGGGGTATGGCCTTAGGAGGGGCCAGGAAGTGAAAGAGCACCCACAAAGCTAGAGCTTAGGAGGCAGCTGGAGTTGGGAGGACTGGAGGAAGTTGGAGAGCAAGGCTGTGAAGTTTGGATGGGCTTCCAGGCCTACATGCAGCATAGAGAGCAGGCTTGTGGTCCCTGATGAGTCCAACCTTTGGGGTCCTGTCCTGTTTACAGCTACAAAAGGGGCTCCCAAATCAAGCGTGTTATAAAGTCTCTTTGCAAACCCTGGTGTCCAGAGCAGGGGCCACAGATAGACTTTCCACACACCATCACCAGGTTGAGAGTCGAACTGGGTTGCCTGAGTGGTGTGGCGTTGGTCCTCATGGCTCACTGGGAGACCATGGCGGGAGGAGAAGTTCGGTGCAGTGCAGCCCTTCCTCTCTCAGCTTAATACCGTGAGAGGCTTAGATTGCAGGCCCTCCCAGGACTCTCTGTTAGCCATCCACTCCTCCCAGCTGCTTCCTTCTGACCCTGCAGCTGGGTGGGACTCTCCTCACTTGGGGCCCAGTTCACATGTTTCTGGCATCCTCTCCTAGCCTCTCTGCACTCCCAGAAGGTCGGCCCAGGCTTGTTCTTGAGATGACAGTCAAGTCCCCCGCTCTTTGCAGCCTCCCCCCCCCCGCCCCCGGGACTGCATTTAGTGTGCTGAGATACCATTGGCCAAAGGGCCTTTGACAGCCGTTACAGTGGAAGAGGCCTGTAAGGTTATGGGGGCTAATGGCAAGGGACATAGATGGCAGGTAGTTCAGGCTCTCAATCTAGTCGCCCACACTGTCCTCTGAACTCAGCTGCCACCCCTACTGCTTTCTTCTTCCCCTACAGGTGTGTGTGTGTGTGTGTGTGTGTGTGTGTGTGTGTGTGTGTGTGTATGTGTGTGTGTGTTTATTGGGTGCACATGTGTATACATGTGGAGGCCAGAGGTCAATCTCAGGTCATTCCTCAGGTACCAGCTACAATTTCCCTTTTAGACATGGTCTCACTGACTAGAACTCACCAAGTAGGCTGAGCTGGCTGGCCAGAAAGCCCCAGGGACTGGCATGCTGCCACCTCCTCAGCATTGTGATTATAAACTCATCGTCAACATGCTTGGCTTTTCTTTTTTTAGCACGGATTCTGGGCATCAAACTCAGGTCCTCACTGCTTTCAAGGCAAACGCTTTACTGACTGTGCTATCTTCTCAGCTGCTCTCTCTCTCTCTCTCTCTCTCTCTCTCTCTCTCTCTCTCTCTCTCTCTCTCTCTGTTTATGTGTGTGTGTCTGTCTGTCTCTGTCTCTATCTTTCTCTGTCTCTCTGTCTCTTTCTAATCAAGGCAAGGCGTATTTCACAGAATATAAAACTCACCTTTTAGGGGTAGCTTTGTTTGTTTTGTGGTGCTGGGAATTGAACCCAGGGTCTCACATGTACCAGGCATGCAGTCTACTACTGAACTTTATCTTTAGATCTAGAACAATGGTTTTTAACCTTCCTAACGCTGCGACTCTTTAATGCAGTTCCTGCTGTTGTGGTGTCCCCCAACCATAATATTATTTTCATTGTTACTTCATAACTGTAACTTTGCTCCTGTTATGAATTGTAATGTAAGTGTCTGTGTTTTCCGGTGATCTTAGGTGACCCCTGTAAAAGGGTCATTTGAACCCCAAAGGGGTCGCAAGCCACATGTTGAGAACCACATTGGCTGTTATTGGTGGTGGTGGTGGTGGTGGTGTATGTGTGTGTTGCAGGTGGGGAGAGTATTTGTATTTTTTTGTTTTTGTTTGTTTGTTTGTTTGTTTGTCTTATTGTTGCTGTTTGTTTGTTGAGACAGAGTCTCAAGATGCAGTTTGTTGCCATCAGCCCATACCTTGCTCTCAGTTACTCCTTACTGTACAAAACAGTGGTTTCTCAGGCTGGGAGACTGTTTTTCAAGCAGTTTTTACTCCACCTTGAGAGAGAAATGTGACTGTAACTCTGGGGTGGACATAAGACTACATCATCTGCCAGTCACCTCCCACTCAACACAGACCAATAAAACCCTTTATTCCTAGGAGTCAAAAGGAAGCTTCCCTATAGCTTTATTGGGTTAATTGGGACTATAGAAGCACATGGACATATTAAAATTACATCAAGGAAAAGAGGCCCAAGAACTTCTCGGTCACTCTAGACCGAAAAGAGAATATCGCTACCTTACCTGGGATCCATAAAGTGATGGGCACCTAACGCTGATGGCATGGCACCACACCAGCTTATTATGGATACCTGGGGTGTGTGTCAAGGACTAACAAGCAGAGGGCTCCCCAACTGTCCCTGTTGTCTCCCACTGTTGCTGCAGCCTACTCGACTGTCTCAGTTCACCTGTCTACACTCGAGAGGGAGTTTTCTGCTCAGGACCCAGTTCAGCCTTTCAGCTCACAGCTGCAACCTCTTCTCTGACTCCAGACACTCCAGGAATCCCTCCTGGCATCTGTCTGGTTCGTTATCTCATCGATACAGACTTCCTCAGCCCTCTTTCTGAGCTCGGCTGTAGCCTCTTTAAACTTGCATTCACCCTCCAAACTGCACATACGTGTAATTATAGATTTACTTAGTGTGTGAGGTGTGATAGGAGAGCTAATATTAATTAATTAAGGAAGATTAGAGTAAAAGAGGCCACATTCACCTCGGCCAGATTACCAAGGTAGGCAGGATTACACAGCAAGTTGCTGCCATCAAAACTGCCACACCTTTTGAGGGTTTTTTGTTTTTTGTTTTTTATTTTTTGCTATTCAATAAATTCTGATATTGTAGAAAGACGTAAACATGTTTGTCTGTGTTCCCAACATAGCACAGTCATGACAGATGCCCAGACCAGCCTCAAGGAATCCTTCTGCCTCAGCCTCTGAATAGGCAGGGTCATGGGTATATGCCTCCCTGCCCAACCACAATTAGTCATATTAAAGTAAACAACAGTGTCCTTTGGTCCATCCACACTATCATAAAATTCCCACCTATATCCAGACCTCCCAATACTCAAGTATCCCCAAATAAAGTCACATTTACAAGTTACTCCTCCCTTCTCTTTCACACCTGCCAGCCCCTGGCAACCAACCACCATCTGTTTTCTGACCACTGCTTCTGGACATTTCATATAAATGGAATAGGTGATCTTCTGTGTGTAGCTTCCTGGTATTTTTTTCCAGAGAAGAGTGTGCATGTGCGTGCTGCCTCACCAAAGACATAGTAAGGATCCATCCTCCTTCCTTTTCAAGGCTGAGTAATATTCCCTGGCATGTGTGCAGCAGCTGACCTCCCCACTCAGTGGGTGAACATTGTGTGAACAGAGGAAATATATCATGTATGTGCAGTTATCTGTCTGTGTACCTATGTTCAATCTCTTTGGATCAGTTCCCCAAAAAGAAAGTAGAATTGTTGGGCCATGTAAGAATCCTATGCTTAGCTTATCTGAAGAGCCCGGTTTGCTGTAATTTTTTTTTTTTTTAAATGGCTAAAGTAAAATTTCTTTGTAGGGCAGCTTAGGGGAAAATGTATATAAAGTGTTCTTCAGAGCATAGCCTCAATGAACGGGCTATATAACTACCCTTTCGATCTTTAACTCGATAACGGTTTATTGAGCCCAGGATCAAAAATTATGTGAGATGGTAAATAGATATATGAGATATAAAATACCTATAAAACATATGTCTGTGCCTTTACAGACATATAAATATGTCCCCAAGGTCTCTTCCAGCTTGTACGTATGATGCTGCCCTCTTTGCTCCCCGCCTGGCGTGTCCTTCACAAGCTGAAGACAAAAGGCTCCCTCTCCCTCCCTCCCCTTGCCGATTCCCCGGGAGGCTGCTGGCCCCATTGCTCCCACCTGAATCAGTTCAGACCACCTATTTCAGATCTGTCGGCTCTTGTAAATGTAGCCACACACCCGCAAAGTGAGATAAAATGGCAATGTGATTAGTGTGTGTGTGTGAGTGCGAATGCTTATGTGTCCCTGTCTCATTCCTTCTGTAAAGATTAATACATCACAGCAAACACTTACAAAAGGAAGAATAAAAAAAAAAAAAAAAAAAAAAAAAAAAAAACCCGGTCCAATTCTCCAGATATTCAATAACCAAATGTCACCCGCATGGTAAGCAATAAAATAAAAATATATGCTTCGCAGAGGCAATATAAATATGATATATATTTTGAAGTTGGATAAGGGGACGGTAGAATAAAAATAACACCCAGTGGCAAATCCAGGAAAGAGACCTTTTTAAAGTGTGGCATTCCTTTGGGCTGCCATTCCTCCAATATCGCAGCATCTCCAACAGTGAAATAAGTTGGTTTAAATCTGACAGGAGCACCTAGCATGACTAAGGCGTGGGAATTCTCAACGCTGCTGCTCCAGTTGGAGGTAGCATCTGTCTCCCTCCACACCTCTCCACAGGACCCTGCAGACAGCCTCCCCGGCTTGGTGGACAGACCTTTACCTTACCTGTCTTCATAATCCTTCTTGAAACTTCTTTTTTTTTTTTTTTTTAAGATGTATTTATTAGTATGTATACAGTGTTGTCTGTGTGTACACGTGCAGGCCAGAAGAGGGCATCAGGTTACATTATAGATGGTTGTGAGCCACCATGTGGTTGCTGGGAATTGAACTCAGGACCTTCGGAAGAGCAGGCAGTGCTCTTAACCTCTGAGCCATCTCTCCAGCCCAGCCCCCCCCCCTTTTTTTTTTTTTGAGACAGAATTAGGCCTCATGCTTGCTGGCCTCCACAGCCTGCCTCTGAGGCTGGGAGAAGTAGTTTTGTTATTGTCATTTTGTAGACCAGGAAGTAGGTAGAGACCACAAAATTGTTCTTAAACCTAAAAGCATAACGTCACTTGCCCACTCCTTCATCCTAGAAGAAGAGTATTTTTTTTCCTGCTTTAAAAACTATAAATTTCCCCCACCCCCAAATCATGAAAAGGATTTCCACACAAAAATGGTGATCCAGTGGAAAAATGGTTCAGTGTTCAAGTGCCTCTGTGCAGATGTAAGGCCTGGTTTAACATACTGTCACCGGGGGCTGGAGAGATGGCTCAGTGGTTAAAAGCACTGATTGTTCTTTAAGAGGACCTGAGTTCAATTCCCGGAACCCACATGGCAGCTCACAACTGCCTGTAACTCGAAGATCTGACACCTTCACAAGACATACTTGCAGGCAAAACACCAATGCACCTAAAATAAAAATTAAGAAAAAGTAAAAAAAAATAAAGAAATTAGTTTTTTAAAAAGATACTGTCACCCATGTGACAAACTGGGCATGGCCTCACACATGCTTATAACTCTAGTGCTTGCAGCCAGACCTTTGCTGGGGTTTGCTGGCTGCAAGACTAGCTGGAAAGCACAATCTCCATGTTCAGAAAGAGACTGCCTTAAAGGCATATGGTAGAGAGTGATAGAGACACTAGCTGTCCTCTGACTTCCATGTGCATGTACATACACACACACACACACACACACACACACACACACACATTAGCCCGCTGTAGTCAGCCTAGATTCCCAGTCAATGCCAGCTAAGGAAACCATTTTTTTTTCTGCATCGATCAAAATATAATCAGAAAAGTAGTAAACCTAAGGACATATCATAGAGTGTATTTTTTAAAAAATAAATGTTTCTTTTGTTTAGTGTTTTGCGACAGGGTCTCACACTATAGCCCACATAGTCCTAAAACTCAGTGTAGCCTAAGACAGTCTAAAATACTCAGTGGTCCTCCTGTGCCAACATCCTGCAGGAGCCATCACACCTAGCTTGTATATTTCTTTCCTTTCTTTTTTTAAATGAGTTTCCAGATTTATTTATTTTATAAGTGTTTTGTCTGCATGTATGCATTTCCACCACATGTGTGCCTGGTGTCTACAGAAGGCAGAAGTCAGAAGAAGGCATCAGATTCCCTGGAAGCGGAGTTACAGGTGGTTATGAGCCGCCATACAGATGCTGGGAACTGAACCCGGGTCCTCTACAGGAACAACAGGCGCTCTTAACCACTGAGCCATCTTTCCAGTTCTGCGGTTTATATGTTTCTTAAAAAACATCTTTTGGGGTCTAGAGCCTAACAGAATTATCTTGGAAGAGACCAGAGACTTCATCCAGCAACTGATGAGAGCAGATGCAGAGTTTCACAGCCGGACATTAGACAGAACTCCAGAGTCCTGCTGAAGAGACACAGGAAGGATTGGAGGAACCAGGGGCTCGGGGATACATCACAACAACATGGCCCACAGAATCAACCGAGCAGGGCTCATGGGAACTTGAAAGACAAGGAGTCTGCAGGGTCTGACCGAGCTCCTCTACATAATTTGTTATGGCGGAGTAGCCTGGTGTTCTTGTGGGAATCCTAGCAGTGGTTGAGGGGCTGTCCCTGACTGTTTTGACTATTTTGGGGACCCTATCCCCTTTTCTAGATAGCCTCATCCAGCCTTGAGGTGATGGTATGTGCCTGGTCTTATTGTAACTTATTATGCACTGTTTGGTTGATGCCCCTGGGAGGCCTGTCCTTCTCTGAGGGGAGGTGGGGGGGTGGTGGGGAGGGAGGGAGGAATTTGGGGAATAAGGAAGGTGGAGAGGGAAGCTGGGGAAGGAGAACTATGGTGGGGAAACTGAGGTTGAGACATATGAGAGAAGATATATATATATTTTATTATTATTATTTTTTTTTAATAAATCTTCATTACCAGCTCTATTCAGAAAGTGGAAGTTCCCAAATGCTTGCTGTTTTATGTGCACCCGAATGAGAGCCCTGGCTTGGGAAGCACTTTGTTCACATGCAGGGGAAGAGGGGGCTTAGGCCATGGCCAGATCCATGAATCCAAGCAAGTTGCTTGGCTTCTCTCTGTGTTCATTTCCCCAGGATGGAGAGGGAGGAACTAAATGACCTCTGAACTTATTTTTTAACTCTGAAATATCAAAATTTTATCTCTAGAACAAAATGGTCAATGTCACTCAGGAAAAGCCCTTCAGCAAGTGGTCCTTGATGGATCCTGAGCCTCTAATGCATTCCTGTAAGAAAAAGATCTTAGAAGGGAAAAAAAAAGCTGAACACCAGCTCTCTATCAGTCATGAGCTCAGCATGTAGCCCTCTACTTTAGCTTCTGCTCAGTAAAGAATTTGGATTTAGTGAGGATGAAAAATAAATGTCACACCAAGTGCCACTCTCATCAGTAGATGGTGGCTGCCTAGAGATGAACCTGCATTTAGCTCAGGAGGAGAGCGTGCTAGGATCGATTAGTGATGTCTGAATCAGCCATCCCTGGAGTGGCCACTCTCTGAGCTCTCTTCTAAGTTGACAGGCCTCCTCTGTGAATCCAGTACAGAAACTGAGGGATTCCAAGTCACCGGTGACAGGGAACAGAACCTGGTTTGTTCAACTGTTTTTATACCATCCATGGCTGAGGTTTGAATAATCTATCCCCTGACACTACTGTATTTCAGAAATTGCTACCTAAGGCAAATTCTCCGCTTTTAAACTCATTTCCTGAGTCAGTCTTTTTAAGCCCCACATTAAATATTGATCTGCCCTGGAGAGATCTAACTTATTTAGTGGAGATGTGGTTGACTCCTCAGAACTGTCAAGCTCAGAAATGGGGCCATACCCCTCCTGAAGCAATAACCACTAGGATGGTGACAGACAAGGACAACCATGACCAGTGTCCCTCGCTCCGAGTCTCAAGGACAAGCTCTACCTCCCTGTTGTCTCAGATACACAGATGCCCCGCGGGGATTCTATGAGCTCCTCTGGGGATCTTTCCCAGGAGGTGGGTTCTGTACACTAAGGTGGCACTCTCTGCACGCTACACTGCTCACCTGCTGGCTGGTGAGGACCCCAGAAGCCCTTCTGCTTGGTCGCAGAGAGCTACCTTTGGGGCTGCTACTATCAAGCTCTGACCACCACACTCTATGACTCTTCCTTGATGCCCCATTCTGGTCCAGGAGTACAGAGCTGATTTTCTTTTCAACCCTAGTGAGCTTTGCTGTGATGGTTAATTGAAAGCAGGCTGGCTAGTTGTTGTTTTTTTTTTTTTTTTTTTTTTTTTTTTTTCCTGAAACAGGGTTTCTCTGGGTAGCCTTGGCTGTCCTAGACTCACTTTGTAGACTAGGCTGGCCTCGAACTCACAGCAACCCACCTGCCTCTGCCTCCCAAGTGCTGGGATTACAGGCATGCGCCACCACGCCGGGCTGGCTGGCTCTTAAAGAAACCCTTCTGCTATATTTACTGGTGTGGAAATGGAGGGGAAAAAGGAGGAAGGGGCAAAGTCAGAGGTACTGACACTCACACTGCCGCCCTGCAGATGGTCCAGCACATAGAGTAGGCTGGAACAACCAGGGTCCTGGATGATCTTTTTCTTGCTATGGCCCCTTCTACCTCCACATAGAGAATCTTGTGCTTCCAGATCCTACATTCTGGGCCAGCCAGTTATTTCTGGAACCTAACCAATAAGAGTCCCCAAGATAGGAAACACAGACTATCTTCCTAGGTTGGAAAAGCAAATTGTACTTAAATGATTTAGTTAATTTTCTTGCCATACCTACATTCTGTGTTGCTTTACCCATGTGGGTCTAGAAAAGAGCATTCCTATCCTAGTAAGTGAAATAGGAAAGTTGAGGTTCTGGGGCAGTAGCCACCAAGGATTGGGGGTTCCGGGGCTAAGGCAGAGGAAAGAAATTAAATTTTCAGTTCCTGAATCTGTCATGTTCCAAATGCTCAGTCGCCTCAAATGGCAATGGTGGCTATGTTGACAACACAGAATCACAGAGCACTAACGTCACTGTGGAAGGCTCTATGGGGTGAGGCCCTAAGGGCCCCAGACTGTGCGGGAACTGAGTAACTGTAGCAGAGTTAGCGTTTCAGCTCAGACAGCTAGTCTCTCCTGAACCTCTCTGCAGAAGGAAGGGTTGAGATCGACCAGAGGCTAGCATCAGGCCACACCCCTACAGTGATGCTTTCTGAAGACACATACAAGACCGGATACCTGAAAAACATATGCCTTCTGATGGCCTCCTGGTCCAGTGACTATGTCTGTCCACACTGTGGGCCACCCAGGCACGATGCTGTCAGATCACCTGCGCACAGACAGACTCTTCCAGGCTAGAAGGGAGAGCTGGGGGTTGTCTCTCCTCTCAGCATTTCTATCCCCTATGTGCCTGGAGAAGGGGGCTTATACACATACTTGGACAGTGAATATCTTAGCACGCCTCCAAGTTCCTCAGACTTCTTGGAAGTGGTAGCATCAAGCAAGGTAGCTGATTTACAGTGTGTGTGTGTGTGTGTGTGTGTGTGTGTGTGTGTGTGTGTGTGTGCTGCTTGGTTTTGGAACAGAGTCTCACTATGTATCCCACATTAATCTGAGAGCTTGTTAGGTATCCTAGGCTGGCACGGAAACTTCAACATTTCTCTCAGTTCAGCTTCCTGAATTACTGGGATTAGAAACATGCACCATCGTGCCCAGTTCATAGGGTGCTGGGGATCGAACCTAAGGCTCTGTGTATATTTTACAGCTGTATTTCTTTTCCTTGCATGTCAACCATTGTACCATTCACCCCTCCCAGACTCCCAGATTGCAGCAGATGGAGACCTAGGCTCCCTTAACTACTGAAGATTTCACCCAGTGAAATGTTTTAAGCGACTACAGCATCTAACTGCCGAGGATGCTTAGGAAGGCAAGCAGAGCACCACCACTTGTAGGACACCTTTGAGAAGTCTGCTATTGGCAGGAAGAAAGCCATCTGTTATTTTGTCTCCTGTTGGCCCTAGAACCTCAGAGAAAGTGTGCAGTGGGGCCGCATTGTTCACAGCCTGGAAGGGAGCTTAAGTGAGAGAAACAGCAAGCTGTCTTCTCTTTAAAACAAAAGCAAACAAACAGAACAAGGGCTGAAGAGATGACTCAGTGGTTAAGAGCACTGGCTGCTCTTCTAGAGGACCTGGGTTCAATTCCCAGCACCCACATGGCAGCTCACAGCAGTCTGTAACTCCAGTTCCAGGGGCTCTGGTACCCTCACCAAGATATATGTGAGATAAAACACCATTGTATATGAAATAAAATAAACAAGTTTTTGTTTGTTTGTTTGGTTGGTTGGTTGGTTTTTCGAGTCAGGGTCTCTCTGTGTACCCTTGGCTGTCCTGGACTTGCTTTGTAGACCAGGCTGGCCTCGAACTCACAGTGATCCGCCTCCTTCTGCCTCCCAAGTGCTGGGATTAAAGGTGTGCGCCACCACGCCTAGCAATAAACAAGTTTTTAAAAAAATATGCATTATGTATACAGTGTTCTGCCTGCATGTACACCTGCAGTCCAGAAGAAGGCATCAGATCACATTTATAGATGGTTGTGAGCTACCATGTGGTTGCTGGGAATTGAACTCAGGACCTCTGGAAAAGCAGACAGTGCTCTTAACTGCTGAGACATCTCTCCAGGCCAATAAACAAGTTTTTTTTTTTTTTAATAGAAAAAAAAAATAGAAACACGTGGTCTGTGTAGCCCAGGTTGGCCTTGAATTCCCTATGTAGCTGAGGATGACTTTGAACTCTTCAGTGCTGGCAATATAGGGCTTTACCACTATACCCAGTTTATACGGTGCCAGAGAGCAAACTTAGGGATTCAGGGATGCTAGCCAAATATTCCACCAACTGCACTGCATGCCCTGTTCCCAAGATGTCTCATCTCCCAGAGATCTTCTCTGTCCTCCAGGACCAGGTCTCATCTATGAAATGTACTTTTTAAGATTTATTTATTTATTTATTATGTATACAGTACTCTGCCTGCATGTATGCCTGCATGACAGAAGAGGGCACCAGGTCTCACTATAGATGATTGTGAGGCATCATGTGGTTGCTGGGAATTGAACTGAGGACCTATCTCTCCAGCCCCTTGAAATGTGACTTAAATCAGGATCCCTAGGTATCCCTAGGGGCTCCCGTTACATAGAAAAGGCCTCTTTCTGTAGACCCTGAGCTATGGGGAGAGGAGATGAAGGAGAGCAAGGACAAACATCATAGCCTCTGCAGCTCCAAACTGTACAGAAATTGCCCAGTCAGCACAGGCCACTAGCACCCTGTTTTCTGATCCACCCTCCTGGAACTCATCCTACCCCCAGCCTCACCTGGATCCTCTCAACTGTCCTTGTCTGGGTGCTGAGCATGTAGGATTTGCAGTTTAAAAATAGGACAGTCCCAGTTAAATGAGGGCAACTTGGTCACCCCGAGTGGTGATGACATCTCTAATGAGTGTCTGCCTATTTTAGGACTCTGGGGTAGCAGTGTTTCCCTGGCATCCTGTGAGGTCTCTGACTCCCATGGTGATACCAGGCATGGGGCAGATAAGGCTAGAGAAGATTACCATAGCGGGTCTGAGTACTCGTAGCACAGAGGGGTGCCTCTGCATCCATTCCAGTCGCCCCACCCTGATTTCCACTTCCCTCACCCATAGGGCAGCACTCATGCTGTCCACTTCTTCTCTAAACTCCGTCCCTTGTCATGGGAGAGAAGCTAGCTCTGTACCTCAGTTTCTTCATCTGCCCATGGACTGGCAGTGCCTAATTTGCAACGTCACAACAGGCACAGCTCTGTGCCTACTGTGGCTCTCCGGGTCACGCCCTCGGGCTCTACGACCTACTAGAAGAAATCAGGAAAACTAAGTAAAGCTTGTCATGAGAATTTTGGAGTTTTTATATCTTTTCTTTTTAAAAAGCACACAGAAATATAAGAATATGTTTTCGTTTTGATCCCAGGTGTGGGGATATTGGGGATGTTTATCAGCAGCTGACTACGGTTTGCCTCGTGCTCTAGCAGAGGTGCCGTTTTGCCAGCTGCGGATAGACTCTGCGATTGTGTGACATTTGGAATTCTAGGGGACTTTTCAAGGGATATATAAATGCCCTTGGTTGATAGTTGGCTGGTATTGGTCACCATTTGTTAAGCAGTCAGGCACAAAGAACAAACAAGAAGAAATTAGATATCCTGACTGAGAAGATGGAACTTGCCCCAAGGAACTCCACTCCCCTAATCAGCAGGAGGTAGCCTAATGATGATAACGCCATCCCCTTTCTGACTCCTGCTATCTTTTTTTTCTCCCCTATCTAGTATTAGGGGGCTGAAAGGGTGGGGAAAGGGTGGAGAAAGGTGAAAGAAAGAAGGAGCCACAAAGTAAGTAATGCCTGTTATGAAAACCACCGTCTTCATAGTTTCTGTTTAGCACTGTGGAAAACCAGTTTGAAATCATCAAAGACCTGGAGGACAGACACAAGGAGAGACCTTGAGGCTTCCAGCTGGGCCTATTGGTACATTTGTATGTATGATGCTTAATTTTCTCAGCAAAGATGTGTGGCAAGATGGGTCAAGTAGTGCTGACCAGGTCAATTCCTCTGGGTTCTAGTGTCCAGGGTTTTTATTGGTGGCTTATCTCCCAGGCACAAAGCAGCAGCCTAGCTGGCTAGCTGGTTCCACAGTCAGCAGCTCCCCTAGAGGTCAAACCCGTACAGCACGATCCAGGGCCCAGACCATAAATCACATTGTTAGCATAAACCATCTGGTGAGGACCAAGGCCCCAGGGAAGAAACAAAGACAGTCTATCAGACAGGATATTGCAAGGACTCTGATGCCTGGTCCCCAGAATCCTTTAAATGTGAAAGTTGTTTTCCAAATTGGCCTCATCCCAGATGAGCTGAGGCAGCCATTTAGAGCCCAGACACATAACAACACCCAATGTCATTTTTGTTTCTAATACAGGGGTGGGAGTCTGCTCCATGGAATCACCTGTCTGTTGTGACGACTGCTACCCTACAGGATCAGGTGGTTTCAATTGGACCCTTTTCCTCATGGCTTATTCCCCAGCCTCTTTCACAATGGAATAATACACACACACACACACACACACACACACACACACACACACACGGGTAATATATATGCTCCTGGCCTCTCTGTCTCTTTCCTCTTCCTACCCAGAGAAAGCAGATGACTTCCCACCTAGTGAGTTTGGAGAAAGAGCAGTGCTCAGCCAGCACACACCATTTCCACTCTCCCAGGCTTTTTCTCTGCACCCAGACCATGCCACACGCCCATAGACTCAGCCCTTTGAGGGATGCCCCCCCCACCAGGTGCTTCACTATGCCTGGAGACGGAATCAGGTTTAGAGGCAAAGTCTCAGGTAGTTGTGCCTGACAGATCCTAAACCACAGTCTCAAGCAAGTTATCAGCTATAAAGGTGACACTGTGTCTTCATTAGCCCGTCTTCTGTGTTTATCCTCATCTGGTACTTAACTTGAGCAGGGGAAAAAAAAAAAAAAAAAGCAACACTCATTAGGCCCCTCGAGCCCCACAATGCAGTTTTTCTCCAGTGCTTGCAAAATCAGGATTGGGCCTTCCCTAAAACTATATCTGGCAAGGCCCCCAGGCCCGTCTTTCCTGTCCCCTCTCCCATGCTCTGGCCATGGTCTCAGCTATCCAGGACCCTCTCAAAATGTTGGACCTAAACTAAACATAGGTGGCTGCAGATGTGGTCTTGCTGGCACCAATTGCCTAACCTCTTCTCAACTCTCTCTCTCTCTCTCTCTCTCTCTGTCATCTGTCTGTCTGTCTGTCTGTCTCTTTCCAGGGTTTAGTAATCTCCTCCAAGAAACACCCCCTTCTCCCAGGACTAACCTCAGCAATCTCAGCAATTTCAGCAATATTTCACCCACACTAGGAGCATATGTCAGACATCCATCAAGCCTTCCAAAACAAGACAGTCAAGAGCACAGGGTCTAAAGAGCTACCTAGTGCTAGGTTCAAACCCCACGTTGACCAGCTTTGATCTAGGGCAAGTTACTCAGCTCGGTCTTGGCTTTCGCATAACCCTAAAGGGAAGTGTGTCATGGTATGTGCTATGGCTGATGACTCTCAGCTTTTATGTGACTATCAACACTCAGATGCTGCTTCAGCTAAGCTAGAGCAGAGGCTGCCTGTAGTCAGAGCAGAGATACGGCCTTCCAGGGAGACAGGGGATGGTGAGATATCGTGCTTAACCATGGGTCACAAGATCCTTTGGTAAAAGTCAGCGCAAGGGGATCCAAATATTTGCATCTTATTTGAGAGAGTCTGTGTGTAGGAGGAGGCTGGATGGAAGAACAGAGGGTATAGGCCAGGCTGCAAGCCCTGGACTAGAGAGACCCAACTGCTCCGTGTTGCCGCTGGCTACCAGGCCCCTCAGGTGTGGCAGCATTTGGGAGGGGCTGGAGCTAGGGACTATGAATCAGTGAAACAGAACCTGATTGTGACTGCTAGTGGCCTCGAGTCACATGTGATTGCTCCAGTACCCTGGAAGGAACTAGTCTAAAAACAGCCTGATTGGTTTAGGGAGTTGTAAGGCTGTAAGATGAGCAAACACAAGTGGCCTGGACCTGGGGACTAGTCATTTACTGACATGGAGAAACAGAGAGTGGAGTGCTCTGGGGTTTGTGGTTAGCTTGCCATATGAAAGTAGCACTGCCCTGCCCTCAGGAGGTGCCTGTGGGTGCAGAGAGTCAGGGGGTACACAGATAAATGACCAGATACCCTAAAACTCCTACTTCATGAATCAAATGCAGGTGACAGCTTCTGCTTTGTTGTGCTATCTTGTAGGTGTCACCTCTGGTGAACTCAAGAGAGTTCCACCATCTGAGACCATCTGTACGCTAAATGGGGAGGAAGCAGTGTTGAACAAAGGCAATAAGAAAAAGAGAAAAACAGCCCAACGTGCAAGTAGACTGGGGCGGAGTTGGGGTCGGGGGAAGCGAGTCAGGAATTACACAGATGCATCCATCTGAGGCCATTTCAGGATGTGGGCAAGCCCCCTGGCCTATCTCAATGTAGAACATACATTGACAGGTAAACCAATTGCCAAGTGACGAGTTATGAAAGCTGGAGTCTTTAAAAGAAAGGGGAAGCTGTTCAACACAACCAGTTTGTTTAAGAATGTACAAGAAAAACGCTGCACATCCAAGCAACCATTACCATTACAAACAGGAAACTGTTCAAGGTGAAAGTTAGAGATCTGACATAGTGGTCTGGGGCCTCCTTCCTTGATGAGGCTGGATAAATGGAACGTCACCCAAAAAATCATATATTCATATTGAGGGTTTTTTGTGTGTGTGGTTTTTTTTTTTTTTTTTCTTTTTTTGCTTCTTTGCATGGTTTTATTTTGGTAGCAGGAAAGCAATAAAAACGAGGAAAGGGGAATAAATAGAGACCTAGCATTTTCCTTCCATTAAAAAAAAACAAAACAAAAAACAAAAAAAAACCGTTGCCTGGACAGGCGCATGCGCAGGCCCTTCAGTCAGCCTAGCTCTTCCTGGTGACTCGCAGTGGGTTATGGCTCCTGACCAGCATCTGCTCCAGCTGCTGGCAGTGTTCACGAAGCTGTTTCTCCCGGGGCAGGAGGAAGGTGAGGACCTTGTTGCGAACGACGCCACGGTCTTCCTCCTCCGTCAGCCGCTGCTTCACCCGTGCCGCCTGCTCTTCCTGCTGTGCCAAGACGCCATTCATCTCGGAGAAGGCATCCTCCAAGTAATGGATGGCCTTCAGAGCCTCCTTCTTGAAGTCCTCCAGCTCCCTCTGCACCGCGGCAACTTTCTGCTGCAGGATCTCCAGGTCGGCCGGCAGAGGGAGGCAGGAGGGCCATGACTGAGACAGGGAAAGATCCCCAGACTGGAGCCCACTCTCCACCATCTTCTTGCCCTGTACGGTGTTCACCTTCATAAGGAAGGAGCCTGTCTGAAAGAGAGCTTCCATCATCTCCTGCACGGAGGAAGCCAAGAAACCAACTGAGTCAGAGAGAGATTCGGTGGCTAGAGGCGCTGCCATTTGGAGTGGACGGACTGGTCTCATTATGACATCAAGACCCTTCAGCCAATCAGAAGGAAGGCCCCAGTTCGCTGTTTTGCATACTGTAGCTTCCTTGGTTGGTACCCTACAGTTTTACCTGTGCTTCCCAAGTCTCCTGAGATGAGGGTTCTCCTTAAGTCGTCCCGATTTCAGAACCACAGTCCAAGCTTTCCTTTAACCCCAAGGGCAAGCCAAATCCCAGAGAGTGGAGAAAACTGCCCAAGTCAAGGCAAACCAGGTCAGGTTCACATGTTGCCAAGACGGAGCAGTCTCCCACCGGACAAGGAGCATGGATGGTTTTGTGGCACAGTGTCTAGGCTTCCTCACCAGTAGCACAAAGTCATCGTAAGAGATGGTGGGTGGTCTGCCACTAGCTCTAAGATTCTAAAGGAGTAATTGGATCCTGACTCCATCTTCCGGCAATGATGCTGGAGTGCTTAGATGATCTATTGTGATACATGCGTTTGCTTTTGAAATGTGGTCCACAAAATACCGGTAGGATAAAAATGAATGCTTGCTGGGTTCTGGAACTAGGCAAATAAGAGGCGGATGTGTGTGTATGGGTGAATCTGTGGTTTTGCCTGGTTACCCCAACAGAGACAAATGTTTCTAGCCACATTTAGCTCAGTCAAGAACAAGCCTCTGCCTTCATAGATTACTATCTCTTGACCAGGCCTCCCCTCAAGGGCTCCAGGCAAACATTCCTGCAGCAACCAGCTTTGAAGTTGATCCGTCTAGAGCTAGATAAATTACCTCCTCACTCAAGATGGTTCCTGCTCTGCTATCCTACCAATGGCCCTACCTGGGACAGCAGCCACAGCAGCATCTAGTGCCATAGTTCCAATGTCTGTCCCCTTCCCAACTCATTTTGAAACTCTGTCGTAATATCAATATTGAGAAATAAGGGTCTTTTTTTTTTTCTTTGAAGAGGCAAAATTTCTCTGTGTATACTTGGCTGTCCTGGACTCACTTTGTAGACCAGGCTGGCCTTGAACTCACAGCAATTGTCCTGCCTCTGCCTCTGGAGCGCTGGGATTACAGGCGTGGGCCACCGCATCCCACCTGAAATAAGGGTCTTTAGGAGGCAGAGTGTATCGGATGGACATCATCATCGCTAGAGTGGGTTCTTTATCATAAAAAATTGGGGGGCTGGAGAGATAGCTTAGAGGTTAAGAGCACTCCTTGCTCTTCCAAAGGTCCTGAGTTCAATTCCCAGCAACGACATGGTAGCTCACAACCATCTATAATGAGATCTGGTGCCCTCTTCTGACTCCAGGCACAAATGCAGACAGAATATTCTCTGTATAAATAAATAAGTAAATAAATATTTTTTAAAATAAATAAAAAATCGGGGCTTGACCTCCCTTTTGTTTTTCCTGTCATATTTGTCCTCACCAGATGCTAGCACCTTGATTTTAGACTCCCAGACTTCTGGAATTACAGAATTGTAAGGAAACAAAGTCTTTTGCTGTTATTGTTGTTGTTGTTTTGTTGTTGTTGTATAACTGTCTCAGCTTTTTGTATTTTGTTTTGCCACTGCAGAACAACACAGAATAAGCTCGCTGGGATAAAGCTAGACTCCTTCACATCCACGTGAGTTCAAAGGTTGTTAGGTTTTTCATCTCTGAGCCCCCTGACACCCAATCCTCCTGCACTGGAGTCCCAGCTTCACCCTCGGAAGCGGTGTCTCATTAGTAGATCACCCCCCCCCCCCAGCCCCTGTCTCCCTCTCAGAATTCCTGAGAGCTGTGGTGTATTGCTCTCTGGGAGAGAAAACTAAATCTCTGATGGGCAGGTGCTGCCAATTTCCATAGTGTAAACACTCCCAGCAAGAATAATTTCAAGCTACCAACTTGTTGTCTCCTGGAAGTGAAGAATCAAATGAGCCCTCCTGAGCCTGGAAAAGCTAACTCCAACACCCCAGGGCCCACGGTGAGGGCTGCTACCTTCCCCAAGATGTCGACTGACTATCTGGTGGCCTCATGCTTTCATCAGAGAGGGCAGGCAGCAGGAACAGTTGTAACTAAATGAAGGTGAAATTTTGAATCATGAGAAACTCCAATTACTAAGGGAAAAAATGTTGAATGGAAAGAGGACCTACTTTTCTAGGAGTCTGGAGAGCTGGAGCTGGGAGCTGCTGTGTGGTCCTAGGTCAGTCACCTCCCCTTGCTGAGTCTGTTTCCCCCAATTGTGAGATGAGAGGTGGGAGAAATCTTCTCGGCGCACAACAGTGTTCAAAGGCGCCACATAGCCTTCCATAGCCTCTGCTCCGACTCTCCTCTGTCTGTCTCTTAGGACCGTTACCTGGTTCGGCTGTCTGTCCCCTTAGGCACAGTAAACTCTGGCAAACACAGATTGTATATTCCTCAACCTGTTTACCTGCAAGTGTCCTGCCTGCTGTCCCCCATTCCCCACCCCACCCCACCCCCCACACACAATGGCACTCAGATAACTAGAGGAAATGG
This sequence comes from Acomys russatus, assembly GCF_903995435.1. NCBI lineage: Eukaryota > Metazoa > Chordata > Mammalia > Rodentia > Muridae > Acomys > Acomys russatus. Next base: position 15,117,830 of record NC_067152.1, on the reverse strand, counting down.
AGTTTTGTTCCATAGGTGGCTCTCAAACGCTGGCCACCCCTGGCTTTTCTGCTTATACATTGACACCTACTGGCCTTCGTAGAAACCGCAGCCTCAGAATTCCACCTAAGAGTGGGCGGGGCTGGGGCATGGAAACAGAATGGGGGTCAGAGGCATATTTAATTAGGGGCTTATCTGTGCCCAGCACTAACAGGTTCTCTGTCAATAAATAATATTTCCCAGATTAGTGAACAGGAGAACAAAAATAATGTGTCTCTTCTAAGTCGTCTCCTGTGCTGTCCCTCTTCCTGCCTCTCCCCTTTGTTTCACACGGGGAACGGCAGAAGTCACGGCTGTGGCTGTGACAGGAAAGTCGAAAGGCCAACATTGGGACAGCGTTTCCTCAGCTCCTCAGATGCTGTTGCACAAGGCTCCAGTTTGTTTCCCAGAACCACAGAGAAGACCATGATGTTGTCAGCCCCTTATTCTAGGAGCCACGGGGAACTGAGAGCTGCTGCTATCCCCAAGGCCTAGTGGCCTCCTGAGCCTTCAGGACAATAACTCACACTGGCTGTATAAACTCTGAATGGTCCCCTGTGCCCAGAAGTTCCACAGTCCAGCCTGGCCTTCACATTCCACCTGCCCTCCCGTGTGTCTTGGGGATCAGGACTGCGGCTCTACCTCTTCCTTTCAAGGGAACGTAGAGCTAGCAAAGCATCCGTGACCTGGAATCCCATCACTGGGAGGGGTCCCTGCCCCAGTCCCTTTCAGCTTGTCACAGCTTCCCCGTGACTCAAGAAGATAGTAAACAGCTGTGCAGAGACCCAGGCCTCACCCCATCCCCACCCCCCCCCCCGCCACCCCCCAAGAGTCCAGCTCGGTCAACATGGGGTGTGGCTCTTAAACGGCATGCTATAAAGCAAGGGCTCTCCACCTGCGGCTCACTACTCCTTTGGAGGTTTAAGAAACCTTTCATAGGAGTCGCCTAAGACCGCTGGAAAACACAGATATTTACATTGTGATCCATAACAGCAGCAAAATTATAGTTGTAAACGTAGCATGAAGATTTGATGGTTGAGGTCACCACTACATGAGGAACTGTATTAAAGGGTCGTAACATCAGGAAGGTTGAGAACCACTTTCCTAAAGGCTGAGTTTGAGCGCAGGATGTAACCTGGGGTCTTAAAACCATTTCTTCTTGACCTGGCCACCTCAGAAATGGAAACCGTACAGTGTGACACCCCCACCCCCATCCCACCATGCGCTTTCACCTCTGTTAATAGTATAGACCCCATTCCTTTGGGGAATTAGGACAGCCCCTCCCATCTCTCCTGTCACTTTGTCAAGCCATGAAACCCTATGTAACTGGAAGTTCCTCCTGCCCTGTTAGAATGGCGTTCCTAACCATTTCTAACCCATAGGCAGTGCTAACCCAACCACAGTTGCTTTCTAGCCCAAGGTCAGCTCACACAGTCATAGCTCTCTTCCTGGACTGCAATTGGAATCAAGCCAGTTCCCCTAATACACAGGCCTCCCAATATTAGAACCAATGGGGGAGTTGTACTCAAGCAAAGGGAAGGCCAAGCTGTGTTTCCCACGAAGAGTGGGTGTGTCTTTAAGAAAAGACCTTACTTAAGCCTCAGATGAAGTACTTAAGTCAACTTCCAGGCAGTGTCTACCTCGCCTCGTCCCCAAGGAAAACAATGCCGGGAGAAATGGATTTCAGGACAACATGTCACACTCCCAAACAGCACGTGAGCAGCTATTTATAGAAGAGGGGACAGCTGTGGGTTCTCTTTTCCCAGAATCCCCTGGTCCTGTGCCTCTCGTGATGGCTACAGTGGCCTAAGTGAGGTCACTAGACTAGCTTCCAGCCAGCCTTTCACCCACCCGACCCATTCACCCACCCATCCACCTGCCCCACCTCGCTTCACCCACCCGACCCATTCACCCACCCATCCACCTGCCCACCTCATCATCGCTCCTCCATCCACTCATTCATTCCCCCACACGCCTGTCTACTTAGTTATCCACCCATACGGACATATACTTGGCGCAATCCATTGCTTGCTTACCCAGTATTCTCTGAGCTAGGCAATAAGTGTTCAAGAGAGAGAAAAAAAAAAAAAAAAAAAACAACAAGACACAGAAGATCCTGCTCTGAGAGACAGCCAGCGTTTTGCTGGAAGGTGACAAACAGTAAAGTGAGCAAGCAACACATAAGGCCGTGGGGCTGGCGCCAGGTCCCTGAGGAAAAGAGTGGGGTTGTAGGAAGGCCTTGGGTTCAACAAGATGGCAGATTTGTGAGGTGGAGTTTTGGGATGAGACGTGAAGGCCAAGAGCTGGAGATAATGTTCTGGGGATACTGGGCATGGGGCAGATATGGGATGGAAGCACCAAAGGAAACCTGAATCTTGCTGTGTGACCGGAGACAAGCACAGCAGCTGCGGGACGCCGGGGAAGAGGAGGCGGCAGTGAGGGGAGGGTACAGGACCAGCATCAGAGAGGTGGAAGAGGGTTTCCCTGTGCTGCTTGTGTGAGGGCCATATGGGACAGCTGCTGGTCTCCCAGGCTGGCCAATGAGAGCAAGCCTGGAGTTGGGGGTGGGGATAAGGGTAAAGACTAAGACTTGGTACTGTTCACCATGATTAATTAACCAGTGCCAGAACCCCCAAGGCACGATGCTAAAAATACCTGCTTCCCTCTGAGATGCGGCAGCTGCCACCCAGCAACTTTTAGCCACACCATTTGTCATAATTTGACACTGCTAAGGAGTGTCCAGGGGGCTGTGTTTCTGCAAGAAGCAGACTTGTCCAGAACCCACTAGCCAGCTGGTCTTCAGAACCCACCCTTGGCACATTTCTAAAGTCACTCTTTCCTAGTCTCTGAGCCCTGCCCAAGCTGCGTCTGGATGTAACTGGCACCTGCCTGCTGCTTGGGAACAGAAACCTGCCTCCAGAGGTGTGAGCCAACGCATTCACCAGTGCAGCGTTGGATGCCTTGTTTCACACCGCTGCAAGCTCTGCAACTCGGGATTGCAGCCATCTATCAGAGGCCCTGCCAGCCCAGGGCAGCGCTTTAATTAAAATATGTAAAACATGCTGGTGGGAGTTGGCTCTGAACACACAGGAGCCTGCCTCGGACAGAAGTAGGTGCAGGCCAGCCCAGCTTGGGGCTGGCCTGTCTCCAGCCAGTGAGGGTAGGGCTGTCCGAAAGGCCCTTCTGAAGGCCTGGGGGCAGTGAGGTCTGCAGTGCAGCATCCTCCAGATCATGGAACGTAGCCTGTACAGAAGACAGCTGTAGCAAGTCCACAGACCAGCACATCTACCTCATGAGCATGCTGGGAACGTGTGACAGCAGCTACTAGTATTGGGAGCTACAATATTCTATCCCCACAATCCCCACTTTAAATACTAATTTTTTTTGTGCGGTTTTTGTTGTTGTTTGTTTGTTTTGGGTTTTGTTGTTGTTGTTGTTTTGTTTTGTTTTTCAAGACAGGGTTTTGTGTGTGTGTGTGTGTGTGTGTGTGTGTGTAGCCTTGGCTGTCCTGGACTCGCATTGTAGACCAGGCTGGCCTGGAACTCACAGAGATTCACCTGCCTCTGCCTTCCTGACTGCTGGGATTACAGGCATGTGGCATGGCATCCAGCTGCACATGGTGGTGCACGCCTGTAATCCCAGCACTCAGGAAGGCAGAGGCAGGCAGATCTCTGTGAGTTCAAGGCCAGCCTGGTCTACAAAGTAAGTCCAGGACAGCCAAGGCTTCACAGAAAAACCCTGTCTTAAGAAAACAAAAAAAAGGGGGGGTGCTGGAGAGATGGCTCAGAGGTTAAGAGCACCGTCTGTTCTTTTCAAAGGTCATGAGTTCAATTCCCAGCAACCACATGGTGGCTCACAACCATCTATAATGAGATCTGGTGCCTTCTTCTGGCATGCGGGCAGAACACTGTATAAATAATAAATATATCTTAAGCAAAAAAGAAAGGAAAAGAAAAAAAGGAAGAAAAGGAAAAAAAAGAAAAAGAAAAAGAAAGAATAAGAAAGAATAATCATTTAAATCTGCTTTCCTGTCGTTGAGGGCTTTCACATTAGTGCTGAATGTCAAAATGTCCAGGAACATCCTGGGCCGTGTTCTGACCCGAGTTGAGCCCGCGGTGCATTTTCTATACAATCATGTGGACTTGGAGCCTTGAGGGATCTAGGGCTGGGGAGGCAAGTGGTCATCTAAGGCCCTACTTTAGACCTGTGACAAAAATAGAAAAGCCCTAGAAGGTGTTCAGGGTCTGGAGAAGCAACAGCCAGCGTGGGTATAGCATATTTCTGCAGCGTTGAAGGAAGTGAGAGGTACCGCAGAAGCCAGCCACGGCTCTGCCCTCTCCCAGCTCTCCCAAAGGGAATAGAAGGAAAGAGAGACCACCGGCTCCAACCCACCCCACTGCAAAGAAAGCCATTAGGCAGTCCTGCAGCCAGAAGCAGCTTTCTGAGGGGGGCCACAGCTACCCTTTGCATGTTGTGGTGTCAGGCTGAATTACACGAGTTTAAAAACCAAATCCCCTCCTTCCTGGGTTACTCAAGTGTCTGCCTGGCAAGGCAGGAGATGACTGGTGACAGGGATCAGGGCCTGCTGGCCACTCCAGACAGAGCAGCTTTGATAACCTGGAAAACTTCAGACACCAGTATTCCTAACGATGAGTAATGAGCCCGAACATGGGAAAGTTACCCGGCCCCGCTGCACACACTCGGTGGCTCCCATGGAAGCCTGGGACCTGGACCTGGGCCAGGGAGGTGGGTACGGTCTTCTAGAGCCTGGAGGAGGAGCTTGGCCCCACTCCCACGCCTGCCCAGCTCCACCTACTGTCCTGCAGCGGAGGTTCCTGGCCTTCAGCCCTTGGCTCTTTTAAGGGTCGGTCTGGGTTCCCTCGTGGTCCGATTTATGTTTCATCATTCATGGGTACCAAAGGCAGAGGCAGGAGAATTAAAAGTTGAGCACACACACACACACACGCACACACACACACACACACACACACAGACAGAGACAGACAGACAGACAGACAGACAGAGACAGAGACAGGATAATGATAAGCACACACACACCGTTTTGGGTACCTGCTACCTTTGGGATACTTTTTTCCAGAATGTTCAGCATTTCATATGTGCCATGGAATTTTTTTTTTCCTCTTCTCAGGAGGAATGCTATGAAATGATCTTACAGTGAGCATCACAGAATGAATAATAATTTATTAAGAATAGATGACAACCTGCCAGGCACGGGTGGCACCAGCCTGTAATCCTAGCCCTTGGGAAGAAGTGGGGACGAGCAGGAGGAGTTCAAGGTCACCCTTAGCTACGTAAAAGAGTTCAAGTCAACCCTGGGATACGCAAGGCTCCGTCTCAAACAAACGGCAGTAGCCGTAGGCATCCAAAGAGTGGGTGTGGAGTTTTCCATGTCTGGGTCACCCTCTCACAGCTTCAGAGCCACCAGGTCAGGAGTGTCTAGCAAGGCTCTTTATCCGAGATGGATTAGGTTCCTGAGCCTTGAGGCAGCAGCTTCATTCTGCCCATCTTCTATTCAGACTTAGCCAATAAGACTAAAAAGCCATAAAATATTTAAACCCTGGTGCCCACTTCTGCTGAGGGGTCCATGACAGCAATACTGTCAAATACGTCCATTGACCAGCAGTCCCTGGAGGTGGCTCAGAGTGCTGCTCCATCAGCTGAGATTTGATGTGTGACTGGCATCTGGTGGGTTAGAAGTGTGTTACCAGCACTAGGCCTATGCTGTCTCCCATCCCTCCTCTCTCCTCAGGGGTTTGGGTGTCTAATTCCCACTGCTGTGAGTCTTGGTTTGAGCCCATCTCTCAGAAGGCCAACCCCGCCACCCATGCAATCCTTGGAGCATTAGCTGCTTTGGGGACCTTACACAAACCCACAGAGACACTCACCTCCAGTTCTGGGACAGCCACTGGTCTGGACACTCAGTGAGTGGGCCTTGTTCATGGGCATTACTGTTCTTGGCTCTTGTCATTCGGCAATTGTCACAGCCAAGATCAAAACCCCAAATGTTTTTTTTTCTCCATAGGGAAACTGTATGCTGTTGCTACTAAGGGTGTGATGAGATGAGAAAGTCAGTATAAGGTGGGGACATGGCTTGGTGGGTAAAGATGCTGGTCTCATATGAACTGAGTTCAATCATTTGAATCCACATAGAAAGTCCGATATGGTCTGAAGAAATGGCTAAGAAGTGGTTAATAGTACTTACTGCTTTAAGAGGGGACCTGTGTTCAGTTCTCAGCGTCCACATGGAGGCTCATTACTATCCGTAATTCCAGTTACAGGAGGTCTAGTGCCCTCTTCTGGCCTTTGCAGACACTGCACCCTTGTGTTGCACACACTTGGCAGACAAAACACTCAAACACTCTTTAAAACATTTACCAAAAAAAAATCTTTAAAAAAATATTACCTTTTTTGTCTTATTTTAAAAGATTTATTCATTTTTTATATGTGAATGTGTTGTCTGCTTATATGTATGTGCACCATGGGCATGCTTGGTACCTGCAGAGATCAGAAGAGGACATTGGATTCTCTGGAACTGGAGTTTTAAATGATTATGAACCACCATGTGGGTGCTGGGAATCAGAGTCAGGTCCTCTGCAAGACAGCAAGTGCTCTTAACCACTGAGCCATCTCTCCGGCCCCAAAATAAACAATTTCTTTAAAAGTCAGATATGGTATGCACCTGTAATCCCAGCACTCCCACACAAGTTGAGATTTGGAGACAGGAGGCTTACCCAGAAGCTTGTGAGACAGCTAACCTGCAGTATACAGCACAGAGATGAGGCCTGAACAGCATTCTTTAGCCTTCAGACCAGCTCTGAGACAGGATACACATGAGTGCAAGTATGCACATGATTATACACTCATGTGCATGCACGCTCACACACACACACTTACCATTTTAAAAATGGAAAAGGTGGGGGGAAGGCTAGAGGGATGTCTCGGTGGTTAAGAGTGCTTATTCTGTGGGAGGGAGGGAAGAATGGGAGGAAACAGGGGAAGGGCTAACAATCGAGATGTAATATGAATAAAATAATAAAATGGAAAAAAAAAAGAGTGCTCATTCTTCTTCCAAAGAACCAGAATTTGGTTCCCAGCACGCATATCTGGTGGCTCACATCTGCCTGTAATTCCTGTGTCAGGGCATCTAACACTCTTCTCTGGCTTTTGTGGGTACCAGAAGACACATGTGAATACAACTGGAGGTGATACGGTGGATCAGCAGCTAATGAATACATAATACTCTTGCAGAGGACCTGAGTTTGGTTCCCAGCACCCACATCCTGTGGCTGTAGCTGCTTGTGACTCCAGTTCCATGGAATCTGATGCCCTCTTCTGGCCTCCAAGAGCACCTGCACTCATGTGCACGCAGACACACACACACACACACACACACACACACACACACACACACAAATGTTTTTAGAACTTAAATACATCTTTTTTAAAAGAAAAGGGGGGGGGAGCCAATAATCAGAAAGAAACACTCAAAGCTACCTTCTAACCTTCCTGAAGGGAGAAAATTCAGAAAAATTTCCAGAAAGCTGAGCTAAGAAGGCCCAACCACCGCCAAGTTTGAGGTGGTTGTGATGATTAATTGGCACTGTCAGCTAGTTTGGGTGTGGAATCACTATGGAAACACACTTCTGAGCATGTCTGTGGGGGTGTATCCAGAAAAGCTAACCTGTCCTACCCTGAATGCAGGGCAGCACCAATCTGTGGACTGTGGTCCCAGACTGAACTAAAAACAAAAAACAAAAAAAGAAAAAACAAAAACAAAAACAAAAAACAAAAAAAAAAACTGAACACTAGCATTCATCTCTTTCTGTTCCTTGATTTTGGATGTCTCCCTCATGCCCCGGCCCCATGCCTTCATCACGGTGATGCCTTTGAACTGTGAGCTGAAGTAAAACCTTCACCCCTTAGGTCATCTCCTGCAGCATATTGTTTGCGACAACAACAAAGTAACTAGCACAGCCTTGTTTACACCTATGCTCTGAAACAGTGCAGGCTGCCTCCTCCTCCCCTCTGAATGTCACATGGGAGCCAGCTGGGTGCCCTCCCATGAACTCCTCCTAGTTGGGTGGTTCTCAACTTTCCCAATGTTGCGACCTTTTAATACAGTTCCTCATGTTGTGCTGACCCCCTCCCCAGCCATAAAATTGTTTTTGTTGCTACTCCATAACTGTCATTTTGCTACTTTTATGAGCCATAATGCAAATATTTTTAGACAGAAGCTTGCTAAGGGGCCTGCAAGACCACAGGTTGAGAACCACTGTTGTAGTGCCTCTGCTGGGGCCTCTAAGCTGGGCCCACGCACTCTTTCTGCCAGAGAGCAGGCACTCCCAGAAGATGGAGTGGCTAACCCAGAAGGGCTCACAAGCCAAACCTGTCTCTTTCCACGTGCCTTGCACGACGGTAGGGAAAAGTCACGATGATCACACTAGCTGGGGACATTTATTCAGCAGCAGTGGCCGAGGGCCACGCCGCTTGTATGATCCAGGACGCCAGGGCACTGAAAAGGCTGGTCTCTAGGAGAAGTATAAACAGGGTCCAGCTAGGCTAGGCGCTTGGCAAAGCCAGGCCCCTCCCTGGATACTGCCTCTTAGGAACAAAGCCTTAGAAATCAATCAACACGCCATTCTGTGTGAGAAGATCTCAGCCCTCCGCCTTCCCACCAGGGGAGGCCAGAGTTCGCATCAAACGTCATTAATCATCTTCCCGGGGGTGGGGGCTTATTGGACAGTCCTATTAATCAGAGGCCTATCATACCCACAGCCTGGCTGGGTCGCCATTGTCCTGTTCCTCACCTATCATAGAAAGATTAGATTATCAGTGACAAGCGAGACATCCTGTGAGTCACGGGAAGGCTGGAGAATGGGGTTCCTGCTATTTTTTTTTTTTTTGTTATTATTATTATTATTTATCCTCCTGGTCTGAAGATGAGCTGTTTCTTGTCTTGTCACATTGTACCCTTTTCTTCAGAGAACCAGCTTTAAGAATCCAATTTGTCAAACTGGACAATCATTGGCAAATCCATAAAGCAAAATTTTTAAGAAGCCGTGGTGACTTTATATAAAAAAAAAAAGATAAAATAAAGCAGGAGGATTAAATGGGGCCTGAGAGGATTAGGAAATACGTTGTATTTGACAACAATTAATCTCTGAAAAGCAGGGGCTCTGTGAAAAGGAACAAGCAGGGGTGTCCAGAAGGAGGGTTGAGGATCCATACACGGGCCCATCACCACTATCTCTGGCCCCCTAGAGCAGTGGTTTTCAACCTGTAGGTTGAGACCCCTTTGGCAACCCTCCACCTCCAAAAATATTTAGATTACAATTCATAACAGTAGCAAAATCTACAGTTATAAAGTAGCAATGAAAATAATTATATGGTTGAGAGGTCACAACATGAAGAAATATATATATATATATATATATATATATATATATATATTTTTTTTTTTTTTTAAATGAGAAACTATATTAAAGGGTCACAGCATTAGGAAGGTTGAGAACCACTGGTGTAGAGTGGGGGCCAGTGTAGACCTGGGGCCAAAAATGTAGGAAACACTTCAAAGCTTTCTTCTCACCTTGCAGTAAGCAGTAGCCTTACGACAAAGCCTTTCCCTGCTCCACCCTCCGTCACTCGGCCCAAGGTGAGGCCTGGAAACATCGGGCCCAGGACCAGTAACCACTGAACCAGGGGCTGTCTATGCCTGTGCCTTCCAGGCCAAGAAGAACAGGAATCCAGAGCAAAGCCTAACAGAGACAGGGCTCCAGAAAAAGAGCAAGACAGGCTACAGTATGCCAGCCATGCCTAAGCGGCTCTGTGAGGAACTACAGGGTGGTGATTCCAGCCTGTCAGCCAGCCAGGGCATGTGAGTTTAAGGACAGTTTGGGTTTTATGTGAATATTCTTTAAGTGTTGGCATCTTAGTCAAACACACACACACACCACCACCACCACCACCACCACCACCAAGACCCACAGGGCCAGCCCTTTTGGCATCAGGTCTGGAGTTGTTTTTGTGTTGTTGTTGTTGCTTCCGAGACAGGGTTTCTCTATGTGGCCCTTGCTGTCTTGGATTTCCCTTTATAGACCGGCTGGCAGGCCTGGAGTTTGTGACATTGATCTATCCATTTCAGCTCAGAGAAGCTAGTGACTCTACAGAAAGACAAGGCCAGCCTGAGATCCTGGCTCAGACTTTCAGCACAGCCCTGTCTGTTCCAGCTCTGGACGTGGGAGCCTAGATGTGAGCGATCAGCAGGACCATTCATTCGAGGGCAGCAAAAGTGGCACGAATTAACAGGGAAGTCTAGACTTCACACCTTCACGCGGGGCCGGAAAGCTCCCACCTTTAAATGGGGCTGTGAAATAAGAGAAGGGACAAATTAGACAGGACCTGGTGGCCGGTGGCTGTGCCTTTGATACTTTATTCATGTCATTTTCCTGCTTGGCAAACTAGCTCTAAGTGATTCTCAGTGAGCAGAGACCTCTCTAAAGCCTAGGGCAGGGGGACAGGAGGCTACCGTTAGAGCTAGTTTCTATTAGCGCTCTGGCTGAGAGCGAGATGTTAAGTGTATAACCAGGTTGGCCACAGCAAAGCCCTTGGGCTGGCGAGCCGTAGTGCCCTCCCAAAGCCCAGCTCGACCACTTACTAGCTATGTGACCTCAGACAGACAACTCAACTTCATTCTAAAATGGAGAAAATGTCTACCTAGGGAGAGAGCTATGAAGATCAAAAGTGGCATAGAACACAGTACCAAGTCACAAAACAGTTATATTTCATCTTCAAAGGCATCTGTTAGTAAGGCACAACATTAAATGTGGAGACTTGAGCCTATAAGAACCTCAGCTGGGCATGGGGATTGCTCAGTGGTTAAAAGACTCACTATGCAAGTTGCGGGGACCAGAGTTCAGGTCTTCAGAAGCCAATGTAAAATGCCAAGTGGGCATGGTGACCCATCTGTCATTCAAGCCTGGGAAGGCAGAGACTGGGGATGCCTAGAACAAGATGGCTAGAGAGTTTAGCCATACTGGTGAGCTCTGGTTTTGACTGGGAGACATTGTACCCCCCAAAACAAATAAGGAAGAAGAGCAGTCAATTGGGGAAGATCCCCAACATCAACCTCTGGCCTCTACATAACATGCCTACATACGTGCTTGCCCACTCAAGTGCCTGAGCATGTGTGTGTGTGTGTGTGTGTGTGTGTGTGTGTGTGTGTGCGCATGTGCACACTTACCCACAGACAGACACACTCAGAGAAATAATAAAAGACCCTCAGAAACTGTGTGACCCAGGCCGAACATACGGCCCATGCCTGTAATCGCAGCACTCAGAAAGGAAAGGCAGGAAGATCCAGCCTGAGCTACAAAGTGAGAAAGGGCTGAGGACGTGGCTCAGTAGCACAGTGTTTGTTTAGCACACGTGAGGCCCTGAGTCCGATGCCTAGTACTGCAAGACTGGAGGGAGGGAAGGATAGGGTTGGGGAAGAGGACCCATTCTGGCCCAATTGTCTAATTTTAAGAGAAATTAACCTATGAGATGGGGGAGGGCTGTTTTCTACAGCAGGCGGGAACACGTGAAAATCCAGGCTTACTCACAGGCCTGGGTCCCTTTAATCACTTCCCAAGGCCCACGCAGGCTAACATGTTTTCCTACTGCGATTTTATGGGAAACAGGGGAAGTTCCTTGTTTTCTTTCAAAGCGGAGTCACACAGGCCTTCCGGGCCCCAAATAAGTCAGCAACATCAGCACCGGCTACACAGTGTAATGCGTCCACCCTGTGCTCCTTGAAGAAAGATTTGTGAGGCAACTCTGGCCATATTTGTCCGCGGCAAGTCCGAGACAGCTTCATTTTTAGAAAGGATTGCTCCCCGAGGCAGCTTCTGATCATTAGTGGGGGGTGTGTCCTCAAAGCCATTCTGGCATGTGGGGGGAGCTCCTGCATGTAGCATCGCGGTCAGGCTGGTTGATCATTTGTGAAAGTGGGGCGATGTCAACTGCCGGCGAAACTTGACAGGCATCACGCCCGTCTTTATTAGGTGATTAATTAAAGGCTGCTGGAGGTACTGGTGTGAAGTGACAGGCCTGGATTTGATAGATTCCAGGGAAGATCCTGGCTCCTCGCTTGGCTCCAAGGCCTTGGGCTAGCCTCTTAAACTCCATTTATTCTCGTGTGAAATGAGGGTAATAAAACCTACTTCACAGGACTTTTGAGAAGTAGACGGAGAATGTATGTGATCAGGGCCTGTGAGTTTGCTCCACCCCACCCGTGGGGCCTCTGGGAAGATGAGGCAGGTGCTCAGCCCTGGACAGACATTTATGGAGTGACTCTCACAGGGAGGCCTCTTGTCTAGTGCCGACATGAGTCAGCTCAAAGCCAAACTCAGATTCACGTGAGCTGAGAGGTTCAGGCTTCTGATCTAAAGGCCAATTGTTAGGTTATTTAAAGGAGTCTCCCCCTCCCACTTTCACCCCCCACCCTCCCACCCACCCCTCCCCCTCTCCCAATCCCCACCCATACCTCCTATCCCCACCTCTCCCCCTCCCACCTCCACCTCCCCATCCTCCCATCCTCCCCCACCGACCACCCACCCACCATCACCACCACCCTCCCATCCCCCCCACCGACCACCCACCCACCACCACCACCACCCACCCCACCCCACCCCACCCCACCCCTGCTGCCCACCCTCCTAAAAGCCATTCTGGAAACTGAAGTTGGAAGCCTGGCTGAGTGCTGTCTGAGGACCCTATGTTGGATTTACTGACCTTTTTTGCAACCCGGAAGCCATCCATGGAGAGACAGCTTTAGAAGAGACATGACACAGGACACATGGTCCAGTGGAGGATCTCTGCCCCATCTTCCTGTTGAGGAACTGGTCCCTCGCCCCCACCCCCCGCCCGAGAGTGAGCGTTTCCTCTCGGGAAGCCGCAGCAGATTAGATAAACACTGTCAAGCAGGAGTTAAGGCAGGAGGGGAGCCTGGAGCCCAGATACAGATGAAAGCTAGTAACCCACTTTGCCAGCACTGATTGAAAGCTCCGGTGAACCAATGTAATGCGGGAAGCCCAACCTCTCCCTCAGTCAGCCTTCACTATGCACTCTTTGAAATGGATACAGTCCGCTGAGCCCAATCTGGCCCAAGGCCACATGCCTCCCAAGGGGCAGGGTCCCTACTTAAATGGCTTGAAACCTACACTGGGACTTGCTGTCTGCCAGGCCTTCCTCTAATGCATTGGCTTCCTACACTCCTGACAGGGACACTCACTTGTCACTTCTGCATCCTGCCCCATCTGGGCATAGGGGGAGAGGGCGGAGCTCGTTTTGTGCCTGGCAAGTTCACGCCCAGGAGCAGTGTCATGGGCCTTGCTTGGGCACATTTCTCTGCACACTTGGATTCTAGAGACCTCGTGAGCTTGAGTGTCAACCCTATAGGAGCAGCATACGCATGCTCACATGTGCATGGAGCCTTAACTGCAAACACAAGCCTGGAATCCCGCCCAGACTGGAGTGGGGGGGGGGGGTCGGGGGAGACAGCCTCTGTTTCTTTTCAGATCTCTCCACCCTCCTGCCTGGGTCTCCCCTAGGAGAGGGAGGAGGAATCTGAAAAGAACCCCCATTGCAGCCAAGCCTCACCTTTCCTGTGCCCTTGGCTCCGTGACCTTGCAAAGTGTCTCACCCGGCTGTTTAGTTTGGGAGCTGATGGTTTGAGAAGAATAAAAGCAAAGAGGAATAGTTACAAGCCAAAATAAGTCTGTTGGGCAACCAGGGAAGAAACTCGGGGCTGGTAGAATCAAAGGAAAAATTTGTAAGCGCTCAGCCACCTGAAATCACGCCGCTTTTCCTCGGCTTGCTTAATAAAAGCTGACAGCCTGCATTGTTCCACCAAGACGAGGTAGCTGGACCTCAGTGACAGTGTGAGGAGAACAGAGAGACAAAGGCACCAGCTCTGAGGAGGGAGGAGGGGAGGGGTTAAAAAAATAAAGAGCCAGGGCTGGTGGGGGGTGACTCTTAATGGGGGCGGGGGCCTGGCAGGAGACCCTGGGAAAGGCAGTCTGTAGACCGGGGGCTCCAGATGGCGTTTTGTCTCCATGCAATAAAAAATGCAATCTGACAGGCCCTAGGATGGGACTGGAAGGAACAAAAGTCTTTGGGGGGTTGGGGGTTGGGGGAGTAGGAGTGAGAGTGGGCTGGGTTGAAGGTATCAGAGTCAGAGAAAGAAAAAAAGGAGGCGGCCATATCTGCAAGCTGTTATGGGTGTTCAAAGGCTGCCTAATTCCAGAGGTGCAGAGACAAAGCCAGTTGCTTTCTGGTCTTGGCAAGGGGGACAAATTGGAACTGCACTGACTGTCTGGCCCTTGAAACAAGGTGAAACTTTGCCAGTTGCACACCCGAGGTAGACTCTTTGCATCCACCTCCCGCAGCCCAAGTCATTAGGGGATGATATAAGGACACAGGGCTTCCTGGTGCAATTTAATTGCTCATAGACCGGAAAGTGATGAGCTCCATCGAATTGCACAGACGTCCTGTAGGAGACCAGCTGCCGCCTTAATGTGGCTTCTCAGAGGGAACACCCCCACCTGCTTCACCAGGAGCGTACAGACGTCCAGGGAAACAGCGGCGCGCCCCTGTGGCCTCTGATGGGGCTGTCGCTTTTTATTAAGTAATCTGTGCCTTTCAAATCACTGCATGTTTTCTTCCCAAAGGTCTTGGGATGCTGTGTGGGCCCAGCACACAGCAGGCTCTCAATAAATATTAAACAGTGGCTGCTGGTGACGTCTCATTGTAGGGGACAACTTGTCATCCAAGAAGATGGACCCCCATCTAGGAAAATGTGGTCAAAGTAGCAGAATATCAGGAAATTTAAGGGTCCTAAGACAGGAAAATAGGGTGGGCAGGCTGGTGGGGATTTGTACATCTGCTGAGGATGCAGGAAGATTGGCATCTCTCGGAGTGTCAGGGAAACATGGAGCAGAGGCCTTTTCAAAAGCAATGGGTCCATGTTGATCAAAAACGTAAATGCGTAACCCCTGTGGCCCAGGAGGCACAGACACCTGTCCCCCACAGCAAAGGTTCAGATCTGTGCAAAGCTGTAGATGGGTGCAACACGGACAAGGGTGTTCATGCGACGTTAGGGAAACTGATGGTGCCTGATGGAATATTCTACAGTTATTAAAATATAATGGGGGGGGAGGGTGCAGCGAGATGGATCAGCGGGTAAAGGTGCTTGCCGAGCAAGCCCTGTAGCCAGAGTTTGATCCCCAGAACCCACAAAGGTAGAAGAAGAGAACCAACTCTACAAAATTGTCCTCTGACCTTCACGTTAGCACCGTGACCTGTTCCCTCCCATGCCCCATATCTCACACACACACACACACACACACACACACACACACACACAAGAAATTATAATTGTTTTAAATGGGCTAGGAATGTAGCTCATTGATAGAAGTGCATGCTTCGGATGTAGGAGATAATGACTAAGCCAGCCTGTACCTACTTATGTAGAAAGCTCTTTAAGATATAAATTAGAGGGGAGAGACAGCATCAGAAAACAATGAGCATAACACGATGCAGTATGTGCAACAAAAACAAAAAAACAAACAAAAAACAAAAACACCACTTAAATATTTAAATATTGGCCAGTGAGTTAACATACATCATAGTACATAGGCAGGGTTGAGGTTGTAGCTTAGTGGTAGAGTGCTTGCTTAGCTTGTGTGAGGCTGTGGGTTCAATCCCCAAGGGTACAAAACAAAGCAAAATGCATAGAAGTTTTCTCCTTAGAAGAGTTAGGCAAGGGGATGGCAGAAAGAGGATTGCAGCAGGGTGAGAGGAAGTATCTTAACAGTCTGTTAATTTTTGGAAGGAAGATGTCTGTACATCATTCATAGGATTTCAAGTTTCAAATGTATACTTGACAACATTGTTGCATTTTCTCCCCCCACCCCACTTTGGTTTTTCCAGACAGGGTTTCTCTGTGTAGCCTTGGCTGTCCTTGACTCACTTATGGACCAGACTGGCCTGGAACTCACAGAGATCCACCTGCCTCTGCCTGCTGAATGCTGGGATTTAAGGCATGTGCCACCATGCCTGGCTCCATTGTTGTATTTTCAACTTGTGCTTTGGAGTCTAATCAAGCCTAACTCCTCTCTCTCTCTCTCTCTCTCTCTCTCTCTCTCTCTCTCTCTCTCTCTCTCTCTCTCTCTGTGTGTGTTTATAATTTCATTTTATCTTATAATTTATAATTATAATTGTCATTTTCTAAGCTTCAGCTTCCTCTGGCATAGGCTGGGAGGGGTTCTAGGACCTACCCCAGAGGGTCGATGAAAGATTTAACTGAGATGTGCTCATCACTCAATAAACAGGACTGGTCCGTGTCATTCTTGGTCTAGAATCTAGACCAAGTGTCTCTAAGTATCTTTCAAGGGTGGAAAGGGGCTGGAGAGAGCAATAGAAAAACCCAAATAGTCCAGAGAACCAAGGAGGGTGAGAGCGGGATCTTCAAACTGGGAAACAGAACAGCTCAGGTAGAGCCTTGTTGTTACGTGTCCTTGTCACTCAGATAACAGAGAGGAGCTGAACTCTGGGCCCAGCCAGTGGAAGAGGAGAGGTCCTCTTGCCCTTTGGCAACGATGGAGAAGTTGAGACCACAGGGTACCTCTCTTCGAGAAACATCTCCAGGGTGGGATATCTAAGGGGAAACAGGTCTTTGGCTGTCACAGGGTTTTGTTCTCACATGGCATACCTTCTTGTCCCTGAAGCAATGAGAGGCTAGAAACACCATCAACAGAGCTCTCAGCTCTTAGAGGCAGGCTGGAATAGTCAGCATGTTTAGTGCTGACGTGAAAAACAAAAAGAGGTATGTGGAATTCAGTCTGGGAGAGCAGGGTACAAACCTATCGGCGAGGACCTCCGGTGGACCGAGAGAGTCACACAGAGACCCTTAGCATCTCTTCTAGGAAACTGAGAAGTGATGATTCGGACATGCCCAGCAAGTGAGAATAGAATTCTGAATTTCTGAGTTTCCAGTCCAGTGCTCAAGAGAAGCCCAAGGTTAGTCATTTACATAACTTAAAATCCTTTAGTGCCATCTTAAGATGAAAAAGAAACCAGTGAAATTAATATATTTTATTTAACCCAATATATCTAAAATACCATTCAGCCATATAACTTATATTTTAAAAAATTAGTAAAACATTTTATGTCCTTCCTCTTTATGCTGAGACTTCTAGTCTGATACAAGTTTGACTCTTACAGTGAAGTCTCAGTGAGCGCCAGGTACAAGTCAAGCACTAGTTGCTCATGGCTGGTGGCCTCAAGGTGAGAGGAGGCATAGTCCTAAGCTTTTGGGGCTAAGATGCAGCTGCGATCCTAGTGCGTGCGTGCTAGGGTTGGGCTGGGAAGGTGCACACCAGAGACTCACTGGGGAAGAAATCCAGGACTTGCAGGTGTGAGTCCTGAGTGGGAACAGTATTTTGAATGAGAAATGCCCCTCCCCACAGGCTCATGTATGAGAAATGCCCCTCCCCACAGGCTCATGTATTTTAATACTTGGTCTCCAGTTAGTGGAATTGCTTGAGAAGGTTGTGGAACCTATTGGAGGTGAAGCCTTGTCCATTAGCAGTGGGCTTTGGGGGTTTAACAGCCTCGAATCATTTCCTGTTCTCTCTGTGCATTTCCTGTGTGTGCAGACGGGAATACGATCAGCTAGTTCTGTCTTCCAAAACACGGTCATTAGCTGGGAACCAAGCGTTCAACACATAAAACAGTGAGGGGCATTTCATACCCGAACCACAAGTTTGTAAGGTGTGATTCTTTCTACTTCTGTGGGGCTTTTTCCCCCTTTGTTGCTCCTTTATGTTGCTGCTGTTTGATTACTTGACCAGTTGCACATTTTCATTTGTTTGTTCTCATATTGTCTCATGGTTCTGTTTGTGAGTTCCTGTGTGTGTAGCTTTGTAGCTGTTTTCAGGTTTTAATATAGAACATGCTCAGGAGGCCGAAGCAGGGGGTCATGAGTTGAAGGCCAATCTGAGCTACATAGACCAGCTTGGCCTCCCTAGCAAGACCCTGTTTCTCACACACACACACACACACACACACACACACGTGGGAGTTGCCAGAGAGGGAGAAAGAAAGAAATTCAAAGTAGTGATGGTCAGCTGTGTGAATAGAAGAAGGTCTCAATTTGGTGACTGATAGGACAGGGGGAGTTGAAACAGTTGTAGCCTCCTGAGCTGGTTGCCGTACCTCAAGTTAGAGAGGCTGCGGGAATCGCTGCTTTCTTGGGGGACCTTCTCTGAAGGTCGAGAAGGTAGGACTTCTCACTTGGCCATGTGCAATGAGGCCTCCGCAGCTGCCACATGTCGGAGTAGGAGAAATGTCTCTACATCTCTTCGTTTGTGACCTGGGAGCTAAGGCCTGCAGCTGAGCCATAGCCAGAGAGAGGCTGAGAAGACAGAGACACAGCTCGGTGCTTGCAAGCAAAGCCCGGGGCTCAGTCAATCACAAAGACAGCTGGAGGAGTTGAGGCCAGCCTTATGCAACTCCAGGTGGTGAGTGGAGAACGGGAGAGAGAGCCTGGTGTAGGAAAGACACCAGGCATTGCCAGAGCATGCTTCCACACAGGCAAGGGTGGTGGCTCCTCATGCTATCACAAGTCCTTGAAACCTGAGCAGGCTGTGGGGACAACTGGGTAGAGGGAAGCTAGGACCTTGGTGTTCTGGGAGACCAGATGGAAACACAAGGATCCATCATGGAAACACAAAACGCAGCGATCGCCAGCGTTGGGGAAGGCAGTCTGAAGCTCACAGGAGGACCTGCAGTCTCTGTCAGCTGGGACCATAAAATATTACAGACAAAACAAAACAGCATTTCAGTCCATGGGATGTTAACCAGAAAATGGTCCTGGGTGACCCAATGGAGAAGCCAAGGGGACCCACAGAATCAAACCCTGCCTCTCTAGGGCCTGAAGTGTCAGGCAAGACCTTTGGGAGAGGTTTGGAAGCTGCTCGCCTTGAGTCAGATGAACAGCCTCCTGGTTTCTTCCTGCCTGAGGAGTCTTAGTTGAAGGGTTAAATGCTTTTGCTACTTAAAATGGTGATCCAGTCTCCTCATTCAAAAGTCACAGAGCCAAGCCCACAGCTTGCCCTGTGTAGAGCTGGCTGGGACACAGAGGCAAGGGGACAGGGTGAGACTCAGGATTTCACAGCCTTTCCTCAGTTTCCCAGCTCTGTTGTCGTTTGCCCTCACCTGAGGTGAGAGAGGCTAATGGTTCTACCAGCCCTCGAAGACTTAGGGCGAGAGGATTAATTAACATGGCTAACATGCTCTGAGATCCCTAAATGAGAGCGTTAGCCAGAGGCCAGCGTTATTAGAGTGATGACGGCTATTAGGATCACGCTATTGTTATTACGTTTGCTCTCTCGACCCTTAAATCACACTCCGTCCTGCAATCGCTAGCGTTTTATGTAATTATAGCTTATATAGGTAACAAATGGCTATTTCTGCAAGCCTGGGAGAGAGCCTGCTGCATACATTAATTTGCTTGATTAGTTCTCTATTTGATATGCTTTGTCCCCCCCCCCCAGGCTCCCCCCCCCCTTTCCTGCCCAGCTTCAACAGAACATTAATGAGTTTTAACACCTTGCAAAAATGGGCTATGTCCTGGGAATACCTCAAGTGTACTCTGGGTTTAAAATCCACACGTTCAGAGGCTTCCTAAAGGTTAGACAAAGGTTAACAAACAATTAATATGTTGAATCAGTGGCTAAATCTGTTTACCCAATCTCTACAATCTAAAGGCCATTAGCCATCAGCCAGCCACTTCACACTGATCCCTCTTTCCTGACTTTACCCTCACTGCACTGCTCAGAGCCCTGACTAATCTGGGGAAAGAAGGAAAGATAGATAGAAAGAAAGAAAGGAAGGAAGGAAGGAAGGAAGGAAGGAAGAAAACGTCTTAGTTGAGAGCAGTAATTAACTCTGCAAAGTTTTGGGTTTGTCACTATTTAAAGCTCACAGTCTTGAGCCAAGCATGGCGGTGCACGCCTTTAATCCCAGCACTCGGGAGGCAGAGGCAGGTGGATCGCTGTGAGTTCGAGGCCAGCCTGGTCTACAAAGTGAGTCCAGGACAGCCAAAGCTACACAGAGAAACACTGTCTCAAAAAACCAAAAAGAAAAAAAGAAAAAAAAAAAGCTTACAGTCTTGGAAGTCCTGCTGGACTTGGTTAAGGGAGCCACACAGTTTGAGGATATGACGTGAGGTGGGTGGCATCTCCACCTTTACTAGGAGTAGAACGAGAGGTAGACCTGACATGGAGACCATACCTACTTGGCCTCCGGTTGGGCTTTCCCCTTGTTTGCAAGAAGAGGATGGAGAACAGGTGTGGCACTCCCACCTTAGCAGCTAACAGGAAGGAGGCTTCGGGCCTCTCCGTTCTCTGAGGAAACATTGAAGGGAAAAGGAAGCCCAGAACGTTCCTTTCCTTGGGAGAAGGGTAAAGAAGAGCCATGTGTCATGTAAGCCATGGGATTCCCACTGCCTGGCAGGTTCCTGAGTCCCATGAAGAGCCATTGTTTCCCCAGCTTTAGGTTGCCATGGCTGCTGCTAAGGGTGACCACAAAGATGATGAGAACAGCCTTGATGAGAGTGTCAGAAATCATTAGACTCCAGGTGCATGAGACAAATGAGACATTTCTCCCTGCTACACTATACACACACACACACACACCACATTTTGCTAGTGCTAGTACTAGAACACAAAGTCTTGCACACACCAGGCAAGTACTGTGCCATGAGCTATACTCACCAGCCCTTGGCTTTTTTTTTTTTTTTTTTTTTTTGGACACAGGGTCTCACTAGTAGTCCAGGCCAAGTTCCAATTTGCAATCCTCCTGCATCCACCATCCAAATGCTGGGGTCACAGGTACATGCCACCATGTCTGCCTGGACTTTCTTGAAAGAATTACCTTTCCTACCCACACAATCCTCCTCTAAGTTAGGCCTGGGGAAAGCCATCTCCGAGCCTTGTGACCGAAGCCCCCTCTCCTTTGCAGAGGTCAAGTTTCTCCCATTTTTCTCATCTCCTTGTTTCTCCACCAAGGCTGAGTGTTTGACGGCCTGACTGTGCCTATACACAGACAGACAGCTCTAACCCTGAGGGGTTCTCTTCCCCAGAACCTGACATTTGCTTTGGGGACCCTCACCCTCTGCGCCTTGCTTAGGGTTTGTTTTATCACTGTCAGAGACAACTTCAAAAATCTTCAAATGCAACATTGGTTTCCTGACCAAAGTAAATGTTAAGCAAGGACTAAAAGCCAGTTCATTGTCTGGTTTTGTCTCTTTTGGTATGTTGGGCTCAAAAAAAAAAAAATGGTACCAACTAGGTTTGGTGATGTAGCTCAGTTGGTAGAGTGCTCGCCTAGCATCACAAAGCCCTGGGTTCAATCCCAAGGACCACATACAACAATATTCTGAATTCTTGGAAGGTAGAGGCAGAAAGATTAAGCAAGGATCCCAGGTTATCCTCAGTTGTGCTAGAAGTTCAAGGCCAACCTGGACTACCGAGGAGATGGCTCAGTGGATGAAGTGTTTGCTAGTTCAAGGGCCTGAGTTCAATACCTAAAAACACATTTAAAAACACTGGGGGTGATAGCTGGGCATGTTTGCAATCCCACTCTGGGGAAGCAGAGACTGGGGGTGGGGGTGGCACAGTGCGGATTCTGGGATTCAGTGGCCGGCTAATTTGACTTAGTTAATGAGCTTCAAGCCAGTGAGAGAGCCTGTCTCAAAGGGAGATAGACAGCAAGCCTGAGAGTGGCGCTCAGCATTGTCCTCCAGCCTTCACACACATGTGCGTGCACACGTACATACATGTACACACAACACACATGCACACACATGTACACACACACACACATTTTTAAAATTGTAACCATCAGATAGCACCCTGACCTGGGCAGCTGTTGAAAACCACTGGGATCAGTGCCTGCATCTGAAGCAGGTGGGTGGGTCTCCCAAGAAGGTGGTTACATTGTGTCAGCAAAGGGCTCTGCTCCACAACTGTCGCTGGTGCACTGTTACGAAACCTAGCTTCGTTTGCTTTTGCTCCAGTGTGTGACACGTTGGTATTTCTAAACTTTGCTTTGCTTCTAAAACTTCATGGTGGGCTCTCTTCAGCAGCATATATCCTAAAGCTTCATGGATGTGGATACAAACGCTGTTTGTGAAGGCGTGTGCAGGGCACTCTCAGATACGCCATTCACAACTCTCAGGTCACAGGAAGGACAGGAGATGGGGAGTCACCCAGGGCGTACAGCTGGGCAAGGAGGGTGAGAGGTGGTAGGACTCAGCCAGGGCGGACAGCTAACCACAGATGAAGCTAGCTGTCTGCACAGCCAGGATGCAAGCTCTTCGCGGTGATCTAATTCCCTCCCATAAGAGGAAAGAAATGTTTTATTTAACGAGAATGGTACACCGTCTCGTATCCCAGAGCAGTTCAGATGAGTCATTTAAGCCCTCTGGCCCTTTTCCTTTACCTGGAAATGAGGGTGCTTGACGAGTAGCTTATAATAACAGAGGAGAAACCAGAAAAATCATAAATATCCAACAATCATAATATAGCAAAACAAATGGCAGCGCATCTCCTTAGTATATTACCTACCATTAAAAATAAATTTCACAAAGGGTTTCATAACATCTAAATGAGTTTATTTATCATGATAATTGAATAAAGCAAGGTACAAAATTACACGTTAGGTATAATATTACAGCCACCGAAAACATCGTGCCTAGGATGATGATGTTCTTTGGGGGTGAAGGGACTGATGTTTACAGTTTTGAAATGTACCCAAAACGAGAAGGGGGAGGGTGAACACATGGCTTAGTGGGTTAAGCGCTTGCCACACAATTCTGAGGACGTGAGTTCAAGCCCCCAGAACCCGTGTGAAGCCAGGCAGATCAGGCATATCCATAGCCCCAGGCTTCCTGAGACAGGATGGGAAGCAGAGACAAGAGGATCTCCGGAAACTCTCGAAGTGGCAATGAAATTACCCTGACTCAAGCAAGGTGGACAGCAAGGACCAGCACCTGGGGTGGTCCTCTGACCCCTGCAAGCACTGTGGGGTGGGCACACGCACACACACTGAAAAAGATTGGTAAGCGAGTAGATTCATAGAAAATGTTGACTACAGAACGGTGAGTACAGAATGTTTGCTTTTTATGTATATTTGGAAATTTCCAAGATAAAACATTGGGGAAATGTGCGTAGAAAATGAGATGCTGAGCGGTGTTTGTGTGAGAGTGGCTGTTTCCCCCTTCCTTTCTTTCTTTCTTTCTTTCTTTTTAAGATTTATTTATTATGTGGACAGTGGTCTGCCTGCATGACAGAAGAGGGCAGTAGATCACAGTATAGATGGTTGTGAGCCACCATGTGGTTGCTGGGAATTGAACTCAGGACCTCTGGAAGAGCAGTCAGTGCTCTTAACCTC
Source organism: Acomys russatus (assembly GCF_903995435.1). Classification (NCBI taxonomy): domain Eukaryota; kingdom Metazoa; phylum Chordata; class Mammalia; order Rodentia; family Muridae; genus Acomys; species Acomys russatus. Next base: position 15,094,295 of record NC_067152.1, on the reverse strand, counting down.
TGAGCCATCTCTCCAGCCCCTATTTCCCCCTTTCTAACACTCCCCAGCCTCAGGTCCCCACTGCTGCCTCACTAGCCGCCCAGCACTTACCCACTTAATACTATATCTATTCATTATTTATCATATTCTATTTGTGACTGAAAACAACTTTTATTTCACGTTCCGGTTGGCTGGTAGCCTGCTCCTAGGCTGGCTTTGTTTGGTCTGGCTCCCGCGCAGCTGCGCTCAGCGGGAGGGTTGAAAAGCTTGGGGATCCGAGAAGCCCTCCTTCACACAGACGGTCGGTCGGGACCAGTGCTGGGTGGCGGTGGGCCTTTTTCTCCCCCTGTGGTCTTTCAGCTGCTTCCTGGATGAAGTCTCGAGACAGCACCTCCCAGCACCTGAGAGGTCAAAACTGCAAGGCCAAGAATTCGAGGCCAGCAAGAGTTACGCGAAACCCTGTCTCAAACTCAAATAATCAAACAAATAGATGAGTAAGTAATTTTTTTTTAAAAAAGCAACAAACAAGGAAGAAGGGAGGCGCTAAGGATACGAAAGGCCCCAATGTTGCCTAGCTCGCCCATCCCTTTGTCCCATTCTAAGTGAGCAAAGCAAGGCTCACAGACAAGCCAGACACTAGAGGTGGAGGACCAGGCTGCGCCCCTGAATGGGAGGAGGAATAAAGTGTATTGCAAATGCTTGTGCCCTTCTATTGAAGTGAACTTGGAGACCATAATGGATATCACAATGAGATTTTTGCTTCAGTGTTTCTACTTAGAGAACAATGGGGGGGTATTGTTCTGTTTTATGTTACTAAGATGAAAGGCTTGAGGCTGGGTAACTTTGTTAAGAAGAGAGGTTTCTTTGACTTCGTGGTTCTGGAAGTTGCACGTTGAGGGGCTGCATCTGTTGGTGGCTTTCCTGCAGGAAGAGTCTTGAGACACCACTGGGTCATGAGTGGCGAGAGATGGGAAGCTGCACTTGTATGTCACCTAGTCTTTCCTTCTCCTAAAACCACCAATGGTCAGTCCTGGTTCCCATCCTAGGAACTCCTCTAATCCTGACCCCTCCACAGACACCCCCACCCCCACCTCTGAACAATGTACTCTGATAGTCTTCCCTGTGGAATACCTCCGGATAGAGATTAAATTTTATCACATAAGTCCTGGGGAACATGCTCAAAGTCCAAGTGACAGCAACAGGGGCACAGAAAAACAGGCTGCTGGGCCACCAGGCTGCTTTCTAGTTCACCCGGCACTGGGCCATCCCTGGCCTCCTGTTCATCACAGCTGTGAAAGTATTAACAGAACTACAGAGAATGGGCACAAGCATGTTGGGAAGGACAGCAACTATTGAGGTAGCTAGCATGGAAGGTGACAGAAGCAGGGTGAGGCAGGGAGCTACACTCCCAAGGTTTGGCTCGGGTAAGGACACAACACAATGTCCCGTGGGCCAGATGTAGATATCCCCTGCTAGAGACCAGAGGTGGACACCAGCATCAGGGACACTCCCTGAGGGCCAAGTGAAGGGACCACAACTGAGGAACGATGCTGTGAATGAGCTGCCACAGCTGGGCAGCTGGGAGATGCTCTGTCCTGCTAAGGACAGTCTTGGGGGGGGGGGGGAGCTATGATGACATCTCCTATGAATGTCCAAGAAAGACCAGGAGAAAAAGCCAGACATGGTGGCCCTGGGGAGGTAGAGACAAGTGAATCCTTGGAGTCACTGGCCAGCCACTCTAGCCTACTTGGGAAATCCTAATGAAAGATGGATTTTAAAATCCAAAGTGGGCAGCTCCCAATGACTGACACTCAAGGTTGATCTTTTGTCTCTACATGTATATAAGCATACCTGCACATATGTATACATATATGAACATGTACAAGCAAAATAAGAAGAGAAACATGATAGGATACATGTGGCATCATCCTTGTCACCTGGCTGGCCTGTTAAAGGTCCCCTGATCCTACATGAACATACATACAGTGCATGCATGGACAGGCAGCCTCTTTTACCATGGTAGGTTGGAAGACAAGAGAAGAAGGGAGAAAAATGAGAGGGCTGTCTACATCCCCATACCCACAGGCCACACACACACATCATAAGAGCTTGAGAGGAGCCTAGGACCTGGCATTTTATTTACCCAGAGAAATAAGGCTCCTAATTAGTACCTGGGAGTAGTCAGAAAGCAAGAGGTGGGGACCCTGAATCCACAGAGCCAATGTGCACAGGACTGAAGAGGGCCCATAGCTGCCTTCTGGCAAGCCCAGCCCACTCAGTCAATCGCCTGGTTACTATATATTTCCCTGCTGCTGCTGCTGCTGCTGCTGCTGCTGCTGCTGCTGTGTGTGTGTGTGTGTGTGTGTGTGTGTGTGTGTGTGTGTGTATGTGTGTGTGTGTGTGTGTGTGTGTGGTGTTTGGGGCATGACTTATGGAGAGGGTGAAACATGAACTCTGTTTTTTAAATAAAAATAATAAAAAAAAAGAGAGAGAGAGAGAGCTTTGTGTTCGACCTTTGAAAATATAGAGCTTGCTTTCTCACGTACTCTGGTGCCTCACATTTGACCATGTCCCCTGGAGGGGGAGACCTGGTGGCACTCAGAGGAAGGACAGCAGGTTACCAAGAAGAGACTTGATACCCTATGAGCATACACAGGGGGAGGTAATCCCTCTCAGGAACAGTCATGGGGAGGGGAATAAGGGGAAAATGGGAGGGAGGGAAGAATGGGAGGATACAAGGGATGGGATAAACATTGAGATGTAACAAGAATAAATTAATAAAAAAAATTTTTTTTAAAAGAAAGAAAGAAAATACAGAGCTTGATAAGAAAGCGTCCTGCCAGGAAGCAGTACAACCCAGAGAGGAAGACAATGAGGTAGACTCGTGGGAATCAGGAAGTAGGTTTCTTAAGGTTTTGTGTCTAAATAAGACTACAGTGATGAGCCAAAACAAGGCCAGTGGTGAGCTCTGATGTCCCTTAGGCAGCCCAAAGAGTTAGCTCCGGACTCCTCCCCTAGAAGACCCAGCAGAACCGCAGTTTTGGGGACCCTAATGTAGCCCTCTCACAAACACATTCCCTCTGGCATGTTCCTGAGAAATAAGCTCGCAGCCCGCTTCTGGATCACACCAGGGAGAGCTCTTGGGGACAGCAGTGTTTGCAGAAGCTCTTCAGAGAGACCCCAAGAGAGCTCAGGCCCCTTGACTTGAGTCAAGGTCTCTGAGGCCGTATTTTGTATCTGAAGAAAGAAAATGGTTTCACTGCTTAAAAAGAATTGGCTGATGAGGGATGGGGTGCGGGGTGGTCGGTAAGCAATAGGAGTGACCTGTGGATCCCTGAAAGGTGTTTGGTTTGGTTTGGTTTTGGTTTTTCGAGACAGGGTTTCTCTGTGTAGCCGTGGCTGTCCTGGACTTGCTTTGTAGACCAGGCTGGCCTCGAACTCACAGCGATCCGCCTGCCTCTGCCTCCCGAGTGCTGGGATTACAGTAGTTCACCACCGTGGCCAGCTGGATCACTGAAAAGTTTTATGCATAGATTTTTGTCCTTAAAAGCAGAAGGTGGCCGAAATGGTCAGATTTGCCCTGTCCAGCAGCCAGCCCCTGTCAAGATAGATATACTGATTGCAAAGGTGACCACACTGGGGGGGGGGGGGGGGGAGACACCACTGTAAAGACTGATCCTAAGCTATGGGCTCTGGAAACCGAGCTTGGTAATTAACATACATGTAACCGAGGCCCTTAAAAGGAAGAGCAGACTGAGTCTAAGCTGACAGGGCCTGATGGATGAAACCACTACTCTCCCCTCCCATTGCTCTGAGAAAGAGCCCCCTGCCTTGCTGCTGATTGCAACCAGTGGCCTGTGTTCCATACATCTTCACTCTGTACCTGAGCCTGAATGTCCAATTCTGAAGGGTTACCCCTTCCATTAGCCACTGATTGCTTAACATGCCCCCCTTGTGTCCCTGATTTTCCTCTCAGTTTGAGAGGATAGGGAGGGAGACTTATTACAAGATGCTGCTGCCGTTTGATGATCAGGGGAAACGGGCATCTTTCTCCTGCTGCAGCCCAGGTTGCTTAGAGGAGCCAGGTGGGGGCTGATCACTTGTAAGGACATGCCAACTGATGCTCCACATCCTCACAGAGAAGCACATCTGCTTCCAGACCCCACGGATCCTGATGGAGGTCTGCAGTTAATCTCTCTGCCAGCGGGCAGAAGTCCACATGGAGCCGTGGGCAGCTCTCTCCAAGACCAGGGTCTCACTGTCAGCTGCCCACAAGCACCCCAGCCATTCCAGCCCTTGGTTCCAACTCATTCTCTGTGGTCCTCAACACTGTTCACCCTCCAAAATCCTAGTCCCATCTCCCTGTGCGTGTAGCCAAAACTACATTTCCCAGCTGCCCCTTGTAGCTAATGGGTGCAGGTCCCTGAAAGAATGTGAATGGGAGTGAGAGGTACCATGTCTGAGCCTTAGGACATGCGGCTGTGTTTTCTCTGGGCTCTGTCCTTTTCTAGTTAGCTGGAGCCATGGCCCTTGAAGACAACACCCAGGGACGATGGAAGGATCTTGGGTAGAGAACGCAACTTAAACTGTTACACATGAGAAAAGCAAACTCCTACATGACCCAGACTACTTATGTTCTTATGGGTCTCCGTCACAGCAGCCAAGGCAATGGGCCAGTCTAAGCCATAGCCCTTCCTACCACCCAAGGGCTCAAGACTGCAGAGAGGATAAGAGAAAGGGCTCCACAGCACAGACAAGCCTGCTCTCTCGGCCCTAATCCAAGTGAAAGCAGAGGCCAAGGAGACCAACCCCAAACCCTTCTCGCTTCTTCTCCTTCCTTAATTATATTCCCATTTGTAATCCAGACCCTGTCATTCGTCTCCCTTAATGGCTAGTTTCTATTCTGGGCCTTTCCCTACCCTATTATCTTTTACAATATTCACGAGATCAGGGGAGGAAGGGGTAAGCTTGCCCATCCCTTTTCTCTCTGTCTTTTTAAATATTTCACTTGTTTCTCCCATCCTGAGTTTTGCATTTCGATTTCCTGTGGTACAGTAAATTTATCTTGGTCATTCAATCAAGTTCTCTCTCGCTCTTCTCCCCCTTATCTTTCTGGCTCTGGGCTGGCTGAAAATACCTACATTATCTTTGCAGCCGATAGGCCGACTGGGGGAGGGGGGGATCTGCAGATTGCCTTGATAGGGAGTCGTCTGAGGGGAACCTTGGAGCCGGCTGCTATACTCATCAGGACAAGGACACAGTGGGGAGCCTCCCCGCGGTGACTTTCTTTCAAGGTTAAGCAAGTGCCGGCCTCTTCCAAAGGCCTCGTAAGGGCTCACTCTTCCCTTAGCACCTGTTCAGAGCCAGGCCCGCCTCTGGGTCCTTGTCCGTGGACAGAACCGGCTTCCAGGTAGCCTCACTCTGCACCTGGCCTCAGACAGCGTGCCCCTGAACCTCTGCACCTCAGAGAGCCGTTTTTGAGTCAGTGAGGGCTGTGTATGTAGCTCCTGGTAGAATTACAAATCAAAGCTCCGAAAGAATGTTTTCCTTTGCCATCTGGACTTGGTGCAGGCATGAGGGGGGGATGGGGGTGGGGCTCAGGACAGGTGCATGCTACAGCCCAAGATGGCATCTAATTCATGACCTTCTTGCCTCAGTCTCTTGGGTGCTAGAATTAAGGGCATGTGTCACCACACACGGCTAGAGACGCTTTCTTTTATTTTCTTTTTAAAAGATTTATTTATTTTATTTTTACATGTATGAGTGTCTTGTATGTTTGTATGGGTGTATGCGCACCATGTGTGTGCAGTGCCCTCAGAGGCCAGAAGGGGGCCTAAAACTGGAGCTACACGCAGTTTTGAGCCACTATGTGGGTGCTGGGAAGCGAACTCAGGTCCTCTGCAAGGACAGCAAGTACTTTTAACCACAGAGCCGTCTCTCCAGACCCACAAGCCCTTCTTCATTTCATTCGTGGAGGTCAGAGAACAAAAATGGTAACAGATGCAAACGTGTTCCATCTCAAAGAGACAACTGGTTTAGAGCTGTGTCCAGTGGGCCAGCCTCACGGCACAAACCTGAGCCATTCCGTGCTTCTGGAAACAAGTAGGCCTGGCCAGTGGCTCACTCACTGGAAAATGGTACAATCCATTGGGTCTCCGCGCTCTTCTATCTGCCCTACCCCTTGTACTAGCACTGTCCGGGAATTCACGTCCATGGGCCAGTGGAGGAAGGGAGCGTGCAGGCGACACCCCCTCCCCCAACCAGAGGTCATCAACCCACATGGATCCAATGGTCATGCTGTCTCATCTGTTTCCAACCCACAGCTTGGCCTCCCGTAGCCATTGTTTCAATGTCAGTAAGGAAAACCCTCCTTCTGCATCACATCCTCCCTTCTACCTCAGTTCCACTGCTGTCCAATCCCTGGCAAACAGGTCAGTCTTTTCCTCCCATTACATCTGAGGCCTCGGGTTAGAAGACAGGGAAGGAGCAACGTTTGGACGCAACCAGATGGACCCTTCTGAGCAAAGCTCATGTGCCCTATAGGCTCTGGTTCCCTCTGAGGCTTTAACACTTAGGAGCTGCATTTGTCTTCTTGTAAAGGACACCTGATCGATATAACCTGAACAAGATAGAGATTTATTTCTCTCTCATCTTAAAAGAAAGAGTTCAGAGTAAGGCAGCCACATTTCTATGTTTTCATTCCATCAGCCTAGATGCATGGCTTCTGTCGGTAAGGCGGCTTCCTGATGGCTGCTGAGGCTCCAGACATTACATATACATCCCAAGTAGGGGGTAAACAGAAATCGCCAAAGTGCTTCTGTTCATATCTCATTGATTATATACAGCTGAAAGGGCGTCTGGAAACTGTATTGTCACCTAGGAGTCTTGTCCAGGGTCCTGACAGTAAAGGAGAGGCATAGGATGGACACTGGCCAGAGGGAACAACTCAGAGTTTCTGTCACTAGAACTGAGGTATGGAGGACCAGCTCTGAGCCTTTGTTCCCTTCATCTCTTTGTTTTTTATGTCCTCTTCTGTGCTGAGTGGCTTACCACAACTCTTAACAACAAAAAACAAAAAACTGAGGTAAATAGTTTATCAACCAAAATTTTCCTTAGCTCATAGTTTGGGAGGTCCCATTACTTTGGACCCCCAATGAGGGGTGCTGTATGGTAGTGACAGGAAGTGCAGGCAGAGGTACTCTCCTCGCAGCCAGGAGACAAAGGCAGAAACAGGAAAGGCTGCCGCCTCCAACACCCTCTGAGGACCCATCCTCCTGACACAAGAACCTCCTTCTAAACTGTACCTCCTGAAGGCACAGTAGCACCATCTTGGCGACCTTCGACAGTCAGCTACAGCAGCATCCATGAAACAGGAGTGGCCCCAGCCCTGAGCTCACTGTTGGCAAGCCCAGGGCTGCCTGAGCACCAGTGAGTTCTGTAGGAGTCTCTGATTCTCCGGGGCGTGGGAGGTGCTGGACGCACACTTCCTGGTGGTACTCTTCTGCCATGACATTTTTAAAATTCGCCTTTATCTCTAGTTATGTATATATGTGTGTGGGTTTGTGCATGGGAATGTGGCTGCCCTCAGAGGCCAGAAGACAGCCTCGGATCCCTCGGAGCTGGGGTTGGAGACCTACGTGCTCGGAACTGAACTTCCGCCCCTGCTAGGTCAGTAAGCACTTTCAGCAGCTGAGCCAACTCTTCAGTCCCAGTAGTGGCATTGTTTTCACCTGCCCGTGACTCTGTTCCACACCTTGTCTGAAGATTTGTTTTGGGGAATCCACTGAGGGTGAGGAGCAGAGGAGAGTGGCCACGCTTCCTCTGTCAGTTCCCATTCTCAAAAACTTGAGTCACCAGGGAATGGTCCGCCATTTTCTGCCCCCTCTTCCCAACAGAAAGGCCAAAGTTCAGGGAGAACAGAGGCAGTGGTGCAGACTGGTGGCTTCTTGTCTTCTCTGTTCATCTGAAGTCAACCCAGTATGGAAAAGCCAGCCCTCCCACCTCGTCACTGTCAAGGGCAGTCCTGCACAGGCCATTCCAGGGGCTGGAGCTCCACCTGGCCCTGGATCTAAGGAACAGAGATCAGCAACTGCCTTCAAGCCAAATCCAATCTGGTTGGTTATGGTTTTTAATAAAGTTTTATTGGCACACAGCTGCACTCATGTGCTTGCATAATTCCTGTGCTGTCTTGTGCTACAATAGCAGGGTTCGTTTTACTAGCTGCAGCACAGATTAAAAAACGTAACATTACTGCCACCTGGATCTTTACAGAAATTATGCAAGTTTTTTGCAAGAGAAGGAAAATTGTGTGTGTGTGTGTGTGTGTGTGTCAGGTGTGATGCCACATGCCTGTAATCCAAGCATTTGGGAGGCAGAAGCAAGCCGATCTCTGTCAGTTCGAGGCCAGCCTGGTCTACAAAGCAAGTCCAGGACAGCCAAGGCTACACAGAGAAAGCCTGTCTTGAAACACTCACACACACACACACACACACACACACACACACACTTATATCAGCAGGCACCATATTTCAAATGCTGTACTGGATAGATGTGTACTGAGGCCCAGGAAACCAGCAGAGTAGAAGCGGAGCAGGAGGGAGCCATACAAAAGCAACTCTGACCTTACCCACAAGGCCTTAACAAGAAGAGTACACATGGGCAGGTAAAAACTGATTTTTTTTTTAAAGAAAATATTGATTGGGTGTGCCGTGTTTAATGTTCTTATAGAGTCCTAATAAGATATAAATTAACCCAACCCGCTTGGAGAGCAATCTGGAAAAATGTATTAAGAGCCTCAGACACATTCCCACTCTTGGCCGCCGCGTTCTGCTTCTGGCAACCTATCTGAGCTATAAACTGAAATGTCAAATGACCTGTATAAGCAAACACTTCCACTGCGGTGGGCTAGAATCTAGAGCCGCCGAGGTGGCCAGCTGTGTAGGGGCTATGGCTATTAGGTAAGGCTGCTGAGTATCCTAGCTCAGGGGGATTAAAATAATGTCCACAGTGAGTTTAGGGGCTGAGGAGATCTAAGCGAGGGAGCAGGCTGCAAGGCTCTCTACACTTTCATCGAAGGTTTTTTGTTTGTGTTTTTGGTTTTTAGTTTTGGGGGAGGTTTTGTTGGTGGTTTGGTTTGGTTTTTTGAGGCAGGGTTTCTCTGTCTACTCACTTTGCTGACCAGGCTGGCCTTGAACTCACAGAGATCTGCCTGCCTCTGCCTCCTGAGTGCTGGGATTAGCGGTGTGCACCACCAGAACCGACTCATAGAAGTTATTAAGACATTAACATTCTGACCAGATCACCCCCAGATTCACAGCAGTTATATTTGGCAAAGCAGGCATTCCTGGTTTGTTTGTTTGTTTGTTTGTTTGTTTTTGGCATTCATATGCTTCCTCTTTCTGTATATTTCTTTCCAGAACATTGTTTGGGTTCCGTAAGGGAGAATTCACACATCACTTTGAATCCTACGGGCTTTTGAAGGGTGTTTCCAGTGACTGACTATTTATGCGCTCCTCCCCTCCCCCACTCCCCACCTCCCATCCCTGCCCCCATCACATCGACAACCCTGGTACATGGTGTGACAGTCTCAGGAAGCAGGCTTTGGGGAGCTGTCTAGGTCCTGGGAATAGAGCTCCATGACAGTGCCATTGTGAGTGAGTCCCCAAAGACTCCTTCTTCCTTCTTCCTTCAGGCATGGGAGGACGTGGTGAGAGGACAGCTGTGTATAAACCAGGAAGCTGGCTGGCTTTAAAGAGACCCTGAATCTCTTGATCTTGAACGCTTCAGCCTTCGCAGCCAAGAGAGGAGTGTGCGTTATTTAGAGCCACTCTACCTATATAGCATGTTCTTCTTTTTTTTTTTTTTTTGGTTTTTCGAGACAGGGTCTCTCTGTGTAGCCTTGGCCATCCTGGACTCACTTTGTAGACCAGGCTGGCCTTGAACTCACAGCGATCCGCCTGCCTCTGCCTCCCGAGTGCTGGGATTAAAGGCGTGCGCCACCACGCCCGGCAGCATGTTCTTCTTGAAGCCAGACTAGACTAACACAGGTACCAAGCAGATCCTTGAGGCCATGAAGACAGAACAGGAAGCAGGTACGAACTGCCTCACGCACAGGGTCAGGAAACCAAGGGGTCTGGAGCTACAGGGACTCTGAGTGCTGTGCCCATAGCTCAGTCCTCCGCTACTGAGGACCTGGAGGTTAGGGGTTTGCAGGGCTGGCCTCTCCCCACACCTGCTGCCTCTGGTGCTGGAGATGAACAACACCTTGACAGAATCCCATGAGCATCTGCAAAGGGAGGGAGTATGTTTTCCAAACCAAACAGGACACTGTTTCCCCACTCCCCTCCCTAGAGTCTGGTGCCTTTGGCCTTCAAGGAACAACTGGAAGACAGCGTCCCTCCCACGCCCACCTTACCAATGCAGCCCACCCTCCCCCCCAGCCATGCATGTGTCCCTCATCAGGACATTAGCCACTGTTGAAGCCATGCATTTGATGATCCATCACAACCTCTCTTCTATGGGCACTAGAACTGTCTCCCCACCACCCTAGGCTCCCACGCATAGGGCTGCGGCTCCTCAGCTGCAGGACAAGTCCCTCCAAGGCTCCCTTTCTTACACTCAGGAGGTGACTGACTCTTGCTGCTTAGTTCACTTTTGCATTTCTGCGGGTCTCACCCACGGGAAGGGCAGCTCATCCTAGCTGGTGAAGGGTGGCTGGAGCAGCTGTGGTTCTGAACACCGGCAGATTGCTGCTTCCAACGGGGAAGGAGCCTGCACACTCCTGGATCCCAGCACCTGGCCAGCCGGAGCAGAGGGATCCTACCCAAGGCTAGCCTGGGCTTCATAGTGAGGTCCTACCTCAAATAAACAGGCAAACAAAGCCAACAAGAAGAAAAGAAGGAAGCCGGGCGTGGTGGTGGCACAGGCCTTTAATCCCTGCGCTTGGGAGGCAGAGGTGGGCGGATCGCTGTGAGTTCGAGGCCAGCCTGGTCTACAAAGCAAGTCCAAGACAGCCAAGGCTACACAGTGAAACATTGTCTCGAAAAACAAAAAAAAAAAAGAAAGAAAGAAAGAAAGAAAATTAAAAGAAAAAAAAGAAAAAGAAACAAAAAAGAAAAAGGAATGAAAAGAAGGATTCAAAGAATCTGCAGGGTCTGGGGATTGCTATACCCCTCAATGGCTGACTCCCCCAGCTGGGAACACATTAGCAGGCCACTGTAGTGGAGCCATTGTTCCCAAATCAAGAACTAGGTTTGAATCTGGAACACTCGTTGCTCCCTGCCACCTATAGCCACCTCCGGAAGTCCCAGGTTGTAGTCATTCCAAGGAAGCCATGAGGACATGCCAACAGGACACAGGGGTCAAAGCTGAGTCAAATCTGGATGCTTTAGAAATGGGGGGGGGGGGGCGGGCAGAGGGGAGGACAGGAAGAGGGGAAAGGGGGGGGGTCTGCCCTTCCACTCCCCTCATAGCTTTGCTTCCTGGCCTGGTATTATACATCTGAGAGTCAGACTGCTGAGCTCCCAGCAGGAGCAGCTGTGTCCTCTGCTCTCCTTCTGTGGCCTGGAGTGCCTCTGGCCAGGCCTGAAGCAGTCACATGCAGCTGACAGCTGTGGTGGCACCAGCACTCAGGCGCCCATCACATGGCTGCCCTTTGCTTCTGGGCCTCCCCTAGGGACAGTTGCCCCTCAGCACATGAGAGTAGCAAAGAGTGGCTTTTTGGGGAAAGGACAGAGGAGGGTGGCCACTGAGTAGCAGCACCTCCTTCAGTGTCACAAAGCCACACTGCTTATCTCTCTCTGTGTTGTGTTCCTGCCGGTGCAGGAAGCTGGTTTTCCAACCAGAAATCGGTATTTCAGTTGGTCCCAGTAGCTGGAGGGTTAGAAAGAAATCAGTTCAAGCAGGAACTTTAAAAGAAAAGCCGATGTTTGTTGAGTGCCTCCCTGACCTCGGACCCTCAACACCCCTTCCCAGGCCTGAGCTAGGCACCCATTACCTAGGACCCCTGGCAAAGGCCAGACCTTGAGCTTGGTGCCTCTCTTTGAGCCCAACCCAAGAGCTGCGACCTCCTACCTCTGTCTCCACACTACCCTAAACCCTTCCACTAGGCTGTAGGTTTCCCATGGGCTTCTGCAGGATCTTCTGAGTCTGTGAGATAGCTTTGCTAGCCACAGCGGGGCAGGGGCAGCGAGCTCCAGTAGCACAGGAGCTGTCAGCAAGGGAGTCTCTTCAGCCTAAAGCCGGACCTCACTGCTGGGCCTCTCATGGCGGGAGAGCGCCCCCTGCTGCCCCAGCCCTGCTGGTACAAGGCCTGAGTACGGGGTGTGGGTGTGGGGCTGGGGGTCGGGGGGGGGGAGCCCAGAGAAGGGACTATGGCTCGATCATTAAGGGAGCTCCCGCCTCAGGACACACACACTCTCGGGCTCAACCTGGCAGGAAAAGGAAAGAAAAGAAGAAAAGGTTTAGACTGTCTGTGCCAACATCTGCTTGTAGTGACAGTTTGGGCATAACAGCCCCTCAAAGGGGCGTGGAGCAGTCTAAGGCACCTCGGGGTCTGGTTTGAAGCCAAGGCTCCGCCACGTGCAGACTCGAGCATGCGGTTTAACCTCTGAAACGGGTTTCTTCATTAAACTGAGATAATCAATAGCACATACATCACAGCAACGGCTTGCAGAGATAATTCATGTAAAACGCACACTGAGCTTTCAATAACAGTAACTCCCTGGTATCGATTCGGCTGACACCCCTACAAATGAGTGATAAGAGCTAACAAGGGCTCATGGACCCAAGTCAGGGGATTCGCTTTTTCCAAGGCGCTTTCATCATTAAATGGATCTGGTCTAGTTCCGTGGGCGTATTTGAGGGAAACAACTTCGCCTAAAGGGGAAATAAATGCCAAGCCACTCACGGGAACATCAACCACAAACAATTACTAAACACACTGATCAATGCTCCACGCCCTACAGTAAAGCGGGGAAAAGTTATGGCTCAGGAGCTTCTGTCCTATGCTATCACCACCCCCACCCCCGTTCCTGAGCTATATCTATGGGATATAAAAGTACTTCCAACCAAAAAAAAGGGGGGGGGGGGAGGGGGGGGGGGGAGGGGGGGAAGACGGAACAAAATGTCCCTCCAGCCAGCGCCCAACCCCAAATGTCAACAGCCAATTCAGTTAAAAGTTTTATGGCGCCGGGCGTGGTGGTGTACGTCTTTAATCCCAGCAGAGGTAGTCGGATCTCTGTGAGTTCGAGGCCAGCCTGGTCTACAAAGTGAGTCCAGGACAGCCAAGGCTACACAGAGAAACCCTGTCTCGAAAAACCAAAACAAACAAACAACAAAACAAAAGTTTCGCGGCGTCTTCTGTCAGCTGCCTAGTCAGATGGATCAGGTGTTTGTGCCCATAGCACTCCACCTGCCCTTGTTAATTAAGGTCACCGTGACCTGCACACAGTTCATCCCGTGGTCCATTCTCAGACCCCACCCCCCTACCGTCAGCAGTGTTTTGACCTCATTGGTGGACCCTCTCCGGCCCCTCCCACTTTGGAAACTGTGCTTTCCACTCTTCCCCACCTTTGCCTCTCTGGCTGCATGAAGCCTTCTCACACCTTGTCCCCTTGTAGTTCCCGTTTGGTTGTTACAACGTCACACAAACGGTTACTCAGCTGAGTATCCCTTCTCCCTCCCTGAAAGCTTCTTCTCACGCCCACGCACTTTTAAAAAATGTATTTATTATGTATACAATGTTTTTGCCTGCATGTACGCCTGCAGGCCAGAAGAGGGCACCAGATCTCACTATAGATGGTTGTGAGCCACCATGTGGTTTCTGGGAATTGAACTCAGGACCTTTGGAAGAGCAGGCGGTGCTCTTAACTTCTGAGCCATCTCTCCAGCCTCCCCACCCACTTCCTTAAGACAAGATCTCATGTAGCCCAGGTTAGACTCAAACTCAATATCTAGCTGAGGATGGCCTTGTACTAGGGTTCCAGGCATGCCCCACCACGCCCAGCTATATGTGTTAGGGAGCAAGCACTCCACCAGCCCAGCGGCATACTAACTGCCTTTCTTTCGCACCCTCCATAGGAACGGCAGCAAATCTAGTCAGTTTTACCTTCCTGCTCCTTGCTTACTCCACTACTCTGCCTAGTCCATGCCCTCACCATCTCCTGGCTGCTTCTACCCACAATCCCCTGCGGGCTTTCCCACATGCCAGTGGATAAGGTCTTTTTCGGCGAATGCCACACCTCTCCTTTGCTTTAACTTTCCAAAGACGCCATGTCATCTCTAAGATCATCACGCCGGCTCACGCCCATCAGGCCTCTTTGCCGGAAATGTACCCATCACAATTCCACCAGAGGGTCTTTGTTCTTCTTTTCTTTCTTTCTGGAATGTTCTGACCCTGGGCACCCACTGATCTCCTTCCTCACTTCATTCTCTTTTCACCCTGCTCTAACAAGTTCTACACAAAAGGCAAAGCCCACCCCTTCCCCCTTACGTGATGAATTTTTTTCATGGCGTTCATCACCCCTGGACATGTTATAAATCTGGGAGTCACTTTGTCTCCTCCAGCCCCAGGAAAAGGAGGGGCTTTGTTTTGTCCACTGCTGTACCTGCACTTCCTAGTGCAGTGCCTGGCACATGGTGACCGCTCAGTAAATGCACTGACTGCAGAAGTAAGTTAAGTCCACACTGGAAGTCCCAGCCGTGACCCAAGACCAGAGGTGTTTCCATGACTCTCTGCCTTGCCTCTCACCAATGATCTGTGAGACGAAGAGGGCTAACAACTTCGCCTTCTTGGTTTCGTAACTAGCAACCATGGGGTGGTGGGTAAAGATGTTTGCGAACAAGCCCAACAGCCTGAGTTCAAGCCCCAGGACCAGCATGGTGGAAGGTGAGAGCAGACACACACACACACAAACAAATAAATAAATGATTTATAGTAACTAAAAACTTTTAAACAATTTTAACTTGATTATGCAAGCCTGGGCCGTCTTGTTCTTCCATGTCTGAATCCGCACATTAGCTTTCTCTTTTTCTCCCTCAGAGAAGCCGAGATGCACTTGTAAAACAACCCACCTCAGATTCTCCCTCTGTCATCAGTTTCTCTCATTTGTTATCCCAGTGATATGCCTGTCGCGCGCACCTTTCGCCGATAAAGGAGACGCGGCAACTCAGGATTCTTCTGACAGCGATTTTATTGTACAGCTCTCTGTAGACTGATGGAGAAGGACCCACTCCCCGTAAAATCCCTGGCTTATATAGGAAATATCAAGGCGTAGAGGGACGTGTCCTCCCGTCATTGGTGCTCTAGAGAATACCTAATTAGCATACCGCCCGCGTAAGCGGGTTATGTAAGGGTGACGTGTTTGTGCATGCGCACTGGCCATAAGGGCCTCCGTGAAGAACCAGGAAACGGGAAGTCAGCGCCATCTTGTAATGGCGGACCGGCTCCCGACATCTCCCCCTTAAATTTCAAATTAAAATGCCAAACGAATGCCATGAAATTACCGATCCAGCCCTCCACTTTCTCGTTGTCATCCTTTTATTTTCTACCAACATCACCTTCTCCTCTAGAGGAGGTGCTGATGGTCTACACCTAGGGGCGAATGGCGGATCAACCCCATATCTCTCTGACTCATATTTAGCAGCCTCCTCGTCCAGTTCTATTCGTTCTTCAGGATCTAACTCGTCCTCCTCTGAGGCAGATCCCAAGTCCCCGTCCTCTGAAGACGTCTCCTCAGAGGCGGAAGATTCTACTTTAAGATTTTTAAATTCATCTAAGACGGGATACAGCCCACTGGCTTTCTCTTTCTCTCCCTCCTTCAGTTTCCCTTTTAATTCGGATCCTTTTGATTGAGGTTTCTTCCTTTTCTTTAAACCTCTTTCCTTTTCTGCTTCTGATAGACTATCTTGATGGTCGGCCAAAGCCTTTTGTCCCTTGCTAACTGTCTCTCTGCATCTTTCATCTTTTATAAGACAAAGGCAACACAGCAAGAGCGGACCGTACCACACAAAAGAAATCATACCTTGCAGAAAAGTGCCTAGGCTTCTCACGCCGTCAGTTCTGAATCCTCTTCCGACGAGCAGTCGGGGGTCCTTCAAGTCGTTCCTTCACCCAGGGGTCGGCAGGTCCCGGGTTTCGGCACCACTTGTCGCGCGCACCTTTCGCCGATAAAGGAGACGCGGCAACTCAGGATTCTTCTGACAGCATTTTATTGTACAGCTCTCTGTAGACTGATGGAGAAGGACCCACTCCCCGTAAAATCCCTGGCTTATATAGGAAATATCAAGGCGTAGAGGGACGTGTCCTCCCGTCATTGGTGCTCTAGAGAATACCTAATTAGCATACCGCCCGCGTAAGCGGGTTATGTAAGGGTGACGTGTTTGTGCATGCGCACTGGCCATAAGGGCCTCCGTGAAGAACCAGGAAACGGGAAGTCAGCGCCATCTTGTAATGGCGGACCGGCTCCCGACATATGCCCAAAGAAATGAGCATTCCGGTGAGGCCAGCTGGGGCTGGCGTGGTCCTGGCTGTTTCTAATAACACTCTTAAATAAAACTGGGACGCGCCTGACCTTGTAGAATCCTCGGGAAAAAAGGGGGTCAGTGTTTCTCAACACCACTCTCCTTTGTTTCGTGTGACAATAAAGTGTAGGATTGCGTGTCCTGCAAGAAAAGCCTGGGAAGGTATTCAAAGGCTATGCGAGAGCGGCTTAGAAATTATCCTTATCCCACAGATCGCTCCCTCCTCCACGGAGGCATCACTGTCCTCTCACCTGACAAGCATCTGGCTGAACAGGCAAGCGCATCAATTCACCATGACCATCAGTGGGCTAGCTGCTCACCAGACGTGTTTGCAGGGCACTCAGTGATGTAAAAGCAGGGTGGAGCACTGAGGCCCCTGGAAGTGAGGACTTGGGCAACAGTCGGAGTGAGACACTGGTGCCGTTGTGAGATGGGGGGTGGGGGGAAGGGGTAGAGCTTGATACTTGGAAAAGGACAGGATCCAGAAACAACTCCAGGCGTATCAGGAGGGCAGGGTGAGCTCCAAGCACAGATGTGGGAGAGTCCAAGGCTTGGAGGCCAAATAATTGGACACTTATATTCCCAGAAGATCATTTAATTTTTTGTTCTGTACTTGTAGGCTCTGCTCACTCGTTCTCTCTCTCTCTCTCTCCTCCGCCCCCCCCCCGTGTGTGTGTGTGTGTGTGTGTGTGTGTGTGTGTGTGTGTGTGTGTGTGTGTGTGTGTGTGTGTGTGTGAAGATGCAGAGGTCAGAGGTGCATAAATGTCATACGTCTCTCTCAATTGCTGACCTTCCTCTTACTCTTTTGAAACGCAGCCTCCCATTGGCTGACCACCTTACTCTTTTGAAATGCAGTCTCCCATTGGCTCGCGCTCACCATTCCCCTTGACTTGCTGGCAGACAAGGCCCAGGATCCCCCTGGCTCTCCCTCCCCAGCACTGGGATGACCACCACCGTGAGCTTCGGATCTCGGCTTTTACATGGGGTCTGGAGACTGAGCTCAGTCTCTCTCTCTCATCCTCACTCAGCAACTTCTTTCCTTACTGAGCCTTCTCCCCCGAGGCCCTCCAGTTCGTCACATTGTCCCCAATATCGCACAGCTCCAACCCACCAGACTTCCTATATTCTCTCTGGGAGTCTTGATTCTCATCCTCAGAATCAGGCGCCGAGAGCCGTTGCTGCGTAAGTTTGTCATGAGAAACAGCCCATCCCGTGTAAAGTGTTTTGGACAGTGCCCGGGATGCAGTAAGCACCCAGGAAATGCCAGCTGTGTCACCATTACCGTTACTTCCCAGCCTCCTGGCCTACACCCTGGACTCTCGGTCCCTTCTATAATCTCCGAAATCCATCACCATATTCCCCAAAAGCCTCCTGCAAAGGAAGTCTTGGCTGTAAGGCTCCTTGTCAACGGAAGTTAAACTCAACTCGGAGATTACTCCCTCAGCCCACAGCGTGCCCATCCTAGCTCCCCACCCCTCCAGTGTGCAGAGTAAAACAATGTAATCAGGATGAAAAGTCCCTCCCCTCCCCTCCCTTGGCGGCACTGCCCCCGCCACCCTGGCAGGCCCCGGAGGAAGCTTGCTTGTTTCTTCCTCTGCTCTCTAAGGGGTCACAGGTGTGTCTCTGCTTCCCTCTGTCACACGCCTTCCAAAAGAGGGAGGCTTGGAAGTATCGCCATCTCTCCCTTTCCCTCAACATCAAAATAAGCAGGGGATGTGTGAGGGCAAGTGTTTCCTCCTTCCGGCTGGAGTGCAAATTGGCAAAGCCTGCAAGCAACTTTATTTCACATCCTAAGGGAAAAGGAATTGTGAATTCATTGACCAGATCAGCAGATTGAGCTTTCAATCCATCCTGCTTCTGGGACTCGGATACCTTAGAAGGAACCCAAATTCGTCAACATGGCTGCCGACTGGCACGGAATCAAGTGGAGGCCCCACTCGGAAAGTGGGGTGTTAGCTCCTTTTTTACATTGCTATCATAAACTACCTCGCAAAAACAAACTTGGGGAAGGCAGGTTTGTTTTGGCTTGTGGTTTGAGTCCGCCATAATGAGAAAGAGGTATGGCAGAGCTCATGGCAGCGGAAGGTGTGCAGGAGACGTCTCACTTCCTGGTGGGCCAGGAAGCACCGAAGGTAAACCAGAGCAGAAGTGGGTGTAGCCCCTCAAAAAGGCCCATTCCTAGTAACCTACTTGTACCAGCTAGGCCCCACGTCCTGGAGGTTCACAGTCTCCCAAACCGCTACCCTCAGCTGGGGGGCTAATTGTTTAGACACATGTGCCTGGGAGGGACAGCTCACATATAACCCATAACAGTTATTTCTATCTTTTTTTTAAAATACAGGGTTTCTCTGGGTAGCCTTGGTTATCCTGGACTCGCTTTGTAGACCAGGCTGGCCTTGAACTCACAGCTATCTGCTTGCCTCTGCTTCCCTGATTAGGAGCTCCAACAGTCATTTCCAAATTGCTGCAAGATCAGACTGTGGTACTGCCCCCTAGTGGGGAGCAGCAGCGTGGCCGCTGGTGGTTTGAAGTGAGGATGACGGAAGGACACGGGTTCACAATAGGCTTAAGCTGTAATGTGAGACAGTTTGACAGCGTCTTCCAGAAAGAACCCAAATGCTAAATGGGGCTCAGTGGGTACTGCTTCCTGTGTTACAACCTTTAAAGTTAAAAAAGAAAAAAACAGCTGGGTGTGGTGGCGCACACCTTTAATCCCAGTACTTGGGAGGCAGAGGCAGGCAGATCAATGTGAGTTCAAGGCCAGCCTGGTCTACAAAGTGAGTCCAGGACAGCCAAGGCTAACACAGAGAGACCCTGTCTCAAAAAAAAAAAAAAAAAAAAAAAAAAAAAAAGAAAAGAAAAGAAAGAAAGAAAAAACAAAACAAACAGGAAAATATTTACCAGAGAAAGGGTGGAATGCGAGACAAGGTCACCCTACATTTGTAACTCCTTAAGAGAATTATTTTTTATTTTTTATTTGTGTGGTGTGTGTGTGTGTGTGTGTGTGTGTGTGTGTGTGTGTGTGTGTGTACATGGGTACTCCACAGAAGCCATAAGAAGATGTCAGATCCCTGGAGATAAAGTGACAGGTGGTTCTGAGCTGTTAACGAGGCACTGGGAACCTGAATTCAGGTCGTCTGCAAGAACAGCGAGCGCTCTTAACTGCTGAGCCGTCTCTCCAGCCTCCTGCTCTACATAGTCAGACTCAAATCAGACCTCTTGCAGGAGTGTGAATTCATGCAAAACCTGTAAAAATGACAAATTGGCAAAATGAGTCAAGAGCCTTAAAAATATCCAATTTTTTTTTTAAAACTGTCTGGCATCGTATGCTAGGAAAATTGCTTCGAACACAGAAAAAGAGGTTTTGTTGTGGTGTTATTCACAGTGGAAAGAGTTGAGAATGCCCCATTTGCCCATTTGTAGGGGAAGAGTGGGAGGAAACGCTGAGGGATCCTCAGAAGCCGTCTGGCGGCGTGCCTGTGAGGAGGAACACTCGAACCCTCAGGAGGCATTTTATCAGGCTGGGAAACAGTCCCTCTAAGATTATGTACACTGTGAATGTCATAGCTGCAACAAACAGTGACAATTTAAAATTGTGTGTACACAAGACTTTCAACAATTGGCACCAAATAGTAAAGACTATGTTTCTTTCTTTTTAATCTTCGTCTGCATTTTAGATTTTTTTAGTATTTTATGTGTATGGGTGTTTTGTCTGCATGTGTGTCTGTGAACCAAGCCTGGTGCCTTCAGAGGCCAGAGCAGAACTGAAGTTATAGATGATTGGGTGTTGGGAACTGAATCTAAGTCATCTGGAAGAGCAGCCAGCCCTCTTAACCACTGAGCCATCTCTCCAGCTCTCTTCTGTGTTCTTAAAGAGTTTAATGTTTCCCTTTTCTTTTCTTTTTTCTTTTTTCTTTTTTCTTTTTTTTTTTTTTTTTTAATATTTCAAGACAGGGTTCTTTGTACAGCCTTAACTGTCCTTGACTCACTTTGTAGATCAGGCTGGCCTTGAACTCAAGATTGTTCTGCTTCTGCCTCCCCAGTGCTGGGATTAAAGGTGTATGCTACCACACCTGGCTTGAAATGTTTCACTTTTAACACGGAAAATAATTATAGGCCTTCAAATTAGAACACCCATCAAAAGCTGTTACTTTAATATTTAAATGAAAAGTTTTACATGGGCTTATTTTTCCAAATGTATCCTTTCCATGGAAAAGTCTGTGGATGTTTAAATCCAGCCTCTCAGAACATACCTGCTCTCTCAAAATGCCCAGGCTGCCTTAGCTTTCAGCTGCAAGCAGAGAGGCTGTCCAGCAGGGCAGAAGCAGTTGTGGTATATGCAGCTAAATATAGACTACTTCTTACACAGGAAGACCTGGAGGAACTTAAGATAAAATCTCCCACTGGATGACCTGATTTACCTAGGACACCGAATGCTTGTCACGTGCAGTCCTAGGCAGGCACAGGCGGTGGCCTGAAAGAGGCCTCGACTCCTGTGTTCCAAACCAACAGCCTGCAGAAGGCGGTTAGAGGAGATCCGCGGAGTGAGATGCTGGCCAGGGGCAAGGGAGAGTAAGAATTTGAGTATTAAAAAAAATAAAATTAAATTAAAAAAAAACAAAAAACAAAAAAACGGGAGGCAGAGGCAGGTGGATCGCTGTGAGTTCGAGGCCAGCCTGGTCTACAAAGTGAGTCCAGGATGGCCAAGGCTACACAGAGAGACCCTGTCTCAAAAAACCAAAAATAATTAATTAATTAATTAATTAATTAAAATAAAAAAGAATTTGAGTATAAGAAACCATTCTCGAGCCAGGCGGTGGTGGCGCGCGCCTGTAATCCCAGCACTTGGGAGGCAGAGGCAGACGGATCTCTGTGAGTTCTAGGCCAACCTGGTCTACAAAGTGAGTCCAGGACAGCCAAGGCTACACAGAGAAACCCTGTCGAAGAAGAAGAAGAAGAAGGAGAAGAAGAAGAGGAGGAGGAGGAGGAGAAAGAAACGAAGGAAGAAAGAAAAGAAAGAAAGAAAGAAAGAAAGAAAACCATTCTCCTCAGGTCCATGGAAACGGTTCAAAATCTGTGTGGTGAAGACAACACAGCTGACTCCCAGCTGGCCCCCAATGGAGCCAGTGTCTTAACAATAAGGAGGCTCTCCTGTTAGGGTCTGTTAGGGTCTGGCTAGGTGGATGTGAAGGAGGAAGTCTCCAATGACCCTGTCTGAGCCCCCTACTCTGACTTCCTAAAGAATGGCAAGTCTCTCTGAAGCCTGGCATGAGGCAGCTCCAGAGGGTCAACTGTGGCTCAGAGCTTTCGAGCCTGTGAGCTGTAACTCATAATGATAGCTGTGGTCCTGAGGGGGCTGCAAGGGGGATAGGGGTGGAGCTCAGTTGGTAGACTGCTTGCCCAGGATTCATGAAACAAAACAGTGTATGTTACTCTAATCCCAACACTCAAGAGAAGGTCAAGGAGGTGGAGACAGGAGGATCAGGAGTTCAAGGTCATCCTCAGCCACATGGAAAGTTCGGAGCCAGCCTTTGATAAATGAAACTCTGCCTCAAAAAGCGTACTATAAATAAAAAGAAAAAAAAAAAGAGCCTGCAAGGGACTAGCTGATGCCTGTGGTGGGAGACTAATGGGCGGGGGTCATTCTCAGGGGTACTCTCGCAGCTCTGGTTTGAAAGTCTCCAAGGGACTTCCTGGAAGGTTCTAGGTCTTGGGTCCATCTGACTTTTTCTGCTTTTTTTTTTTTTTTTTTTTTTGCTAATCTGAGCTAAGTGGTTGTTCCTGTTATTGTTGATGATTTTGTTGCGGCAGTATGTAACGGTTTGAATGAGAACTATCCCCTAGACACTCAGATATTTGAACCCTTGGTCCTTATTTGCTGGTGCTGTTAGGGCAGGTGTAGGAGATGTGGCCCAGCTGGAGGAAATAGTCACTGGTGGAGGCTTTGAGAGTAGAAAGCATTTCCACTTAGTTCTCCCTGCTTCCTGGGTGAGCTTAAGGATGTGAGCTTTCAGCTTCCTGCTCCCGTGGCCATGTCTGCTGCTGGCTGCTGTGCCTCTACACCATGATGGACCCATCCTTCTGAGAACTGTAAGCCCAAATAAGCCCTTCCTTCTAGAAGCCGCCTTGGTCAACAGAGAAGTAAACAATTAACAGGGTTTCGCTGTGTATCCCTGGTTGACGAAGAACTTGCTACATGGCAACCCATCTGTCCTTGCCTCCCATGTGCTGCAAGGGCTCAGGGATTAATGTTTTAAAGGGAAACAATTCAGAGGATAATAAACACCGGCATCCTTCTTCCAAGAGTCGAGTGATCCTAATAATTGCCAACACACAGCTGATCATCTCCTTTCCCACCAATTATTCACAAGGAAATCTCAACCACGGCATCGTTTCATCCTTTACAAGTTCACATACGCACCCACGCACCATACATACATATATACATAAATGTAACTAAAAATATAAAAACTTGCAAGACAGGATAATGCATATTTGAGAGGGAGAGGCGGGTGGATCTCTGCATTCAGGGCCAGCCTGACTTACATAGGGAATTCCAGGCCAGCCAGACCAATTTTTTAAAAAAGATTTATTTATTTATTATTTATACATATTCTTTCTGCAGGCCAGAAGGCGGCACCAGATCTCATTGTAGATGGTTGTGAACCACCATGTGGTTGCTGGGACTTGAACTCAGGACCTTTGGAAGAACAGCCAGTGCTCTTAACCTCTGAGCCATCTATCCAGCCCCCAGCCAGACCACTTTGAGACCGTGTGTGTGTGTGTGTGTGTGTGTGTGTGTGTGTGTGTGTGTGTGTGTACACATATATACATGTAGATAGCTAGATAAATAACATCTTTGAGAAAGAAGTAGAACTGGGAACTGAATCTAGGACCTCATGCAAACTACAAAAGTATTCTACATTAAGCTATATCTCTAGCCTTGAAGTCATTTGTTTGTTTGTTTGTTTAAGACAGGGTTTCTCTGTGCAGCCCTGGCTGTCCTGAAACTCACTCTGTAAACCAGGCTGGCCTCAAACTCACAGAGATCCCCCTGCTTCTGCCTCCCCAATGCTGGAATTAAAGGTGTGCACCACCACCACCCATCTCACCTTTAAGTCTTTTACGAGCGCCACAAGTCTACCAAAGGTTTCGTTTGTTTGTTTGTCTTGTTTTTTTTTTTTTTGTTTTTTGAGACAGTTTCTCTGTGTAATAGACCTGGCTGTCCTGGACTCACTTTATGGAACAGACTAGCCTCAAACTCACAGCAATCCTCCTGCCTCTGCCTCCCGAGTGCTGGGATTAAAGGTGTGTGCCACCACGCCTGACCTACCAAAGTTTTTAAGAGATTTTTCTTATGTGTATAAATGTCTTGCCTGATGTATGTATCATGTGTGTGGCCAGCACCTGCAAAGGTCAGAAGAGGCCATTGGATCCCCTGCATCTGGGATTGTGGATGGTTCTGAGCCCCATGTGAGTGCTGGGAACTGAATCTTGGTCCTCTGCAAGAGCAGTAAATGTACTTAAGCACCAACCCACCTCTCAAACCCAAGGTTACCATATTTAAACAAAGCAAAATCAGTTCTTAAAAATCCACACATATCCAGCCAGAGTGTCTTATAAATGTCCAAGTGTATTCCTCTGAGTCAGCAATCAGTCAATTCCTTACAAAGGTGGCTGGTTGGCATGCCTTAAGACAGAGAGACGAGCAGGATGGTGACGGCACACGCATTTAATCCCAGCACTTAGGAAGCAAAGGCCCGTGGGTCTGTAAGTTTGAGGCCAGCCTGGTCTACAAAGCACGTTCTAAGACAGCCAGGGCTACACAAAAAGAAACCATGTCTCGAAAAGAGCCAACAAAATGAAAAACAAAAACCAACCAAAGGGATCGGTTCTTAAACTATGAAATGCAAATTTAGAGCTGGTGACACTATAGCAATCCCCACAGGCGCCAGCCACTGAAGCCAGTCAATTGTTCAGACACTCGCCCACAGATATTTTTCAGATGTCTCCCATATGCCAGGCCTGGGACAATGGCGTGCTCATCAACTAGCCTGTTCAACCAAGTTGCATCTGCGTACGTATTGTGCCGTCTTTCTTCTCCAACACCCTGCTGGATGGCTTCTTGTGGGACGCTAACCTCATGCGGCTAAATATTTTATGGCAGAGCCCATGCGGAGCTGCTTGTTTACCGTATTTGGCATCTGTGATGATGTCATTAAGATCCCTTTGGACTCTGGCTTCCTCTCCCCAGCACGGCATGCTGGACTGCTGTGTACTCGCTAACAGCGTTTGGGATGGTTTTCAGAACATAGCCCCTGGCCACTGAAGCAGCTTTGCTCTGGGAATAATACACTTTGCCTTGGACAACTAGAGCCAAGCAAAGATTTGAAAAGGCCCAGCTCCTTTGCGGGACTCAGAGCGGCAAACCCCGAGGTGGCTGTGCTCCCTGGCTCCCCAGAGGTGGCGCTGTCTCGGGTAGGAGGCCACCTTCTCTCCTTTCCTTTCCTTTTTTTTTTTTTTTTGAGACAGGGTTTCTCTGTGTAGCCTTGGCTGTCCTGGACTCACTTTGTAGACCAGACTGGTCTTGAACTCACAGTGATCTGCCTGCCTTTGCCTCCCAAATGCTGGGATTAAAGGCATGCGCCACCACGCCAGGCTTTCTTTCCCTTCCTTATTCTGTTTCTCTGTCCAGAAGATCTATGCTGGGTCCTGTCCTGTCCTGTTCCGTCCCCAGTCGTCCCCAGTCGTCATTGTCCCCCCTTCCATCGTCTGCCCTTCTCCCGCCCTGCCCCAAACTGAAATCGTCAGCTCAGGTTCAGGGTCTTGTTATGAAAGCCTGGAAGGAACTGGGTGGCTCAGGCTGGTTTTGAATTAGTGATGACCTTCTACCTTCAGGCTTCTGAGCGCTGTGATCACCGGCTTTGCCAACGCTTGGGCTGTCCTTGGCAGACCCAGAACTTGAATACAAAATCCGTATGATACCTCGAGGGTCACTCAAAATACAATCTCTCTAGTGACCACTCTTATACTGTCTTTTATACCTTTTAATGCCCCAAAGCTGGAAACCATACTTCTAAACAACTTCAGATCTGAACATCTACCCCTGCACTTAACGAATCATAAGGGTTTTTATTCACTTTACAAAAGAATTCACAATGGGGATTCTTTGCACAGAGAGCCTCACTTGAGTGTTTAAAATAAAATTACTAGATTTTACTGCCCCCCCCCCAAACAACCTAAAGCAAATTTCCAGAAATAACATATCCCATAGAAAACAGTGGCCAAGTACTAACCCAACAATTGAGACTTTCAAATCCCTCCTAGTGAAAGCGCTTTCTCCTGAGGCCCCCTGGTAAGTCTCTGACTCTTTTTTTCCTCAGCCCCCTTGGTCATACCCTGAAGGGAGTTGCCATGGTGACCATGGGACTGTGACCTCCAGAGTAGCTGGGGCCCAGAAGAAAGGATTTCCCCTGTGTGGCTGAGAGGCGGGGGAGCTGAGTGATTGATGGCTATTCTCCTTCCTCAGTAACAGGCAGATGGTTTTCACTGGGGAGACTGGGGGAAAGGGCTCAAAATGCTTTCTGAATGCCCTGGTGCTGAGCGGGCTCACCCTGCCACCCATGTGCAAAGATGCTGACTAACAACGTGGCCTCAGACAATGTGTGCACCAAAGAGAAAGCGTCCTGGGTAGGCGGGTTGCCACTGAATGCCTCTAATTAATTTATTATGAGAGGCCATGAGAATAAAGGAAGGGTCACTCCATATGTAAATGACAGTGTCTTTAATCCCAGGATCTGAACCTATTTAACCAAGGAAATGAAAGCCATGTCACTTTTGTTCAATTAGTTCAACTGAGGGACAAACAGGCCTGAGTGCAGGGGCCGGCACAGGGACTCTCTCGTTCCTCAGCAGCACAAAGACCATGATGAACTCTGTCCCAGTCCTTTCTCCTTAAGTTATTAATATTTGTAATAACAGATGTAGTACACGCTCGTTATAGCAAGTCAAAGGATAAGGCGTTTTAGAAATCTTCATGCGAGTGTGTGAGCAGGTGTGCACACGGCGCTTTGCACATGTGGAGACAGTCTAGGATTACACGTGTGCACTACTGTGTCTGATTTCACATGGATTCTGGGATTCCAAATCAAGCGCTTTATACACTGAACCATCTCCTCAGCCCAATACACATTTAAAAACTTTTTTTTTTTTGTTTTTATTTTTGTTGTTGTTGTCTGTTTTGAAACAGAACCTCACTATGTAGCCCTAGCCAGTATGGAACTCCCTACATAGACCAAGCTGTCCTTGATCTCACAGAAATCCTCCTGCTTTGTCACCTGCGTGCTGGTTTTAAAGTTTTATGCCACCATATCCAGCAAGGGTTTGTTTTTTGGTTGCTGGATGATTTTGTTTTTAATATTGTGTGTGTGTGTGTGTGTGTGTGTGTGTGTGTGTGTGTGTGTGTGTACACGCGCGCGCGTGCATGTGCCCAGACACCCCAGCATGCATGTAGGAATCAGAGGGCACCTTGCAGGAGCTAGCTTTCCTTTCCGACCATATGGGCTCTAGGTATTAAACTCAGGAAGTCAGGCCTAGCAGCAAGCACCCACACCCGCCCAGCCATCTCACCAACGCCCAAGGAGAGTTTCTCAAGCTTCTGTCTCCCATTTCGCCAATCTAAGTCACTTCTCGCTGGCCCTGTGGACATGTTACCTTACATTGTTCTGTTATCTCAAATTAGGATCATACTCTGAAGCAGGGCGTGGTGGCTCACACCAGAGGCGGGTGGATCTCTGAGTTTGAGGCCAACCTGGTCTACATAATGAGTTCCAGGACAGCCAGAGCTACACAGAGAAACCCTGTCTTTAAACATTAAAAAAAAAAAAAAACCAGGCATGGTGGCACATGCCTTTAATCTCAGCATTTGGGAGGCAGAGGCAGGTGGACTGATGTGAGTTCGAGGCCAGCCTGGCCTACAAAGTGAGTCCAGGACAGCCAAGGCTACACAGAGAAACCCTGTCTCAAAAAAACAAAAAAAGAAAGAAAAAGAAAAAGAAAAGAAAAAAAAAACAAAAAAAAAAAAAAGAAAGAAAGAAAGAAAAAAAAAAAAAGGGGGGGGGGAAAAAGAGAGAATCATACACTTTCTAGCCCAAGACAGCAATCCTCCTGCCTCAGCTTGTCTTCTTGGTCTTACTCTGAGATCACTTACTGATACACAGCCGTTCCAGCCATTGAGGGTATGGGCCCATGCCTCCCTCAAATGCTGTGGCACACTGCCTTCGTCCCTCACCTTTTGATATTGCTACATGGCACGGCACTGTGCCGTGGTGTGGTGCAGAGTCCACACGGTCAGCACAACCGTAACTCACTCTGCAATGCCTCTGTAGCAGCCTCTGCTGTGGACATACATATTATAGTTCACCCAGCAGCCTTTCTTTTTCTTTTTTTTCTTTTTTCTTTTTTTTTTTACATCAGTGCACCCTTGTGACAATTTTCTGGCAGGAGTTTAAGGACACTTGTGATTCCCTCATGACTGCGTGCCCCAGCAGTGTCAGAGACTGCACCTAAGTCACATGTAGCCGAATGGCCTCTGAGAACTGCTGCCGCCAAAGGTCCCCTTCAAAGTTGGTGGCTTTGGTTCATTTTAATGGGGGTGGGGCTCATGTTAACTTTCCTCTTTTAATACACAATGCCTTGTGTGCACATTCACATGGGATAACTGCATTATTTTTAAAAGATTTATTTATTTAGGTATATGGTGTTTTGCCTACGTGTACACTTGCACTCCAGAAGAGGGCACCAGATATCTTTATAGCTGGCTGTGAGCCACCGTGTGGTTGCTGGGAATTGAACTCAGGACCTTTGGAAGAACAGTCAGTGCTCTTAACCTCTGAGCCATCTCTCCAGCCTGATAACTGCATATTGATATCATTATTTCTATAGGACACATTTGCAAATTTCATGTTTTGGGGATAAAAATGTGGTTACAAGGACTGGAGTCATGGCTCAGTGGCTACGCGCACTTGCCGAGTTTGAAGAGGACCCAAGTTCGGTTGTTAACGACTACATGAGTGGCTCACAACCAACCACCTGTAACTCCAGCTCCAGGGGATCTGCCTCCTAAGGTACCAACACACGTGCACATATCCACATGTGAATACATGTACGTAACTCTAAAAATAAAAACAATCTGCTTTTTAAAAAGTGTTTATTTAACTCTAGTTGTCACCTTGAGACTGCTTTCCCAGAAGCATTAGCACCCACATCTGCATGAGCAGTACGTAAGAGTCCTGTTCACCCATTTGCTGCTCAACGTTGGGTGTTAGCTGTCTTGTGTCTTTATTTTTTTTTCCCTATCTGATAAGTGAGAATAGTGTTAATTGTTGTTTTGTTTTCTGTTTCCCTGGTCGCGGGTCTTTCACGTGCTTATTGGCCGCTTGTATTCACTCATCTGTAAAATGTTTTTCCGTGTCTCTGTCCGTTTCTTAAAAGCTTTTGCTTTGCAGTTTATGTATTAGGGGCACGCCACCTTGTCGGCCAAGCACATTGTTGTTAGTCTTTTATCTTAGTGGGGCTTCGTCATTTTTGTCCCTTCCCCGTCAGTGTGACTGGTGGATGTCAGTTTTGACTACTCTTTTTTCCAATTGAATGGACAAAGATGTCCAATGCGGAAAGGCAGGTGGCCACCGAGGAACAGGGAACTGGCTCGAGTGACAGGAGCACTCACTGGGTTCCGTGCTGGGAGACCAGGCTGTTAAAAACCAACTTGGGAAGCCAGGCGTGGTCGCGCACATCTGCAATCCCAGTACTCCGGCAGCAGAGGCGGGCAGAGCTCTGTGAGTTCGAGGCCAGCCTCGTCTACAAAGTGAGTCCAGGATAGGCAAGGCTACACAGAGAAACTCTGTCTTGGGGGAGTGTTGGGGGAAACTCAGGCAGCAGTTTGGACCTGTGACACCTCCCCCTCCTTCAGATAAGTTTTTAACCCAAGGTCTACTTCCTTAACACATTTTATTCGTGCCATACATTTTCATAGAATTTTAGTTTAAAGTATGTGTGCATGTCTGTATATGGGTGCAGGTGCCCACACAGGCCAGAAGAGGGCATTGGATCCCCCAGAGCTGGAGTTCTAGGCACAGGCAGTTGTCCACTGTCTGATTTGGGTGCTAGAACCCAACTCTGGGCCTCTGCAAAAGAACAGTGGTACCTGCTCGGAAGTGCTGGGCCATCTCTCTAGTTCCCCTGTACGGTTTTGGTTGGTTGGTTTTTGAGACAGAGTTTCTCTGTGTAAAAGCCCTGGCTGTCCTGGAACTCACTTTGTGGACTAAGCTGGCCTCAAACTCATAGATCCGCCTGCCTCTGCCTCCCGAGTACTGGGATTAAAGGTGTACGACACCACTGCCCAGCTTTTTATTTTTATTTTTATGGCACATTTCATTGATATAAACTTTTGGGGGCTAGAGAGATGGCTCAGTGGAGAAGAGCACCGCCCACTCTTCCAGAGGTCCTGAGTTCAATTCCCAGCAACTACATAGTGGCTCACACCCATCTATAATGTGATCTGATGCCCTCTTCTGGCCTTCAGGTGTACATGCAGATAGAGCACTGTATACATAATAATAAATAAATAAACCTTTAAAAAATAACTTTTGTATTACTATGAGAGACATTGTAGGGGGTGCCTGACTTCAGAGCGATTAAAAACTGGGTGTGGCCTAAGAACACATCAAGATGGAGACAATAGCACATGATGACAATTGCACCTAAATAGAATCCAGTGTTCTGGACGCCCAGGGCTGAATATGTAGAGTCCAGGGAACAGGCACAGATGATGTGACAATCTGGATCTTTAGAGGGTAGGGGGCGATTTGGATAGAAAGTGGGAGGGAGAAACTTAGGAATAACAGGAGAACTAGGGACAATCCCAGAGAGACATGGAGCAAACAGATAAAGTGACAGAGCAGAGACATTGTGCGAGAATAAGGAGTAAATCCAAGCTGAGCAGCAACTGGTGTCTAGCACAAAACTTCCAGGTCACATATAGATGTGCCAGCCGCTTCCCGGTGCATCCTGCCAACTGTGGCCCTCTGTAACACACCCTAAAGCCAGTGTTAGGTATCTTTCTCACTGAATTGTGAGCCTCTGGGTCTGAAAGATGGTTGAAAGAATGATGCTTCTGCATCCTGCTCCATCCCTGGCCGTGTCCCTGTGAGTGCTAGGTATCACAAGGCAAAGGGGAGTTGGGCTTGCAGATTCAGTCGAGGCTCCCCATCCACTGACCTTAAAACCGGCAGATTGGATTACCTGGGCCCAGTGTCGCCAACACTCAAATCCTGAAAAGGTGAGCCAGAGAGTCAGAAGGTCATGTGACTACAGAAGAAGAGGCCCAAGTAGTGGATATGAGATACTCTGGCTTGCCCTTGCTGGATTTGGAGGTAGAAGGAGACCACAAGCCAAGGAATGCTTGAAATTGGAAAAGACAAGGAAACCAATTGCCCCTTAAAACACCCAGAAGACGCACGAGCCTGTCGACACCTTGATTTTAGCCCAGTGAGAACCCTTCCGTGCTTCTACAAACCCACTGGGACACTACACATATGCTGTTTAAGCCACTCTATTGGAAGTAATTTTGTTTTTGTGGTACTCAGAGGTAGGAATCTGGGTCCCCCTTGCATGCATGCTCTACCACTGGGCTACCCCGCCAGCCTTGAAGGCAATTGGAGGGACTTCAGCGTCTACAGGTCTCAGATGTATTCACAGGCACACGAAACCTGATTCTGGTTACTGCGGTGCTCAATCCATGCTTACCTAACAAAATTACTCAGTCGCGCCCAAGCTGGTTTGTTCTACAGCCTTCGCTCTCCCTATATAAATAAAGACAGAGGGCAAGCCTTCCTTCAGTGCTCGGTGCTCAAAGCAATTTGCTTATGCAAGTGGGATTCCTGGGTTAAGGATGCTGTGAGGGTTTTTTTTTTTTTTTTTTTTATGGTTCTTTGCCCACTTAGCCAGTTTACTTCTCAGAGTCTGAGGCCATTTAATACGCTCACTCCTGATGCAAACAAACAGGTCTCTCCCTCTGGCCCATGGGGGGGAGGGGCAAGGGGGAGGTGCTCATGCACAGCCAATCCATGAACCCTGAACTCCGTCTTTAAGTAAGAGCTGCAAGGTGAGCCAGGCCGTGATGGCACACACCTTTAATCCCAGCGCTAGGGAGGCAGAGGCAGGTGAATCTCTGTGAGTTCGAGGCCAGCCTGGTCTACAAAGCAAGTGCAGGACAGCCAAGGCTACAGAGAGAAACCTGTCTCAAAAAAAAAAAAAAAAAAAGTTGCAAGAGATGGCCTGCTTGTGCTGAGGAAGCTGGTAATTTTCCAGTGTTCCTAAATAATTAGACTGGGAATTGCAGTGACTGACCCAGAGGGAGAAACTGGTTTATTTAAAGAACTGACTTTTTTTCCCCCTCTCCTTTGCAGTGGTAGTTTTCTTTTTGTTTGTTTCTTTCTTTTTTAGTTGGAGTTTGGGTTTCTTGTTTGTTTGGGGCTTTTGTTTTTAACGAGTCCCTTGTTGACTGGGCTAATAAGAGCATTCCAGAAGTGAGAATAAGATGGCAGATTTTTTTTTCCCCACCTGCTTCTAATCTACTGAGAGGAAACCAAGCTAAGGCTTCGCCCTCCCTGAGGACTTGTCTTCCCAGTTTCAGGGTAAGCAAAGCATCAGTGTGACAACTTGGCTTCCCCTCTTCATCTCTCAGGAGCCTCCCTGCGTCAGTGTTGGGGGGACACTGTTCAAGAATGGACAGGTGGGTGTATGGGAGTGGGGGTAACAGGGTCTAGAATGTCAGGAATGGTCTTCCCCTGGCCCTTGTACCCGCCTCAGCCTGATGGCGATCTCATACACTGGTCTGATGAAACTGAGCACTGTGGACAAAAAGGTGTCCCTCAACAGTCTGGGACTTGGGTATGTCTGTTAGTTAGTCCCCAGGCTCTGCTGTCATGTCTCTGGTCAGAATGGGAGGTTTCTGAAATTCAGAGAGCTTTACCAATCCCTGGCCCTAACCTCAGGCTTCACCTGTGGACTTGGGGCCTTTGGTTCTGGGGCCCTCTGGGAAATGTCCAAACAACCCCATTCCCCCCCAGGGAGTGAGCACTGGGAGGGCGAAGGAAGGCACAGCAAGCAATATTATAAACTACCTACCCCTGAAGTGGCTGCCAAAACACAGCAGAGCATGAGCCAGCCAGAGCCTGGGGCCCTCCTCAGCCTCAAAAGGGCTTCCTTCTCCTGCCTCCCACCCACAGCCCAAAAGAGCCCTTCACAGGCCTCCTGCCTCCCTGTGAGGCCCCAGGCGACTTCACAGCCCAGGAATTTCCTTTGGCACTTTGAGACTCCCTCCCCCCCCCCCCCCCCCGTCCTCCTCCTGCCCCCCCCTCCCCACACCCCCCCCCAACACCCCGGAGGAGGATTCATGAGACCCGCAGCAGGAAAGGAAGAACATATTTTTAAATCAGAGGGGAAGCAGTGTCTTTGTGTCAGATAAGTGGCCTGGATCCAGGGCTGAGAGACTGTGGCGCATTTCTCCTTGCAGACAGCAGGTGCTCTTCGAGATGGGGTTGTGGCAACAAAATAAATGATGGATAATTGCTTTTGTGACAACTTGCCAATTAAATTAGACTCAGCAGAATAACATAATGACAATTTGTTATGCTCCGGTGGGCACTAACATACCAATCATAATTAAATGCTATGACTGAAATAGAATACGGCTCAACGCAGGAATATATAGCCCCAATTCCCTCTCTGTGATACATTAGAGGTTGAGGCTTGATTTTAATTTCGGGAAGATAATGGCATTAGTGCATATCTGAGTGGGTTTGTGGAGAGGCCTGTGGTGAGAGGAGATGGGCCTGAGTGAAAGCTGGCCCAGGGGAACACCCTGGGGGGCTGATCTGCAAGGTGGTGAGGAAGTGCTGAGGAGCCTGTGGTGAAAACAGTGCATCCTGGCTGTGTCTGGTCCTGCTCACAGAGCTTGGGAGGCAAAGGAGAAAGCCCTTGCCAACAGCCTCTGAAGTAACGTACACTGTAGAGTCCCAAAGCCCTCATTCTACAATGAGTTATAGATGTTCTCACGCCCTACTTAAAAAGGAACTGCAGGGGCTGCAGAGATGGCTCAGTGGTTAAGAGCACTGGCTGCTCTTCCTGAGGACCTGGCTTCAATTCCCAGCACCTCACAAGGCAGCTCACAACTGTCTGTAACTCCTGCTCCAGGAGAGCCAACACCCTCACACAGACATATACGCAAGTAAAACACCAATGCACATAAAATAAAATTTAAAAAAAAAAAAAGAATTTTTAAAAAGTAAAAAAATAAAAAAGAAATTTAAAAGAGGAGCTTGAAGTCAGCCCGAAATGGGATATGTCCTTCATTCCACCTCTGCCGAGGCTCAGCAAGCATGAAAGAATAAGGGATGGAAAAGGGGGTAAGAGCTGAAGAATGGAAGAGTGCTGACAGATGCCATCCGGACATGGCGAGGCTGCTGTCCTGTACGCAAGAGCTCACAGCCACACAAGATCAAGCCAGTCGGTTCCAGCATGGATCTAGGAGGGCCTCACAGGCTGTCCCCCAACACTGAGAACACATTACTGGGGAAGGGAGAGTCGTTTTTTTTCTGGAATGCCCCACAGCTATGCAAACACGGGCAGCACTGATTGACATTTATACCAATACAGATCCTGCAACCAAGGCTCAAGGGACGGCTCAGAAGAGGGCTCGAAAAGAACATTAAGAGCCGGAGAACCAGGAAGTCTTCTGCTGTGAGATCGTGCCTTCCAGCTATTCCAGAAAAGTCACATCCATGAAATCTCAACAATATGGCTGCCTAAGCAATTCCAACCACAGTTGGCGTCCTTAGGTAGATAGGGGAACTCTCTTGGGGCCACGCCCCCAGATGAAGAGCTACAAGCGATTAACAACAGCTGAGCGAGTGAGAACTAGTCTTCCTCACAGAGGGGAGCCTCCTGACTGATTACCTAATGCCACATGCCTATGGACAAGACTCATGTCATTGTCTCGGCGGGTTATGGTTCCGCGTTTACTCACTTGCATGTGTGTGTAACAGCAGTGGTTAAAGAAGGGGAGGCGGTGACCTTGGGGAGGGTGGTCACACATGGGAAGAGTAGGAGGGAGAAGTGATGTCATTATATTTAGGATTTTTAAAAAAAGATTTATTTATTACATATACAGTATTTTGCCTGCATGTACTCCTGCACACCAGAAGAAGGAACCAGATCTTATGATAAATGGTTGTGGGCCACCATGTGGCTTCTGGGAATTGAACTCAGGACCTCTGGAAGAGCAGATGGTGCTCTTAATCACTGAGCCACCTCTCCAGCCCCATATTTAGGATTTTTAAGATGCAAGGAGGAGGAGGAGATTGGAGAGATGGCTCGGGGGTTAGGAGAACTTGATGTTCTTGCAGAGAACCCAGGTTCTGTTCCCAGCACCTACAGTTCACTCCACCTGTCACTCCAGTTCCAGGGGCCTAATGCCTTCTCCCAGCCTCCCCTAATGCCAGGCACACATGTGGTACACATATACACACGCAGGCAAAACACTCCTACACATAAAGAAAAATAAATCTTTTAAGTTTTTCTGTGGCTGCTTTGTTTTGTTTTTTGAGTTTTGTTTTGTTTTTTTTTTTATTTTGTTTTTTTTTTTTTTTTTTTTCTTTTTTGGAGGGGTCAGTTCGAGATAGGGTTTTCACTGTGTAGCCCTGGCTGTCCTTATACTCACTCACTCTTGTAGACCAGGCTGGAAGAGCTGGCTCCTGCTACAGGTGGTGAGGGACAAGGTGGAGGGCACCAGTCCCCTGCCCACACCACCTCACAGCAGATGAGTGGTGAGGCTAGCTCTCCACAATCATGCCACTAGGGCCAGCTCTTGTCCTTCCAAGGGGAGGTGCAGGGTCCGCTCTGTGAAATGCTGCAGCCATTGAGGGGGCGGGGCCAACTATCTAGAAGGCAACAGCCAGTGATGGGCCGGACCAGCTCTGCACATCCCTTACACATCATCCCAGTCCCAGGAGGCAGCCCAGACCAGGGACGTCCACACTGGTCTTTAGGGGTAACATGAGCTACAGGCACCAACACAGACCCCTGCATGGCCATGGATCCAGACATGGCCCTCAGTGGCAGCCTGGGCCGGGACCTCACCATGGCCTCAGGTGACAAGGCAGGCTACCCACGTCCGGCTGGAGCCTCAGTTCGGCCTCTCTTCGGCTTCTCTTTCTCTCCCATGTCCTCAGCGCATATTTGTACATCACAGTGACTCCCAGTGCAGGCAGGTTATGGCTGGCGGAGCTCTCAGTGGCTTTCCCTCTTCCCAACCCCCCCCCCCCACAACCTCCCAACCCCCCACCTCCCACCACCCTCTCACAGTATAGCACTCACCTTTTAAATTTTTTCAATTTTATGTGTTTGGGAGCTTGCCTGCAGGTATGTCTGTGCACCACTTGTCTGATGAGGACATCAGAACCCCTAAAAATGGAGTTACAGACAATTATGAACCATCATGTGGGTACAGGGAATCGAAAGCTCTTGGTCTGGAGGAGCAGCCAGTGCTCTTCACTACTGAGCCTTCCTTCTCTCTAACTCTGAGTGTTCACTACAAAAGTACTAGAAGCCTCTCTGAGCCTGACATAAAACCCAGAATGACTGTTCTAGAGAACAGGTTGTACAAATAACAGGTGAACAACAGCTACAAACTCTGTAGGGTAGAAAATACCGACAAAGGACAGTTAGTACTTTTTTTTATAGTTGTGATTTTATTTTTTGTTTTGTTTTGTTTTGAGACAGGGTTTGTCTGTGTTGCCTTGGCTGTTCTGGACTCACCTTGTAGACCAGGCTGGCCTCGAACTCACAGCAATCTGCCTGCCTCCGCCTCCCAAGTGCTGGGATTAAAGGCATGCGCCACCACCGTCCGGCAGTTATGATTTTATTTTTATACCCTTATTCCACTTGGGGTTTTTGGTTTGGTTGGTTGGTTTTTTGAGACTAGGTTTTTCTGTGTAGCCCTGGCCCATCCTGGACTCACTTTGTAGACCAGACTGGGCCTCAAACTCACAGAGATCTGCCTGCCTCTGCCTCCCCAAGTGCTGGGATTAATGGTTTGTGGCACTGAGTTCGAGATTCCCAGCTGAGATTCCCAGCGCGAGTTACCTAATAATCCATCTTTACCTCACTAATGCGAGATGCTATTCTGTCATATACTTAACATCTATACACCCACGGATGTTCTTCTAGATGCCTGTCTGTACTCCCTGGCCCAACTGTCTACTATAGCTGGCATGACGCTTGTTGACTTAGCATATGCCACCTGCTTTGGTTTTGAGACAGTGGTCAATACTGTCTCAGCTAGTACTGACCAGCCCAGTACTAGCTACGTAATCCAAGGTGATCTTAGCTTTGCAGTGACTCAGTGCTGGCATCACAGGAGGCCACCATTGGCTATAATACATACAACAGGTAGCAGATAAGATCACATCTTCGTATCTCAAATTTTTTTTACTGGAAGCTCTCATACATTTACCTTCTAACTGAATGTTATTATGATCAAAAGTTAAAAGTAAAAAGTAGAAAGTTTTAAAACTTGAAATCAAAAAGCTTGGGACTGAGTGTGATGGCACCACTTGCAATCCCAGCACTTGGGACTCTAAGACAAAGATATTGTGAGTTTGAAGCTAGCCTAGGCTACATAGCAAGACACTGTGATGGATAGGTAGATAGATAGATAGACAGACAGACAGACAGACAGATAGATAGATAAACATTGCATTAAGATGGTTAAGAGTGCCTGAATTGTAAGCATTAACTCTGAATGGACAGGTTAAGATTGTTTGGGTAGCCAGGCATGGTGGCACACACCTTTAAGTCCTAGCATTCAGGGAGGCAGAAGCAGGAGGATCTCTGTGAGTTTGAGGCTAGCCTGGTTTCCATGGATTCACTCAAGGCTAGACAAGGAAGTATACTGAGACCCTGTCTCAAACAAAACAAAACAAACAAAAACCAGCTTTTGTGAATGCTGCCCCAGTGCAGGGAGCACTGTCCCTGGGGGAGCCCCGCACCCCAGATTGTTCTTCTCAGCCTGCTGTCTACTCAACTCCTCATATGGATTCTGACTCCTACTGGCCGTGAGCTGTTTCCCTGGCCTTCCAAACACCTCCTGCTCTCCCAAGATGATGTGTGTGTGTGGTCCTCGCTCTGTAACCGAGGCATCTTTGCAATGACACCTGCCACTCCAAGCTGTTCCCTCGTCCCCACTGTCAGCATGTCTCTGA
This sequence comes from Acomys russatus, assembly GCF_903995435.1. Lineage (NCBI taxonomy): Eukaryota > Metazoa > Chordata > Mammalia > Rodentia > Muridae > Acomys > Acomys russatus. The sequence goes on along the minus strand of NC_067152.1, from coordinate 15,056,472 downwards.
CACCATAAAAAACCAAAACAAAATTGTTTTTTGTAGCTCAGGCATCTTCCTTTTAGCTTAGTTCCCATAACACAAAACCCATAAGGAAATGACCGCCCAGTTCAGGCCATCTTAGTGTAAGTAAGTGGTAGCTTGGGGAAAATGTTTGACATTTTAGCAGCAGTAACAAACAAACACAAAGCAAAACAAAGCAAAACACGAAACACCCCCCTTTAGCGTCACTTGGGCCTGCAGGTGTTCAATAGGTGACTACAGCAGGGACAATGTGGCAGTCTGTCTTCACCCTTGCTGCCTGGACCTATGTCAGACTTGGTCTAGCCCCACCCAGCCGGAGCTGCTGCTTCTGCGTTCCTGGGCAGCCTGCGTTCCTGGGCAGTCCTTCAGAGCAGAGGAAACCGCTTGTTAACCCAGCCCAGGTCGCCAATAGCAGCAGCGGCTTCTCAGTTCCGAGAGCATGCTGTGGACTCTCCAGCTAATGCTGGGCACTGCTGCTCAGGAGTGAAGCCCCTGTATGTCTGGCCTTGAACTCATGATCTGCCTGCTTCTCAGCTTCCCAAAGTGCTAACACAGGTGTGGACCGCTACATCTGGCTTTAGCATTGTGCTTCTTGGCCCGTGATGGGGACTGAGGATCCTGGGTTTAAAACCTTGTGATGGTGTTTCTTTCGGAAATTTTACATTATTTACTTCTTTGTGTGCACGTGGATGTCGGAGAAGTCACAGGAGTCGGTTCTCTCTCCACAGTGTGGCTTGAAGGGATCAAAGTCATGTTGTCCAGTCCGAAGGTAGGCTCCCTTTGTCAACCTAGAGCCCAGCTTCTTGTTTGTTTGTCTGTTTGTCTGTTTGTTTGAGACAGGGTCTCGCTATGTAGGCTTGGCTGTCTTGGACTCGCTTTGTAGGCCAGGCTGGCCTCGAATTCACAGAGATCCGCCGGCCTCTGCCTCCCGAGTGCTGGGATTACAGGTGTGCACCACTGCACTGTTGCGGGAAGACTGGCAACAGTGGAAGGTCTTACCTGTAGTCCCCTCACACTTGACTTGGTCTCATCTCTGCCTGCTTCCATGCCAAAAGACCAACAAGCCTCTCACTCTTTCCCTGTGGATGGAATTATATTTTAATTTCATTTTTTTTAATGACTTATTTTTATTTCTTGTGCATTCATGATTTTGCCTGTGTGTATGTCTGGGTGAAGGGGCTGGATCGCCTAAAAACTGAAGCTCCAGGCAGTTGTGAGCTGCCATGTGGGACCTCTGCAAGAGTAGCCAGTGCTCTTAACCTCTGAGCCATATTTTCTAATTCAAAGTTTTAAAAATGTATTTTAGAATAGATAAAAGTGTGGTCTTGGTAGACTGCAGCAAGTTCTGTTACTACCGTAGACTGTATTTTGGCATCCCGCTGTAATCCACTTCAAAGAGACTGCCAGCGTTGCCAGGGCTCAGACTAGGAAAGTACTCCACGGCAGGTTGGGGCTGTAGCACAGCCAGCCGCGCCTCCTGGACAGCGAGACTCTGGAGGTTACATGGGACTAGAGCCGTCTGTGAAAGGGGTCCCCACATGGCGCTTTCAACAAGCCCAATAGAGGGCCATTATAGATGCCTGGGGCTCTCAACCAAGGCATGCCATCTGCAGGAAGAACCACATACCGGAAAAGCCACTACCAGAATGCAACTGGGCACTGGTAGAAATGAAGTGAGTAATGACAAATGACCAGCTAGAGTGTCCCATCATGGACTAAGCTCTGTCTGATCCACTGAACCACGGGGCAGCCAAGCCTAGCCAAAACCAGCTGTCAGATGAACATGGGACCGTCAGGGTCAGTACAAGGAGGCTGCAAGAATGGTGGCCCTGACTCCCACATCACACGGTGGTGGTGCCCCTGGCTTTCCTCCTTGGGTTCCTACTCGTGTAACCCGAGGGAGCCTTCTGGGCAGTTGATGGAGGAGGAAAGAGGCCAAGCTAAGTACGTTGATAGGCCATCATCATGTGAGTGTGAGCCAAGGCTACAGGCATTTCACTGAAGACAGCCAACACTCCTGGCTCTCAGACGGCTCAACTGGCCCATTTCTCACATTCCTGGTCCCAGTTCCAATGAACAACATCCAAGACCTGAGAGGAACTAGCACCAGACATCCATACTGTCAAAAATGAGAGTGTGGACCATCCTTCCTGATAAACCACTCAGGCCAGCAGAGATACTGGCTGGGACAAGATGACCCTGGCAGTGGGAAAAAGACTTAAAATGAGCAACAGTGGAGCCGTGGGGTCAAATGTGTCATCAGGGTCTGTGGTTTCTCCCACTAATCCAGGAAACAAAACTAATTACCACCCTAGAGGTACTGCCAAAGAGAGTACACACTCACTGTGAGAATAAGAAAGTCTGGGCAGCTAGAAGGGTGGGCCGCCATGGCTACAGCTCATCCACTTCTGTTCAAGGTGCCCATACTCAGCCCTCCACTGCTGCGAATATGAGTTTCTGATGGCTCAAATATTCATCCCTCAGTGGATTGGTTTTGTTGTTGTTTGGTTAGTTGGTTTTCTTTTCTTTTTTGTTCGTTTTTTTGTTTTTTGACACAGGGTTTCTCTGTGTTGCCTTGACTATCTTGGACTCGCTCTGTAGACCAGGCTGACCTCAAACTCACAGTGATCCGCCTGCCTCCCGAGTGCTGGGATTAAAGGCATGTGCCACCACACCCAGCCCCAGTTTTGTTTTTCAAGACAGGGTTTCTCTGTGTAGCCTTGGCTGTCCTGGACTAGCTCTGTAGACCAGGCTGGCCTCAAACTCACAGTGATCTGCCTGCCTCTGGCTCCCGAGTGCTGGGATTACAGGTGTGCGCCACCACCGCCCGTCTTTCATCCCTTAGTAGATATTACTTAGACAACTCTGAAGGGCCATACCAGCTCGAGAGCTCCCTGTGGGGTCAGTTGAAGACTCCAAGTACACTGTAGACGACATCGCCTCCACAGGGTCCTGCCTTCCTGACCCACCTTCCGTGTGTATCTCCTGACAACGCTTCTACCTCATGTACTGCCTGTAGCTCTCCAGCTCAGGGCCTTTTCCCAGGGAACTCAACATCAGACATCTCCCAAACTCAAGTCAAAAACCCAAAGGATGCTGACTTGGTCCCTTGACTCGAGGGAGCCTTGCAGTGGCCATCCGTGTGTCAGGCAGCTGAGCCTTACATGTTATTCCTAGCCTGCCCCCTCCTATGTCAGATCGTGAAAGTTACCCAGCAACAGGAAAAGGCAGCCTACCTTACCCTTCACTGGTCAGAGATAGTCATGTGCCCGCCTTCTTTCTCGCCCTCAAAACCACATGACTGGGGAGAACATTAGACAATTATAATAAAGCCTTTGTAAAACAAGGGCAAATCCAGGAACAGGGGCCTCTTCAAGGGAGCTGGTCCTTCCAAAGTGAACAGGAGAGGGCTCCTAGCACTCATGAGGTCTGGGTTGGTGGTATGCAGGAGTATTTTAGCAAATGACAGGAAAAATGGGGAGAACGGGGTGACTGAGTGACAGACATCGCAATCTGTAATCTGGACATCTTTAATAAATTTTACGATGCAGGATTATCCATCTTATCCTACCGAGATTTCTATCCTTCACAAGGAGATGGCCTTGATTTTAGAGGCCAGACTAAGCAAGCAGTTTCTTTATCAGAAGCCTCACTGTAAATGCCCATAGGATGCAGCACCAGTCAGTCCCCCGGAGTTGGCTTTTTTTTTTTTTTTCATTTTTTTGCATTTTGTTTAGTGGGGGTTTTGTGTGTGTGTGTGTGTGTGTGTGTGTGTGTGTGTGTGTGTGTGTGTACGTGTACATATGCATGTGGGAACTCACATGTCATAGCATACATGTAGAGGTCAGATGACCTTGTGGAAGTCCGTTCCGTCCTTCTACCACGTAGGTCTCTGGGATCAAATCTAGGTTGCCAGACATCACAGCAAGTGCCTTTGCCTACTAAGCCATCTTTCTGACCAACTACAAACAGGAACTGTCACTCTGCCTAATCCTAACTTTGAAAACAAGCCAAATACAAATACAAATGCCATTTTCACCTGGATGAAGTCATGCTGTCCCAAGAGGCTACAGCCACAATGACATGTGTTGGCAGAATGTTAAGTTCTTTTTTGTTGTTGTTGTTGTTGTTTGTTTTGTTTTGTTTTGCTCGTTTTGAGACAGGGTTTCTCTGTGTAACAGCTCTAGCTGTCCTGAAACTCACTCTGTAGACCAGACTGGCCTCAAACTCACAGAGATCTACCTGCCTCTGCCTCCTAAATACTGGGATCAAAGGCGTGTGCCGCCATCACCAGGCTGAATGTTAAGCTCTTATGTAAGTATTTTGCCTGCAAGTATGCCTGTGAACCGCCTTCGTGCCTGATGCCTGCCAAGGCTAGAGGAGGGTGTCAGATCCCCTGGAACTGGAGTTACAGATGGTTGTGAGCCACCATGTGGGTACCAGAAACCAAACCTGGGTCCACTGAGCCATCCCTACAGCCCCTCTTCTCCAAAAATAAGCAAGCAAACAAAAACTCTGTGTGCACACGTGTGTGTGCATTTGTGTATATGAGTGTGAGTTTACACAAGCTTTAGCAAGCATGCAGAGGTCACAGGACAACCTTGGTAGAGGTTGTCTCCACATTGAAGACACAGTCCCTTCTTGTTTGCTCTTGTATGTGCCAGGTTGGCTGGTCCTGGAACTTGTAGGAATTCTCCTTTCTCCATCTCCCATCTCATCATGACAGCATCGGGATTACCGGCTAATACACCCCAGCTTTATGAAGGTTCTGGGGATCTGTGACTCTAAAACACACACACACACACACATACACACCAGAGTTCACGTGTCCCATGAACTCCTGATCCTCCTACTGCCACCTCCTAATTGCTAGGATTACAGCTATGTGCCCCCATGCCCATACAGGGCCAGGAATGAGAGCCAGGGTTTTCTGCATGCTGGGCAAGCATTCTATCGACTGAGGTGACTCCAGCCCAAAATGCTAGGTTCTTAATGCCCAGGCGCTCTTGAGCCTCACAGCCCCTCAAAGCAGGAACAGTGCTGGACCACCCCAAGTTGGATGAGCCAAGTGAAGCATGCGGAAGGGGCCTTCCCAAGATTACAAAATGTTAGAACCCCAGCCTGACCTGTCCAGTGTAGTCTGTGTCCTTGCAGGGTGAGACAGTACATGCCTATAACCTCAGCACTGAAGAGACTGAGGCAGGAGGATCAATATGAATTTGAGGCCAGCATGGGCTGTAGCTTCTAGTGAATTTCAGAATATCCCATAATGTGGGACCCTTTCTAAAAATAAAATTTAAAAAACAAGTCACACATAGCAGATCATGCCTATAATCTTAGTACTTGGGACATAAAGACAAGATTATCATGAATTCAAGGCCAACCTCAGCTACATAGTGACTTCAAGGATAGCCTGAGCTACACGAGACTTTGTCTCAAAAATAAGTAAAGAGGTGCTGGAGAGATAAAAGCACTTGCTGCCCTTCCAGAGGATGGGAGCTTGCCTATAACTACAGCTCCAGGGATATAACACCCTTTTCTGGTCCATGGGCACCCACACAGATATGCACATAGGCATAAATAAATCATATAGTAAATATTTTAAAATAATAATATTTAATATTTAATAAGATTAAATAATATTTAAATAATAAAAAACTTAGTTCTAAAAAAGTTCATAAATAATAACACAGCTTTTGTTTTTGGTTTTTTGAGACAGGGTCTCTCTGTTACGCTTGGCTGTCCTAGACTCACATTGTAGACCAGGCTTGCCTCAAACTCACAGCAATCCACCTGCCTCTGCCTCCCAAGTGCTGGGATTAAAGGCCTGCACCACCACACCCGGCCATTGTTTTTGGTTTTTGGAGACAGGGTTTCTCTGTGTAGCCTTGGCTCTCCTAGACTCACTTCAGTTTTTGTTTTTTCTTTGGTTTTTCGAGACAGGGTTTCTCTGTGTAGCCCTGGCTCTCCTGGACTCGCTTTGTAGACCAGGCTGGCCTCGAACTCACAGCGATCCACCTGCCTCTGCGTCCCGAGTGCTGGGATTAAAGGCGTGGGCCACCACGCCCGGCAATAACACACTTCCTAACTATGCTGTCAAGCTGTAACAATGACTAGGCTAAAATCAGAGGCCTTCGTAGGTACTTAGTACCTAGAGTTCGACAGCGTGTCTTAAAACAAAGTGAAGGTCCCAGGCTGCCCTCTTTCTTTAATCCCTGCACTCTGGAGGCAGAGGCAAAAGGAGCTCTGTGGATTCAGGCCAGCCTGTGGTCTACATAGTGAGAGACCCTGTTTCTAAAAAGTATCACTTTTTCTAAGATTTTTGTTGTTGGGACAAATTCTCGTGTACCCTGAACTGTCCTGGAAACTCTCCACGTAGCCAAGGATGAACCAGAACTGCAGGTCCTCCTCGCTTGAGGTCAGAGTCCCAGGTATGGATCATGCCACGCTGGGAAGGGCACCGGGGCCTTGGGCGTGCTAGACAAACACTCTGCCGACTGAGCCACACCCCCAGCCCTGAGACACGTCTTTCAGGTGCTTGCTGAGGTCTGTGTGTGGGTCAGAGCGCTGCTCCTTTAAGGGCCTCAGAGCAAGTAGAGTTTCAGATGAGGAGAAAGCAGCTGGGAACCATCCACAGCATACAACACTCAGGCTCGGGCACCGCCGAGCAGCTGTCTCACTTAGGCCTTAAGGCCAGCTCTGGGCTGATTTCGTTGTCTGGAAACCGAGAATAACAGTAGCAAGCCTGTGTCTCCCACTATGGCGGCGTCAACTCAATTAGATTCAACAGTATCTGGAAAGCTTTGAGCATAACGTTAGGTGCATGACAGCACCCTAAGACACAGATGTCCTCAGGTGTGCAGGGAAGCCCCGTCCCCACACATGCCCCCCAGATGGAGTTGACTGCCTACGATTCACAGCCCCGGGTAGGGTGGATCCGATGAGTCATCTGATTCCAATGGTTATCTTGAAGGCCTGGAAGGCGGGCCTCTTGGATTTTAGATGTGGCAAGGGCTCAGAGACAAGCCCCCCTCCCTGCCCCACACCCCCATCCCGCATCCCACCCCCACCCCACACCCCCTATCTCCAACAGGAAGCAGCCCTGCAGCCAAACGGCAAGTTGTGCTGTTGCGATTACAGCAGACGGCTGTTTGAAAACAAGCAGAAGTTCCCTCCGGAAGCCCAATTATATTTTTACATCGGGAATCAAAATGCTGGCGCGGGAGACTTTAGCCTATCCGTCACGAACCTTTTATCCTGTAATTAAGCCAGCTCTGCCGCTGAGTTTGTTCTTCCCTGAATGACACCACCCTTTGAGCCAGCCCGCGTGTCGAGAGACGCCTTCAGTCCAGTGATCTATCACACCAATACATCACTGCGGTGGGCTGCCTCCTTGGTGATTTATCCACAACACATCATCAGAGTGAGGCACACTCATAATATATTGCTCAATAAGTCTGCGGCGGCCAAGGGAGGAAGCGACGGGCAGCGGCCCACTCCGTGTCCTGGCATGGCTGCTGTCAGAGTGTGGGCCCACACTAGGCTCTCCCTTCCTAAACCAATGTTTATACAGGCAGGAGGTCTCTCTGTCAAGGGGCTTTTAAAATTTGAAAAATCATGAGCCAGGCCAGGAAGGCCCCTCCTGTCTAGTGGGGTTTTCCTAAGCCTGTTATGTCTATACTTTCTAAAGGCTTACTGTATAGGAGGCCAAAGCCACTCACTGCATGGCCTGACCTTAAAGGGTGTCATCAACTCTGCAGTCCATGCCAAGGGTCCCCCACCACCACCACCTGGCACTGTGAAAACTACAGCCTGGGCCATCCAACAGGAATGCCCTTAGTTAAAATCACAGAGGGTGGGGACGAGAGAGGTCAGGAAAACGCAGGTGACACCAGCATGAGGGTCTGAGTTTGACCATCCACATAGCCAGGTAACAAGCTAGGCATGGTGGCACATGCTTACCATCCCCCTCTAGAAAGGTGGAGATTGGGAGGGGGGCGGGGATCCCTGGAACTCACTGGCAAACCAGCCTAGCCTAGTCAGTGAGCCTCAGGTTAAGTGAGAAGCCGAGTTTCAAAAATAAGGCAAGCAGCTCCTGAAGAATGACAGCCAAGGTTGACATCCACCACACATACACACACACACACACACACACACACACACACACACACACACACACACACACAGAGAGAGAGAGATACAAGCACAGACACATACACAAAGACATAGATACACAGGCACTAACACAGACATACACACACAGGGACTCACACTTAAAATTGTTTAAAAAAACACTTATATGGACTGGGCACAGTAACACACACCTGTTAACTCAGCACTCAGGGAGGCAGAGGCAGGAGGATCTCTGTGAGTTCAAGGCCAGCCTGGTCTATAAAGCGAGTCCAGGACAGCCAGGGCTACACAGAGAAACCTTATCTCAAAACAAAACAAAACAAAAACATTTATTTAGTGTGCGTTGGTGTACATTGGAGGTCAGAGGACAAGTTGCAGGAATCAGTTCTTTCCTGTTACGGTGTGGGTCCCAGAGTCAAGCTCCTTATCCAACTTGGTGTTGAGGACCTTTACCCCCTGAGTCATATCACCAGAATACACCCCCCAAATTACTTGAAACAGAAACTGTGGCTTGAGGCTGCCTCACTTGGATCAAGGGGTTGTATAGCGATTTTGTTTAATGGGGCTTCTGTAAGCCTGACTAAGACGGTATGCAGAGACCTGCTAGCCTATAGAAAGCACTCTGACAAGCTGCAGAGGTGGTACAGTGGGTAGAACACTGGCCTTGCATACCAGAGGACCTGGGTTTGAGCCTCAGCACCACACCAGGGTTGGTACTGTGCAGTGCCTGTCTTAATTCTGAGGGCCTCAAAGTTTCCAGGCTCACAGCGGGGGTGGCAGGAGCCTCTCCGTCTTGTGTTCTTCCTTCCAAGGAGCCTTGCTGAATTTTTATTTGTTTATCTGCTTCTTTGTTCAAAAGAAAAAGGGGAGAAGGTGGAGAAATGGCTGTTAACAGAAATACATAATATATGATGAAAACGAAGACATTGGGGACATCAGAGTAAAGGGCGCGAAAGATTTAACAAGATTTAAGCAAAAGACGCATAGAAAGCGAGTGGAGATGGGCGAGGACCCCAGGTCCTCACATCCTCTGCAGCCATGAGAACTAATTGCCTTGCTGCTCAGCCCAGCAATCCCACTAAAGAGGTGTGTCCTGGCACAGAGGAATTCCTCCTGGTAAACACACAAAGAAACAGGCACAGTAATGGTCCTTGCAGCATCCAAGACAAAGCAACCCCAACACCAAGAAGGACTACATATGGGACAAGGGTCAATCACTTTAAAATAAGATGTATTTTATTTATTTTTAAGATTTATTTGGAGCCGGGCGTGGTGGCGCACGCCTTTAATCCCAGCACTCGGGAGGCAGAGGCAGGCGGATTGCTGTGAGTTCAAGACCAGCCTGGTCTACAAAGTGAGTCCAGGATGGCCAAGGCTACACAGAGAAACCCTGTCTTGAAAAACCAAAAAAAAAAAAAAAAAAAAAAAAAAAAGATTTATTTGGGCTGGGCGGTGATGGCGCACGCCTTTAATCCCAGCACTTGGGAGGCAGAGGCAGGTGGATCTCTGTGAGTTCCAGGCCAGCCTGGTCTACAACGTGAGTCTAGGACAGCCAAGGCTACACAGAGAAACTCTGTCTCGGAAAAAAAAAGATTTATTTGTTGTATATTTTATGTACATGGGTGTTTTGTCTGTTGTACCAAAAGAGGTTATAAGATCCCATGAAAATTACATGAGACTATAGTTATGGATGGTTGGAGAGTTGCCGTGTGAGTGCTGGGATCTTAGGAAGAGCAGCCAGTGTTTTTAACCACTGAGCCATCTCTCCAGCTCCTGTTTGTTTGTTTGTTTATGACTGGGTCTCTCTATGTTGCTCTAACTATCCTGGAACTTGCCAGGTAGACTAGGCTGGTTTCAAACTCACAGAGATCCAGCTGCCTCAGCCTTCCAAGCACTGGTTTTAAAGGGGTGCACCACCACACCGGGCTTAAGGTTTATTTTCACCTCTGTTTGTGTGTGTGTGTGTGTGTGTGTGTGTGTGTGTGTGTATGAATGCCATGTCTGGGCCTGTGCCAGAGGAGGCCAGAAGAGGGCACCAGATCCCCCAGAGCTGGAGTTGCAGGCAGTTGTGAGAAGGCCAACGTGGGTGAAGGGGACTGAACTGGAAACCCTTAGAACAGCAAGCAAGGGCTTTTAATCACTGCTCCGTGGGCCACCGCTCAGGTCCTGGAAAAAAAAAAAGGAACGATAAACATCAAGTCCAGGAAGAAATTACAAGGTTATAAGACCAAGAATTTGTGCAGAGAGGGCTGAAGAGATGGCTCGGAGGGTAAGAGCACTGGCTGTTCTTCCAAAGATCCTGAGTTCAATTCCCGGCAACCACATCATGACTCACAACCATCTATAATGAGGTCTGATGCCCTCTTCTGGCATGCAGGCAAAACACTGTATACATAATAAATAAATAAATAAATAAATAAATATTTTCAAAAAGAATTTACATAGAAACACTTTGTTTTTGTTTGGTTGGTTTTTTTGAGACAGGGTTTCCCTGTGTAGCCTTGGCTGTCCTGGACTCACTTTGTAGACCAGACTGGCCTCGAACACACACAGATCTGCCTGCTTCTGTCTCCTGAGTGCTGGGATTAAAGGTGTGCCCCACCACACTCGCCTGAAACACTTTGTTTGAATTGGATAAGCTTAGTCATTTCAAAGGAGAAGCAGCATGCAGCCAGACCTAGTGGTTGTACCTTATGTATTCTTTGCTCTTTCTGTATGCTTGAGGGTACTATACCAGAGTTATGCCCAAATGTACGCTTAACTAAATTTAGCAGCCAAAGCTAACTGGGAAACTAAGAACATATTTACCAAACCCATGAAAATAAATCTTTCCCCTTGTTCAGAAACAGCACCGGTTTTCCTTGAACTAAGATGTGACAAGACATTCTCTCATGGGCCTCTGTGAAAGAAAAGATGGATAGTGACATTTCCTCAGGATACAAAAATAGTCTGCAGAGCAGGAGCATGCCCCAGTATCCTGAAATGCTGTCCACAGGCTCAGCATTCACAGAGGAGTCAGCATGAGACATCCTCAGAGCAACGGGCCTTCCTGAGGCATGGGGGAGGCAGGCAGACCCCGACACCTTCCTAGGGGTAGGAGACAAGCCAACCCTAGGTAAGACTCTCCTCAAACTCCTGGCCCTGGTGACAGTGGACACTCCACCAAGGCCCTGCACAGAACACAGCAGCTAGGCTGGCAGCTACAGCCCTGGCACTGAAGACATCTACTCTGTGTGTATGTGTGGTGTCTAGGCTGCCAGGATGGAGAGGCTACAAGGCCACTTGCCTAACTCAGCAGAGCCCAGGAAGGCTGGTTCAAAGCCCCAGGGGTCTCCTAAGGAGGCAGTTAACATTCAAGAGATAGCATGGGAGTGTCTCAGTGTTTAAACCAAGCATGGTGAGAGGGTCTGAGCAGCCAGCCTCTCCTGCCAAATTCTTCTGAATGTTCCCAGCCAGCCATCAGCTTCAGACGCATGCTGTTCTGCATTGGACCCTGCGCCCTCATAGTCTGGGGTAATTCTTTTTCTTTGCATCTTTTTTGGGTTTTTTTGTTTGTTTGTTTGTTTGGTTTTGGTTTTTCAAGACAGGGTTTCTCTGTGTAACAGCCCTGGCTGTCCTGGAAATCTCTTTTTAGACCAGGCTGGCCTCGAACTCACAGAGATCTGCCTGCCTCTGTCTCCCGAGCGCTGGAATTAAAGGTGTGCGCCACCACGCCCGACTCCTTTTCTTTGCATCTTTATTTCTGCAGCTTTGGAAAGCTTGGGCGTTTGCAAAGTTTGACTGCAGCCAGCAACTAGCGCTGCTTTGGTACTTCAAAATGAACTCGGCATTAATCTTGTCATCTCCGTGGTCGGGATGGAGAGCCATCCATTTGTTGTTCATTCACTTGACACATTCGAGTATCTGTTAGGTTCCAAATTCTGTGCTAGGGCTGGATGTGGCTCAAAATGGCTAAGTGACAATGCTCAAAGCCATGAGTGTCCGGATTTGAGCCCAGCTATTTTGATTGGACAACAGAGGAAAGAAGTCAGAGTCTTCTCCTGTCACCCCTCCTGAGTGTGCACAGCAAAGGAAGGAGGAGGGATGAGGAGGACCAACAGAAGACACAGAGGAAAGCCACTGACACTGGTGCAGGCCAGGCAGGAGAGAGCATTCCGGTGATTCCAGCCCTTGGAAAGTGGAAGCAGGAGATATTGGCCTGGTCTACTGTTTTCTCTCTCTCTCTCTCTCCCTCCCTCCCTCCCTCCCTCTTCTTCTCCCTGCCTTATCAGAAGTAACTAAATAAAAACAAGTTTGTTGCCGGGCGGTAGTGGCGCACGCCTTTAATCCCAGCACTCAGGAGGCAGAGGCAGGCGGATCGCTGTGAGTTCGAGGCCAGCCTGGTCTACAAAGCAAGTCCAGGATAGTCAAGGCTACACAGAGAAACCCTGTCTCAAAAACACACACACACACACACACACACACACACACACACACACAAAACCACACACAAAACAGATTTGTTATTGTTTTTTAATGAAGCCTGCCACTATTGGGTAAATTCCAAGAGTAGACATCCTCCTAAAATATTTTTTGTTTTTGCTTTTGTTTTTTTGTTTTGTTTTGTTTCACTTTAAAAAATGTGTATTTATGCCGGGCAGTGGTGGCACATGCCTTTACTCCCAGCACTCCAGAGGCAGAAGAGCTCTACGAATTCAAGGCCAGCCTGGTCTACAGAAAGAGTTCCAGGACAGCCAGGGTTAAACATAGAGACCCTGTCTCAAAAAAGAAAAGTATATATATGCCAAGTATGGGCACCAGGGCTACATACTTAGACCCTTGTCTTTTTGTTTGTTTTCAGAAGAGAGGTTTTCTCTGTGTAGCCCTGGCTGTCCTGGAACTAGCTCTGTAGACCAGGTTGACCTCAAACTCAGAGATCTGCCTGCCTCTGCTTCCTTTAGTGCCAGGACTAAAGGCATGCACTACCACCAGCTGGCTGAGACCTTAGTCTTAAAAAACAAACAAACAAAAGAAGTGGTTACTCTTTTTTTTTTTTTAAACAAACAAACAAAAGAAGTGGTTACTCTTTTTTTTTTTTTAAACAAACAAACAAAAGAAGTGGTTACTCTTTTTTTTTTTTTTTTAAGTGGTAACTCTTTCGAGAGAGTAGGTGCTTAAACAAAGGGCTGGTGGGAGCTTCGAGATTCCGTGCTGTCTCCTCTGTGCCTTGCTCTAATATACACTCCTCCCCACCCGTCCTAGGCACAGAGGGTCAAGACTACGGCCAAGACCTCGGCTTCTGCAGCCCTCTGATCCACAACTCGATGAGGTGGGCGCTGGAATGCCGTCTTATGGATTAGGAAATTGAGGTTTGTGGGTCACTGGCTCCCCTCACTCCTCCGGGCGGGGCTTTTCCATTGCTCCTCACTGCCTGCCCCTTCCTCTACATGAACTTTGCAGATGTGTCATTGAGTGAAGAAGGTTAGAAAACAGTGCTCTGGGCAGTCTCCAGGGGCCCGGGATAGTTAGTGCCCTCCTCTCCTGCTCTTTTTACAGTGCAAGGAGATGTGCGCCGGCTCCCCTATACACAGACAGCCGCAGGCCTCTGTCATGTGTCCCGTGGCCGGTTGCCTTCCATCTCTACTCCATTCCAATAGCACCCCAGGACCTCAGCTTCCTAAATCTCAGCCCGAACGTGATTTCACAAGGACACTTCCCAACCTTGAAAGACACGGTACCCGGAGGCAAGGAAATAAAATGATCGTTCTAGTTGAACAGCATGAGAGCGCAGCGCCATCTAGTGGTGCTGCAGCCGACTGCTCCCGGGCGGTGACATTTTCAGACAATCAATATCTCATTATTAACCATAATCACAACCTGATGTTTACTTTTGGAGAAGTGTTCTGGCAAGGGACGCACATGCACTTTTCTGCATGATTCCGAGGCCTGCAATCCTAAATGCCACAATGACTATTAAACAGTGTCCTGCCAGTAAGCAAACAGGAGGAAGCCAAGATTGACGGTCTATCTTTTTTTCATCTAAGCTGCTCACCAAAAACAAAGCATCCGTTGAAGCCAGTGACCTTTCACTAACTGCTGGAAGGCAAATGCTTGATAAATAATAAATGGACCCCTACTTGTTGTTGCTTGGAACCATCTTTTAATTAAAAGAACTGAGCAGGAAGAAGGTCAGGTGACTGGTGCTTAAGTTTGAGCGCAGGAAAAGCGTCAATCAAGGGTAAAATTAAGCTTGAAATGCAATGTGATTGTCAGCCTAACGATACAACAACAGCAACAAAAACTCCCTCTGCAGTCTCCTGGTGGAAGGAAGCAATGGTAGTTGATGGTGACACGTTCAGGGGACGTGACACTCTACTCTGTCTTCTTTACCCTTCCCTAGCAACCTTCTCACTGTGCCTCAGCAGTAGCCACTTGCCGGGCTGCATCTCCACAGAAACTGCTCTGGAGCTAGGCTCATCCAATCAGAGACCAGCATGCCACACTGAGTACTACCCTAGGAGTGACATGGAAACCGTTTCCTGTCTTTTCCACAGGAGGGCAACTGCCCTTCCTCTGCCAGCCAAGGTGACCTCCACCAACTGGCTCACTGAAAACGGCCTGGCAGCCCGCAGCTCACCCAGCAGTGAGGCTGGGACCCCAAGAGCACAGTGAGGGAAGAAAATGAGAGCGCCCACTTCCCTGCCCCACCCTCACTTTACGGAGCTCTGCGCTGCCTGAGGCAGGGCAGCCCCCCTCCACTCTCAGGGCCACATTGTGTCAAATGCCCTCTCTCCTAGACAGATTCTGGAAAACTGCCAACCCAATTCAGCTTCCTGTCAGGCTTGGCCACAGCCAGATCTGAAGAGAACAGATCCCAGTGACTTCAAGGGGACCACATCTGGATCCTCTGGGGCTAGCCAGGAGCCAATGGTAGCTCAGAGAAAACTTTATCATCCTGCTTTAATGGCTGTAGTTTGGGTTTGTGTGTGTGTGTGTGTGTGTGTGTGTGTGTAAGACCTGGCTAAGCCAGGCATAGCAGCACACGCCTGTAATCTCAGCACTCAGGAGGCAGAGGCAGGGGGACTGCTGTGGGTTCAAGGCCAGCCTGGTCTACAAAGTGAGTCCAGGACAGCCAAGACTACACAGAGAAACCCTGTCTGGGGGTGGGGGGAGACCACATTGGCTCAAACTTGCAGTAATCTTCCTGCCTCAGCCCCCTAAATGATGGGATTACAGATATGCGCTAGGTGCAGACACGTGTGTGCATATGTGTGTGGAGGTGAGGGCAGCCTCAGGTGTCTTTCTCAGGCACTGGCCACTTCATTGGCCAGCAAGCTCCAGGGCTACGCCCATGTCTCCCTCCCGCCCCAGCAGAGATTACAAGTGTGTATTACCATAACCAGTTTTGCTTTTTTTTTTTTTTTTTTAAATCATGGGTCATGGAGTGTGAACTCAGGATCTTATACTTGCAAGGCAAGCTATTTACCAACTTGGCTGTCTCCTCAGCTCCTGACTTAGTGTTAGGGTCTTCCTTCCTATCCCCCTGGCCAGATCCCACACCCTGTGTCTGTGCCCTGCCACTGCCACCATTAACTCATCCACTCTCCTGCATCTGCATCTTATTCCTTTGCTAGTGACTTTATCCATTTCATAAATACCTGCATCCTATGGCCCTGCCACTTGGGCATTGAGATATAACCTCCGCCTATTAAAGCCCTATTCCCTGAGAGTGCCAATTCCTTCCCTTCTGGCTCGCTCTCCATAACACTGCCAGTCTCATGACCACTAACATTTGTAGTTGGGACTAGCGAGCTCCTCTCCCCTCCCTCTTCCCTTCCCTCCTTCTCTTCCCCCTCCCCTCCCTCCCAAGGCCTGGGCAAGCCTTCTGTTGACCTGATGCTTTTTTCACTACACGCTCCCCTGCTCATTTTCCTACCCTACTGAACTCCTCCATGTGGCTGCCAAAGCTATCACAATCTGATCCCACCCTGTCTGTCCAAACCTTTTTCCCATCACGCCTCAAAATACCCATCCCATCCCCTCGACAAAACCAGTAAGCCTCTCACTCACCATCTCAACTCACCTCACACCACCAACGGGAAGTCGAGGCAAACCTTGCCCTTATGTTGTCAGCTGGTGACGGCGATGGGCACAAGGTGATACTGGCACAAATGGGGCCATCCAAAAGGACCCAGCTCTTCAGGCTCGTCTTCTGCAGACTTCACTGGAGCTGAGACACCTGCCTTCAGCCTCAGCCGGCTGAGGCCTCGGGAGGGCCTGCTCCTGAAGAGAGCTGTTCAATGCTTCAGTGGCTGCAAAGCGAAAACGTCTCTCCTTGTTTGTGTTTAATAGGAAAGGAATGCTTGTAGCTGACTGAAGGCCACAGAAAGTTTGCTGGGGGCAAGGGGGGGGGGGAGGCAGGCAGTCAGCTCAGCACACAAACCATAGTGAAGAACTGAGTGCAGTCCCTGTGGGGCTCAGCAAGAAGTTGACACTCAATCAGAACCAAACCATTTCCAAGCTGAGCCACCATTTGAAATTTGAAACCACTGAGACTGAGGAGAGTGTCCAGCACAGAACCTTCCAGGTTCCTACATGCAGTATTCCAAGACTAATGCAAAGAGAACCCCACCCCCACCCCAGGAATCTCCACCATGCTTCCTTTTGTGTGAGTGTGGATGTACATACACGTGTGGAGGCTGAGTCAGCCTTAGGTGTCATTCCTCAGGTGGCACCCACCTTGTGAGGGTTTTTTTTTTGGGGGGGGGCGTTAAAGATAGGGTTTCTCTGTGTAGACTCAGACAGAACTCAATTTGTAGACCAAGCTGGCCTTGAACTCAGAGCTCCACCTATGTCTGCCTCCCAGTGTACTAGGATTAAAGGTGTGTGCCACTGCACCGGGCGCACCTTGTTTTTTGTTTTTGTTTCTTTGAGTCAGTTCTGTAATTTGGCCTGGCGATCACCAAGGAGGCTAGGCTGGCTGGCTAGCCAGACCCCAGAGGCCCACCAATCTGTTTCCTGACATTAGGACTGCACGAGCGGGCTGGCCTCTACTTTTCACTGGGATTCTGGGCATCACGGGAGCAAGAGAGCTGGCTCTGCCCATCACCAGCTGTAGCACTGAGAACTGGCCCCGCACCTCACCTGAGCAGCAAAGTAGAGCTGACCCTGATGGTGGTGGCTGCAAATAGCTCAGCCCTGAGGGCATGAGTTTGGGAGAGATGACCCTGGTGATAGAGGAAGCTGTAACATGTCACAGTGCCCACATTATACCCTTAGTCCACATTTCTTTGCTTACAAATGTTCGTTGCAATGAATTATTGATCTTGGCTAGAGGCATCTGGCTTCGGCTACA
The DNA here is from genome assembly GCF_903995435.1 of Acomys russatus. Classification (NCBI taxonomy): domain Eukaryota; kingdom Metazoa; phylum Chordata; class Mammalia; order Rodentia; family Muridae; genus Acomys; species Acomys russatus. Next base: position 15,038,990 of record NC_067152.1, on the reverse strand, counting down.
CTATCAATGTTGGCTCCCCATCAAGACTCCTCTCAGGTATCCTGTTGTTGCCCTGTGTCACGGAGACCCTGCAGCTTTGGATCTGCAGGACTGGCTCCTTCACATGCTCTGGCAGTTCATAGATGGGGTAGACATTGGTGTGGGCCAACTCAAAGCTGTGGATCTAGGCATGGGTGGTAGCCGAGCTGGTCAGCCCACCAGCTATCCCACACCCACACCACCAGGGTTAGCTCGCCAGCACTGCCCTGGCCAGCTCACCCAATGCAGGTAGCCAGCAAGGGGTGGGGCCAGTTCTCCAGCTCTTATGCCCTTGGGGCCAGTCCACCCACACCACCAGAGTTAGCTCTACCATGCTGCCCAGTCAAGGCAGAGCCTATTCTTCAGAGTGCTGCAGCTAGTGAGGGACAGAGCCAGCTCTCCCACTCTCACATCCTTGGGGCTGGCTCACTTGCAACCCCAGGGCCAGCTCTCTCCAAAGTCTAGGCAGATATTTGGGACCCAATTGGTATCTAACGTCTCTGAATGAATGAGATTTGCTTCTCCATCTGAAAGTGAGATCCTCAACTGTGAGGACCCATAAAGCAGTAGCAATGCTGGACGCTTCGGGCGACACAGCAGAGAGATGCTTCAGCGGGAGGACTCAATCACCTTCACCTGTCGCTCACATGCCAGGAGGTGGAGAGGCTGCGGACTCTGTCCTTCAGTCCAAAACAAAGGAACGGCTAAAGCGGCTTTTGACTGCTGGATGTAAACTACCACCCACGAATACAAGAGCTACATCATAAAAGGATATCTCATTTATTTAGAAAAGCGCAGCATAATGACGCAGTACCAGGGAGACAAAATGTCTGTAAAGAAGGCCATCTGAATCAGTTGCCCCCACCACCCATCATCCTGGAAACCCAGTGACTAATAAGCACATCAGTCTTTAGCTAGGGGTGATCATGGAGTCATTCGCCAGACATTTTCTAAGCAGCCTCTGAGCTGTAAGCCCATGCTAGTCATCTCCAACACACCTAACCCAGGACAATCAAGTGATGGATTTGGTCTTCGCCCACAGCAGACAGGTCCTGGGTCTTCCTGCAGCAGTAGCTGCTGGGCCTCTGCTGGGCTTCTCCAGCTGCAGCTGGTAGCTCTATCGCCTGCAGACGGAAACACTTGGCCGAGAGACCACACCGTGTGGGCAAGTGGAATTCTGAGGGATCCAGATGAGAAACGCAGCAAGTTCAGATGCGAGTCAGCCCACAGACAGCATGAGGCACCTTTAAAGGCTTCCTAGTGTTATTTGCAGTTTCAAAGTAAATTTACTTTGTAAAGCATTGGAGAACCCTTTATTTAACCATGTCTTGAAATAAAAGTTCACAAAACTGTTGCTTTCAAACCACAGTACTGGCATTTATAACCCAGAAACAGGAACTAAGAGAAGACAGAGGTGCAGAGATCATCAGAGTCCAAACAGCTTAGTCCAGCCACAGCGGGCCTCAGGGAGGGGAGAGGGCCGTCTTTGGCTCCTGCTGCGCCTGCGCCTGCTGCTCCTGGGCATCTTCCTCCTGGGGCTGGTTTCCTTCTGATGAAGCTTGGGGTCTTACATTGACCTGTTAGGATTTGCAGGGAATGTAACTCCATTCATCTTGCTCACAAGACCAGAAACCGGCATGTCTCTCACATGTTGTCAGCATGTGATCAGACACACTCTGCACTGGGAAGCATTTAGCACTGACATCTCAAGTCAAATTCTCTTATGACATACAGCAAATGCACATAATATCCAAAGAACCACACTCTCAAGGGCACAACAGCAACTCCCTTGCTCCAAGCAGTGGCCACAGAAGCCCAGTTCATTCAATACAACAGTATTTGACCTGGATCTATCTGTGTGTGTGTGTGTGTGTGTGTGTGTGTGTGTGTGTGTGTGTGTGTGTTGTGTAGGCCCGCATGCTATGCTGAGCTACATCCCCGGCCCAATAGCAGCTTTGACAATTAGGTACTCACAGTCCTTGCTTCTCTTACTCGTCTTAAAATGACACCTTCTGCCAACAAAGCCTTCCCCGTTTCCACAAACAACTTCTCTTCATCTGTTTCTCCGAGGTTCTGCAGCTCCATGTATTTCTCCACAAACCTGGAATTCCAAGCAGCCAGTCCTAAGCCTATGTTGGGGCTGTAGAGACATCTGCTACACAGTACCAAGCAAGTCCCAAAGAGAAGTGCCTAGAGGATACCCTTCCTGAAGGAGCACCCCTCCTGAAGGAGCACCCTTCCTGAAGGAGCACCCCTCCTGAAGGAGCACCCTTCCTGAAGGAGCACCCCTCCTGAAGGAGCACCCTTCCTGAAGGAGCACCCTTCCTGAAGGAGCAACCCTTCTGAAGGAGCATCCTTCCTAAAGGAGAGCTCCACAGAACTCCTCTGAGTGACAGCTGAACCCTCAGGGGGAGCTTGATTATTAAGGCCTGGGAAATGCTTACCGCTGACAGGTAGACTTGAAGTTTGGGTTGAACAGATCAAAAGCTTTGTGACCAGATCCATAGGCTGAAAAGAATTTCCTAGAAAATACAGAAATTATATTAATCTCCAATCATAGGCTATGGAAACTGGGGCAGACGCCAGACAGAAGAAGTGCCAGGCCCTGAGGCGTTACGGAGCCTAAGCCAAAGGACAATGCCTACATCAAGAGCAACAAAGGAAACTCGGTGAGAATCAACACTCCCCCCCACCTCCCCATATCCCCCCTCAGAGAGCAGCAACCAGATTCCTGTGTCACCACACTCAGAGATACCCCACCAACAGGTAACTCTAGATCTGTCATTCCGTGTAGTTGAGTTTTTTTCAAGTCCCCAGATGTACTCTTTAACTCAAAGGATTATCCATTTCCTTTTCTTTTAAATTGAGGAAGAGTCTGGGTATCAAAAACATTAATCCTCACTGGGCCTTTGAGGTGGCTCAGTACGTAAAGGCACTTGCCACCAAACCTACAACCTGGATTTGATCCTAGAACCCGCAGGGTGAGAGGACTCCTATTAAGCTGCCCTCTGACTCCTACATGTATGTTGTAACATGTACTCATACATGAACAGACATGCACATCCCCACTTTAATAAACTACAGTAAAAGAATTTAACCCAGCTAGGCAGTGGTGGCATTGCACACCTTTAATCCCAGCATTTGGGAGGCAGAGGTAGGCGGATCTCTGTGAGTTCGAGGCCAGCCTGGTCTACAGAGTGAGTTCTAGGACAGCCAAGGCTACACAGAGAGACCCTGTGTCGAAAAACCAAAAAAAAAGGATAGAGAGATGGCTTAGAGGTTAAGAGCACTGTCTGTTCTTCCAAAGATCCTGAGTTCAATTCCCAGAAACCACATGGTGGCTCACAACCATCCTATAAAGAGATCTGGTGCCCTCTTCTGGTGTACAGGCACACATGCAGACAGAATACTTACTGTACAAATAATAAATAAATCTTAAAAAAACAAAAACAAGTTGGGAATTTAGATCAGTGGTAGAGTGCCTGCCTAGCACGCACAAGGCCCTGAGTTCGGTCCTCAGCTCTGGAGGAAAAAAAAGAAAGAAAGAAAAAAAAACAAAACCAAAAAATTAACAACCCTTAATGTACCAGTGACATTTAGTACAGCCATACAACCAGTGACAGTACAATCACTGACATAACTATGCAGCTGTTGTGACAACTACAATGACAATGCAGTACAACCAGTCATATAACTGTCACCTCATCAGTTCTAAAACAGTTTGAAATTACTTCTATTTACTTTAGTGTGTAGGTATGTGCATGTCACAACACATGAGTGGAGGGCAGAGGACAACTCTAGGGAGCTGTGGATTGTGGGGCTTGAACTCAGGTCATCACGCTTGGCACTGAGCCACCTTGCTGGCCCTCCAAAACATTCTGACCATCCCCCACAGAGCCCAGTACTGTTAAGCACGCACACCCCTCAGTCTGTAGCTTGTGTTTTTTAGAGATTATCTCAAATCAGTGTAGAGACTATTTCTAGTCCTTTGCCATCCAGACTGTTGCAGAAACACCTGTGCTTCCTGGTGTATTATACAAGTAAGTCCATGGAATAAATCCACAAAAATGATATTACAAGGTCAAGGTATGTGCTTATTTATCTGGAAAAAAAAAAAACTAAAAACAAACAAAAAAAAAAAACCCTCAAAAACAAAAAACCTTCCAAACTGCCCAAGTGCTTCTCACAGCGGCTGTGACAAAATGACACTCAAGTAAATTTTACAATATACAAGTTCCTATATTCTTACATTTCATAACCCTTGCCAAACTGGTAAACTAGAAATTACAATTAATTATAGTTTTATCACCACTTATCAACCTGCCCCCCCAAAAAGGAAAAATAAAGCCATTAGGCGTCTTTTTTGTCTGAAAGCAAACTGGGTCCCTTCTCTGTAACTCTTCACATTCTCTGCCCATTTCCCTTGTAGTCGCGGCTTTGACCGAAAACTTCCTATGTGGAACTGCAGGGCGTAAAGGTAGATGTGGGAGCCTGGGGAGCGCATCAGGCCACACGTACAGCCCTGGTGCCCTCAAGGAAAGACAGAAGGTGTGCCTCCTCTCTGCTCTCTTCCAGTGAGGACAGAGCAACAGGACAGCACTCTCAGAGGTGGGACGATATCTCCATGTTCAAAGCTAGCTTGGTCTACACAGGGAGTGCCACCCAGGAGTCATAGTGAGTCTCAAAACAAAACCAGCAGTAAGGTCGCAGCGGCTCACTGGCTGAGCGCTTGCCAGGTATGTATGAGAACCTGAGCTCAGCTCTCAGCAGAGCAGAGCACAAAGCGGAGATGTAGGAGTGAGCAAGTACAGGCATCAAAGCCAGAATGTTTAGAAATGTTTGGAAAGTCTCAGAGAGCAAGAACACACTTGTTCTGCCACCGAGTGCTATGGAGAACAGAGTATGGGAGCCCATGGCTGTAATCCCAGCGCAATGGAGGCCAAAGTAAGAAGCTGCACAAAACTGAGATCCCCTTGGCCTCCACTGCAGCAAACCTGTCTCAAAAAAACACAACATCAAAAAACCAGTTCAATCTTGACCTCTCCAGCCTCCCTTTTCGGTATCTTCACGGCTAGCCTAGTGGTTTTATCCAGTCACTAAGCCATTTACATCACCTCAACGGAGGGTTATGACCACCTTACAGGCATGAACTGGCCTAGACACTGATCTTATGGCAATGAGTAGGCCAGCACATGGTCCACGGTAGGTCTGCTGTTTCTTTGCTTGTTTTGAGTGGGGTATCAGAAAGATAAAACTAGAGACTGAAGAACCTAAGGCCTCATGCATGCTACATAAGCGCTCTACCACTGAGATATAACCTTTGTTTATATAAAACCAAGTTTCACTAAGTAGCCCAGGCTGACCTCAAACTCTCACTCCACCTGCCTCACCTGCCAGGTGCTAGGACGACATGTGTGAGCCATCATGCCCACCTAGAGTGCGACATCTGAATTTGTCTTTACTCTTTAAAAGAAAAAGAAGTTTTAAAGACATCAGAAGCCCATTTCCCAGCATTATTTAGGTTAGAAGGAGTGGAAAGCAAATTAAAGGTTTTTATTGTTTCAACAACACCTGATTAGCACTTTGAAAGTAACTGAAAAAAGGCAGGCCTGGGACCAGCAAGATGGCTCCTCGGTGAGTAAAAAGTGCTTGCCCCCAAGCCTGATAACATGAGCTCAAACCTTAGAACTCCCATGGTAAAAAGAAAAAAAAAAACAACTCCCACAAATCGTTCTCTGATCCCACATACATGTCCACAAACAACTGCACAAGTGCACACATATAGACGCACAAAATAAATACATGTAATAAATTATAAAACATAGCAGCAGCAGCAGCAACAACAACAACAAAACCCAGACGCAGTATCACACACTTGGAATCCCAGAAGGCAGGAGGTAAAGGCAGAAGCGCTAGAAGTTCAAGAATATCCGGGTTAGAAATAAGTATGTAGGTGGCTGGAGAAATGTCTCAGCAGTTAAGAGCTCTGGCTGTTCTTCCAGAGGACCTGGGTACAGTTCCCAGCAACCACATGGCAGCTCACAACTGTCTGTAACTCCAGCTGCAGGGAATCTGGCACCTTCACACAAACATACATACAGGCAAAACACCAATAGACAGACAGACAGACAGACAGACAGACAGCTATAACTGAATTTGCTGAAAAAGATCTTCCCACTCTAAGAATAAAGGCAATTAGGCCAGCAAAAAGAAAAACTGGTTATATGCCTTAGTGCCTGACACGTATAGAACGATGTTTGACAGAAGGCACAGCAGAGAACTTGTAAAATGAAATCAACAACTTCTATAGGCTAAGAAAAACATTATGGGGCTGGAAAGACGGCTCAGCAGTTAAGAGCACTTACTGCTCTTGCAGAGGACCTGAGCACCTGCAGGTCCCAGCACCCAGGGCAGCAGCATCACAGCTGCCCTTTACTTCAGCTTCAGAGTGTCTGACAGCCTCTTCTGGCCTCCAGCAGTGAACACATGTGGTACACAGATAAATGTGCAGGCAAAACTCTCATACACGTAAAAATTTAAAAACTGCAAGACCTCTGGCCTCTAGAGGGCGCCTGCACTCACACGCACGCACCAACAAAAACACAAGTTATTAAAAATAACAAAATATTTTAAGCAGCATCTTCCTTCACTTTTGCAACTCTGATATACTAGTATTTTGTCTTTTTTTTTTTTTTTTTTTGGTTTTTCGAGACAGGGTTTCTCTGTGTAGCCTTGGCTGTCCTGGACTCACTTTATAGACCAGGCTGGCCTTGAACTCACAGCGATCCGCCTGCCTCTGCCTCCCGAGTGCTGGGATTAAAGGCGTGCGCCACCACGTCCGGCTGTATTTTGTCTTAAGATGATTACAGGAACGACATTTTCAAAGTGACACAGCTAAGTTCCAGAAGCTGCCTTCAAACCACTACCTCAAAAGACGGTGGTGGGCAACCTGTTCTTTCACCCCTGTGCTATCCTTTTGCTTCTGAGTTTTCTACAATAAATGTGCACTAATACGCCAGGCCATGGCCTGGAGAGATGGCTCAGAGGTTAAGAGCGCCACTTACTCTTCCAAAGGTCCTGAGTTCAATTCCCAGCAAGCACATGGTGGCTCACAACCATGTATAATAAGATTTGGTGGCCTCTTTTGTCATGCAAGTGTACATGCAGGCAGAACACTGTATACATAATAAATACGACAGGCCAGAGGCAGAGGCAGAAAGGTCAAGACCTTGTCTCAAGAGGAAAAGGAAGAGATGCTAAAGAAATAAAGTATACAAGCGCTTTCCTTCAGATTTCTAGTCACGATTATTTTAAGTGCTCTGATTTTTTTTTTTTTTCAAGACAGGGTTTCTCTGTGTAGCCTTGGCTGTTCTGGACTCGCTTTGTTACCAGGCTGACCTCAAACTCACAGAGATCCACCTGCCTCTGCCTCCCCCGTGCTGGGATTACAGGTGTGTGCAGCCTCGTCTGGCTAAGTGCTCTGAATTTCTAAGCATCCTTCCCAGAGTGGCTTCACATCCACAGACCATAGTAGATTTCCGAAAGTCGAATTTGATAGCCAGGTGTGATTTCCCAGATCTGCCACCCTCACGGTAGCCACAGGCAGTTAGCCTCCTTAAATCAGGCAGTTCTCTTTTATAAAACAGGCAATGATACCAGTCTATGAGCTGGTGTCCATCAAGGGTTTACGCATCATAGTAACCCACACAGCACAGACCGCCAGTAAACACACAACTTTAGCTGCAATGTTCTGTCAGTCTGGGGCTCCGGATTCCACTTGTTAGAATGAAATGCCATTATATTACTGGCTATGCAAGACCAACTCCAAAGAGCAAGGCCCCGACCAGGCTTGTTAGCAGACTTCTACACAAACCTTCCTTTCTGAAGGTCTGTTGCATCCTGCTCACTACAGAAGATAAGACACTTACGCTCGAATCTGATCCTCATGGTAAAAGATGTCCTGGATAGAAGCTTTGGCTTTGCCATATCGCAAACGGTGCCTTTGGAAGACAGGTTCTCTCAGAGGTGGGAAGGCCTTATATATGTCAAACCACAGTGGTTTCTCCTTCAACACACCGGCCCGCATCAGATCCCGCGTCCTGAGAGAGGGAACGGAGCCAAGGTCAGTCGGTTCCAACTGCCTGCCCAAGTCCCTGAATCAACTTAATGCAGACAAAAGCAGCGTGGTACAGGTGAGCTGAGAAGGACCTCCTACCTCAAGGAGGCATGGCCAATTCCTACAGCAACCTAGCAAGACCCAAGTGTTAAGTCCTGTTGGTTAGGCCTCCTATAGCCTAGGCTAGCCTTAAATTTAACATGTAAATGACCTTGAGTTTAGTAGCACCCTGCACTTCTCCCAGTGCTGGGATAAGAGCGTGTCCACTCGGGCTTTTTGTTTTGACAACAGTCTGCTTATTGACTGGTCTGAACTTCTTTACGTTGCCAGGCTGGCATGCGGAGATTTAGGCGCGTGTCCCACGCCCGCCCACCCATGGTTCCATAGTGGAAACGCAAAGACTGTCCAGCCAGGCCCTTCAGCCTCTTTTTTATTCTAGAAGTCTCCCCCGAAGTAGAATGGCGGACACATCTAACAGATCAGAAATCCAAAGGGACGTAGACAAACACACCGATTCCGAGCCAGGAAGAAGCACTTAGGGCCTCACCTGGCTCGAACACACACTACAGCGTCCCCTGAGGCCACGCCAAGAGGGTCGTGACCCGCTAAGAACCCGGCCCACGCCCAATTCGGAGCACGCACCGGGAGAACACGCTCCCCACCGTTTCCAGCCGGCTCCCCGCCATAGCCACCTAGGACAGAAAGCCGCTACCTGCTACCGGAAGCGGAAGCGGCAACAAGCAAGCGAAGGGCGAACAAGTCGCTGGCCGAGCCGAGGATTACAGTCCCGCCTGAAAGCAGTCCAGAGGGCGGAGCCAGACAGAAGCAAACGATAGGCTAAGCCGTAGCGCCCCGTCGGTGTAGGATGCTCAGACAGGAGCAATCGGTACCCGAGCTGAAAAGGCGGGAGTGCGCCAAAGCCACGCGGGACTAGTAAACGACCCGTCCACGGGAAAGATTGAGTGTGGCGCTTGCTTTTTCTTCTGACTTTAGGAATCTTCCTCCTTTTCGGCAGGTCTGGCAGTGTGCAGGGAATGCAGTGTGGGGCTTGCGGGGATGAGGCACATCTTACAGTCTGGAGCAGCCAGCCAGTGTGACATTTGAGGCCACCAAGTCCAGGCTCGACTGGTTCTATTCTTGGCCACTCATGATACGCAGAAGGAAACTGAAACCCGAAGAGGGCGAGGTAACTTTCCCAGGTGACAGGAGCCTCCTGTCCTCCTTCCTCCGCCTTGCACCTTAAGGGGGACTCGCTGGAGCGAGCAGTCTGCTTTCACATTTCAGTGGAAAGCTGCCTGCAAGGAGCCAGTCCTCCGCTGGAGGCGTCACTCGCCCGCCTGCTGGAGCTGGAGTTTAAAAAGTGAAAGCCTTCGGAACTAATGCAGCCGGAGGCTAAAAATCCGGGAGAAAGTAGTCTCTCGGTGTTCAACTGTTCGAAGTATGGGTTTGGAGGAATGGATGCCTTAGGCATTTCATCAGGGTATTTGTGCAAAGATCATCTCATCATTGTTGATTGTAGTTGAAGATCTAAAACAGAAACTCCACCGGGCTGGAGAGCTCAACAGTTAAGAACACTAACTGCTCTTCCAGAGGACCCAGGTTCGAGTTCCAATACCATGGAGTGCCTCATAACCACATGTAACTCCAGTCCTGGGGCATTCGATGCCCTCCTCTGACCTCTGCAGGCACTAAACATGTACACGGTACACAGACATGTAAGCAAAATATCAATACACTTATGTATGCTCAATTTCCTTAACCAATATATTTTATTAACAACTTATTGACCGAGCATACGTCACTTATAACCCGACTAACCAAAACAATAGGAAATGAGGATTAATGGACACAATAACAAAACCATAAGGATATCAGTTCCAAGGAATGATTCTCCTGGCACAATCTGCAGGATTTCTTCTGCTGGAACCTACAGTAACCAGAACCCAGAACCTCAGCAGGAGCCGGAGCCCCGAAGCCTTCCCTCAAGAGGTTCTCTCTAGGAGCGTCTCGAAGTGCAGAGATGAACAGCCAAAACTATCCCAAATCTCCAAAAAAGCCCCGCCTCCAGTTCTGGGCTCATTTGTATATCTCCTCTCAGAGTTTGTTCATGGGATCTTTTCAGCTGGCAACAATCAAGCTCCTGCACGAGGTGGTCGGTCTTCTAGTGGATTAACCTCACCTGTTCTCTCACAAGACCGTTCCAATCCCGCACTTGGGATCCTAAAACACAGGTTTCTCTCTCCTTCACACTTAAAATTTATCAAATGGCAGGGTGGTGGTGGCTCTCCGGGACTCACAGGGATGGCCTTGAACTCACAGGGATCCGCCTGCCTCTGCCCCCAGAGTGCTGGGAATAAAGTCATGAGCCACAGGTTGGAGTGTGGTAGTTCACGTTTTAATAACTGAGCACTGAGAGAGGCAGAGGCAGGCGGATCTCTGAGTTCCGGCCAACCTGATGTACAGACTGAGTCCAGGACTGCTGTCTCGAAAAAACAAAACAAACAAACAAACAAAAAATGTCACCACATGAAAAGTGGCACAGGACATGGTGGCCCATGCCTTTAATCCCAGCACTCAAGAAGTAGATATCTGAGTTCAAGGCCATACTAAGCTATATAGTGAGTTCCAGGAAAGCCAAGGCTATGTAGAGAGAGACCCCGTCTCAAAACAAAACAAAACCAAAATGAACTGGAAATTTAGGGTTAATGCATTCTATGAAACCTAGACTAATGTCCCTAGCTTGTGGTTAAATGAAACACTTGAGTGGAAACCCAGCCTGTAAGAGGGAAAAAGGAAAACATCCATCTACGGGTGCCAGTGTTTGTATAAGGATAAAATCGTGAATCTCAGTTCACAAAATTGCAACGGTGAATTCAGAGTCTCAGTCCCGCCCTGCCCCCCTCTCTCTCCTAGTCTCAGAGTTTGCCTTATGTAATCTTATGTAAACTTTTTGACCCAGTGAATGTTTTGAATCACACACTAGGTCTCCAAGGAGCCCGTTATCTTTCTTTGTCCTTAGGAAACAGCATGCAAATCCTGTCAAAACCCTCCCACTCTAAGGGAGGCCCAGAAGAGAAGGTGGCAAATGTTTTCAGAGCAGTTGCCACTTGTGTTATCTCACAGACAACTCCGACTACCCACAGGGTAGCTATTATCATCCTCATTATGGGTGAGAAAGCAAAGCGGCAGGAACTTAAGTACCTTCGTCTGATATGCAATTCGGAGAGCCAGGGTCTGGCCCAACCTGGGCACTTCCCTGTCTCCCATGGTGCTACCTTAACTAACCTACTGCTGGAGACTGGGGATCTGAAAGGCTTTAACAAAACTGGCCTTGTAAGCAGGATATGCAGTGACCCGAGGCCTGGCCTGAGAGGTGGGCATCACTGCTGCCTCAGCTGGAACAGGGCCTGGGTTAAGTGCATACCTTGCTCTTTCAGAGGACCTTTTCGGTTTCCAGTGTCACAAAAGCCTGTAACTCCAATTCTAGGGAAATCTGATGTCTCTGGGGTTGGTGGGCACCAGGAACACACACACACACACACACACACAGACACACATAAGAGACGGGGGGGGGGGGGCATACACCTTTATGTGGTTTTGGTTTTGGTTTGGTTTTGGTCTTTTGGTTGGTTGGTTTTGGTTTTTTGAGACAAGGTTTCTCTGTGTAGCCTTAGCTGTCTTGGCCTCGCTTTGTAGACCAGGCTGGCCTTGAACTCGCAGCAATCCACCTGCCCCTGCCTCCCGAGTGCTGGGATCAAAGGTGTGCGCCACCACGCCCTGCATTGAGACTCACACCTTTAATCCTAACACTCAGGAGGCAGAGGCAGGTGGATCCTGAGCCAGGAATATACAGAGAAACCCTGTCTTGAAAAAAACAGATGATAATAATAATAACTTGTTTAAAAAGAACAGATGCCTGTCCGCAACTCCACTACTTATAAACCAGGACATTATACAAGATGTGTAACCTAAAAAGAAAAAAAGGCCTGGCTCCTAGGCTAACTGTGAAGACTCCAGGGCTCTAGTCCCTGACATCTAGGGGAGCCAGCTCTGGGGAGTAAACATGCTCCTAGCTAAATATAGCCTTCCCTCAACAATCCTCAACAACTTTCTAATTCTGTCTGTGCCAGAGCTGCCTGCTGGCCTCATCTACCACACTTCCCTTCTCCCTACACAGCCTGCCCCTGTAAGCTAGCACAGTCTATGATGCAAACGAATCGAAAACATTTATTCCAAGTTCATGGAGGAGAGAGCCGAAGACATAAATTTCTCAATTCAGAAAAAATTGCAAAGTGTGTTGGGGGGGCGGGGCGGGGTTCTCTGTAAGTTATCTTGGAGTTGTCCATCTTGAGCCTTCAGAATTTTCCTTCCCATTGTCACGTTTACTCCTTCTGCAACAGAAACAATGGAATATTGGTGGGCAGAGAGGAGCACTGAGGGATGTGGAGACACAGATGATCAGAAGCCCACACCACACGTGTTCACTCCTAACACAGGATGAAGTTGTCGGCAGCTGGGAACAGAAAGAACGGATAACTGAGGCCTCTGCCTTCTAGTTTAGGCTGAAAGGCGTGGGTTGGGGCACACAGTAAGTGCTTGCCAGTAACTGTCCCATGAAGGGTACAGTGTGTGACGGCCGTCTGAGAGTACAGCTTTTGATGGCAACCCCCAGATCGCCTTACGGGAATTGAACCCAGGACCTCGAGTGCAAGTACTCCATGGTGAGTCATACCCACCCCAGCCTTCCTCTCATTTTTTATTTTGACAAGATCTCACTAAGTTGCCCAGGCTGGCCTCGAACTTGTGATCCTTCTACCTCAGCCTCCAGAGTCGCTGGGGTTTCAGACCTGCACCAGATCTGGAATCCTTTTGTTTTCTCCCCCTTGATAAGTGATCCATTCTTTCCACTAGCACTTAATTAAGCACAGGCTCTCCCCTGGCTCTACAAGGGCAGTTTGTGTTGGAATGAACAGTCTCTTCAGCCCCTTGCTTGTTTTTGTTGTTTGTTTGTTTGTCTAAAGACAGGGTCTCCCTAAATAACATGGCTGGCTTGGAACTACAGAAATCTACCAGCAGCTGCCTTCCAAGTGCTGGCATGAAAGGCATGTGCCACCACGCCACCTGTAGAGGTGGGTTATTGAGATGGGCTGTCAGCTCAGTTGGTGGGGTGCTCCATTCATTCCCACAAAGTACAGCTTCAAGAACAGGACATGATGATGCGCACACATCATCCCAGGTCTCCAGAGGCAGAAGAAGCAAGAGGATGGGGAATTGAAGGTCATCCTCAGCGACAAAGCAACCTAAGTCCCTGTCTTGGGACCAGGAGGGGACAATCTCACTACACAGCCCTATGTAAAGAGTGGCTTTAAACTCACTCTGTAGCCCAGGCTGGCCTCAAACTACCTGCAGTTCTCTGGCTTCGTCTCCTCTGTAGTGGTATAATAGGCACACACCATCACGTTGGTGGGAGCTGGGTATGTCTGTAGTGTGGCTCTTTACCTTGTAGATGCCTGCCATCCCCTTTGTCTCAACATGGTCTCCTCTCTGCGAGCAAAGGTATGTGTGTTTAATCTCGTATGAGGATGCTGGTCCTATTGAGCTAAGGTCCACCCTTATGTGCTCATTTCAACTCAGTTGCTGCTTCCCCCCCCCCCCCCAAGACAGCTATCTCTGTGTAGCCTTTAGTTGTCCTGGACTCACTTTGTAGACCAGGCTGGCCTCAAACTCATAGCAATCTTCCTGCCTCTGCCTCCCAAGGCTTGGATTACAGGCATGTGCCACCACGCCCGGCACTCAGTTGCTGCCTTAAAGACTATCTCCATACGGGGTCACGTTCTCGTGGACTGAGAGTTAGAACCTCAATATATAAAGTGAGGGGGAGGGAGCTAGTTCAGCCCACAGCATTGGCTAGAAGAGCCGAACAGTTTTGCCATTTGCCAGCTGATCCATAGCTGCCCTCTGCCACTCTTCACCTTGCCCTACTGCACCAACCAGCCCCTTGCTCTCTGCTTTCAGCTGCATCCTAGTTGATTCTGAGCTTGGAGGCATTGGCAGGGAGTAGAAGGAAGGAGAGTGGAGTGGGGCTTCATCCCATCTCCTACTCTCTCCTCACACGCATAAATACGGTCACACAGCCTACCCTGAGCCGCTCTGCACAGCTGTCCCTCAGACCAGGGCCAGCTCATCGAACTGTGCTTTTGTCATTAGCCTTGAGGTCCAGTCTACGTACCTATCCCGGGTGGCTTCCGGATATCCTGCCAACATCTTTCTAAATGACATTCTTGCTTAAGTAGTGCACAGGAATTTATCAGACAGAAAGAACGCCAAAAACACCAGTGAACTGCTAGCTTTCCAGTGCCGGAGATCTGGGCTCAAGGGGTAATCAGGCACTCACTTCATTTAAATATTACAATATATTATGAGGGGCGAACACACCAGAAGACAACCTGCGGGAGCTGGTTCTCCACTTTCTCCGTGTAGATGCCAAGGATCAAACTCAGGTGCCCCAGCTTGGCAACAGGCGCCCTAACCTGCTAAGCCATCTCCTTGGCCCCAGCGATTGCCTTAAATGGGAGAAAAGAAATAGCATATATTCATACACAGCATAAGAATGATAGGGCTGCACAGCCTGGACCACAGTGTGTTCCAGGCCAGCTTGAGCTGTATAAAGAGACCCTGTCTCAAAACACACACATACTACACAACACACCACACACACACACACACACACACACACACACACACACACACACACACCAGCTGGGTCCAGGACAAGAAGGGTACAAGGCAGGAAAGAGGATGCAGTTTTTTTGCTCTGCTTTAGGCTGTGAGCTCTACTTTCCTTCTAGCTGAGCATACCCCTTAGGATGCCCATACCTGCTGCCCCCACCACACCCAGCCCTTAGGATGCCCATACCTACTGCCCCCACCACACCCAGCCCTTAGGATGCCCATACCTGCTGCCCCCACCACACCCAGCACTTAGGATGCCCATACCTACTGCCCCACCACACACACCCAGCCCTTAGGATGCCCATACCTACAGCCCCACCACACCCAGCCCTTAGGATGCCCATGCCTGCTGCCCCACCACCACACCCAGCCCTTAGGATGCCCATACCTACTGCCCCCACCACACCCAGCCCTTAGGATGCCCATACCTGCTGCCCCCACCACACCCAGCCCTTAGGATGCCCATACCTACTGCCCCCACCACACCCAGCCCTTAGGATGCCCATACCTACTGCCCCCACCACACCCAGCCCTTAGGATGCCCATACCTGCTGCTCCCACCACACCCAGCCCTTAGGATGCCCATGCCTGCTGCCCTCACCACCCCCAGCCCTTAAAATACCCATACCTACTGCCCCCACCACCCCCAGCCCTTAGGATGCCCATACCTACTGCCCCACCACACCCAGCCCTTAGGATGCCCATACCTACTGCCCCTACCACACCCAGCCCTTAGGATGCCCATACCTACTGCCCCCACCACACCCAGCACTTAGGATGCCCATACCTACTGCCCCTACCACACCCAGCCCTTAGGATGCCCATACCTGCTGCCCCCACCACACCCAGCACTTAGGATGCCCATACCTACTGCCCCACCACACCCAGCCACATGGGACAGGTGCTCCAATCTAGTCTCCCCTGTCCCCTCAACTCTGTTTACTTGTCTGAGTCTATCTCACTGGGCTTCTTTCAGGGCAGGAACTGGGCCTGCGTCAGTGCACCCCTAGCCTGGGCCAAGGCCCAGTGAGTTTTCCAGTGAACAGCATGCATGAATAAAGCCAACTTAGGACAAGTGACAGAAATGACAGAAAGCCAGTTTGCTGGGCGTGGTGGCATGTACATGTAATCTCAGCGCCGGAGAGGCGGAGGCAGGAGGATCTCCAGTTCAGGCTGGTCTGGGCTACACAGTGAGGTCCTATGAGGTTTGGGGGCCTTGTTGTGAAGGAGTCAGTGTGTTAACACGAGTGTAGTGACCATGGTGGTGATTTCTGAGGACTCCACGCTTAGGAGCAGAGTGGCCCTGTTAAATCACATCTAACAACTCACTGTGTGGCGTGCTGTGCAGCTTCCCTCCACCAACAGGCGACTGCCCTGAAGGAGACTCCAGGACTGACAGAGAGTGCTCAACACTGTGCCCGCAACTGCCCTGGAGGTCCGTGTGACTTTGGCTCCTTTCCACAAGCAAGGAAAGAGGAGTAGGCTGAGCCTGAGCCACCTCCTGTTGGAGTTCAGTGCTAGTTAGAATCATTCTGAGAGGCTTTGGGGCTCACTGAGGTGGAGACCCCTTCAGGGCAGGTATTTCAGGGTGTGTGAATCTTAGGGGGGAACCTCCTAGGGAGTGCGAGACAGGCAGATTCTGTTTAGGTTGGTCTGGAATTGGGGCTTATACTGCATTTCTTCTTCTTCCTCCTCCTCCTCCTCCTCCTCTTCTTTCTTTCTTTCTTTCTTTTTTTTTCCGAGACAGGGTTTCTCTGTGTAGCCTTGGCTGTCCTGGACACACTTTGTAGACCAGGCTGGCCTCGAACTCACAGTGATCCACCTGCCTCTGCTTCCTGAGTGCTGGGATTAAAGGTGTGCGCCACCATGCCCGGCTTAAACTGCATTTCTAACAAGCTTCTGGGTTGATGACAGCCAACAGGAGAACCGACTTTCTCAAGTGAACAGAGCCCAGAGACATGGCTCAGTGGCTAAGAGCACCAACTGCTCTTCCAGAGGACCCAGGTTCACCTCCCAGCACCCACATGACAGCTCACAACTGTCTGTAACTCTAAGATCTGACACCCTCACAGAGACATACATGCAGGCAAAACACCAATGCACATAAAGTAATACATAAGTAATTTTTAAAAAAAGAAAGTTCAAATGGTCTTTCTTGGTTCTGCATCCAGGCCACATTTGGAATGACCAAGTCACAGCAAGGCAGGCTCCTGCAGAGTTTAAGCTGAGCTTCACAATTATTCACGCTGAAGTCCCTGGAATGGTCCTTTTGATATTATTATTATTATTATTATTATTATTATTATTATTATTATTATTATTATTATTATTTAACCTTTAATCGGTGATCCTGAGGGTCAGGCAGAGCACTTGTTTAGTATATTCAAGGCCCCGAGTCTCATCCTCAGCACTGCCAAACATAATAGTAAGATAAATAAACAGAAATTTAAAAATAAAAACAGTAGTGACTCTTTGTTTTCCAGAAATGACACCTGCTGGGTGAGGTGGCACAATCTTTTAGTCCCAGCACTTGGAAGGCATGGGCAGGCAGATCTCTGTGAGTTTGAGGCCAGCCTGGTCTGCGGAGTGAGTTGCAGAACAGCCAGGACTATGTAGTGAGATCCTTTCTCAAATAAAATAAAATGAACAAACAAATCTAAAAGTGATAGCTGTAGGCAGGCCATGGTCCCTGCCCCCCCACACACACAGTAGGGCTTTCTTTGTGGGTTCTGAAGCTTATCATATAGCTTTAGTGACGTATTACATTTATAAACATCTTTGTTTTGCAGGCTTCACCAAATATGGCTATATGAAGAAACTAGTGTGAATGGCTTGAAGCTAAAGGTGTACTCTTGGCCTCCTGCAAAGCCGATGTGCCATCTTTCTGTGGTCAGACTTCCACTTCTACAAAATGACCGCCTGGTGGCAGTAGGTTTACACAGACCCTTGGCATCCTCCAGAAATCTCCAGCTTGCTCCTCGCTGGCCCAGATCACTAATCCAACAAATTAATCTACGCTGCGCTAATGGGCATATGGAGTCTGTGCGCTTCTCTCAATAGCAGGCTTGCGGCTTGTTGGATATGCTAAGACTTTTTTTTTTTAAAACTCAGCTAAAGAATGCTAATGGGGGAATCCCTGCCGCACTGCTGGGCCACAGGTACCCGTAGGAGGTGTTTCTGAGCAGGTTGGCTCTTTCTGTTCTTCACAAATTGTATCCAGGTGAGGATCCTGGATCTTATCACCTGTCCTACTCCTGCCCCCAAGGAGGCAGCTTAGCATTTAGGTATCAACTCTGGGATTCTACTGCTTGCGTTCAAATCCAGGGACAGCATAGAAGAGCCTCAACTTCATCTCTGCACCCGCCCTGTGCCTCTGTATTTTTCATATCATCACTGCCAGGTTAGGTACAATAAAACACACCAAACACCCCACAAGAGTGACTGGCACACGGTGGACCCCAGTAATTGCTATCATCATCATCATCATCATCATCATCATCCCACACCTTATCTGCCTCTTGCTCTTCAGAACAAATTCTCTGACCACTAGCCCCCATTCCCAAGCAGGTACTTTAAGAGAACCAGGGGACAGTCACTGAGACTCTAACATAACATAACCACACCAGGCCTGTGGTCCCCTGTGATTGTCTTGCAAGTTGGGCCCAATGCCCAGAGATGCCAACATGACTGAAGGGCCAGGGGCACTGGCAGGCTCTGGTTCTGGACAGCCTGACTGAATTTTACAGAAATCTTTAAGCATCGCTTTTGTGCCTTCCAGGATCCTAGAACGTGCAGATGAGCGTGATGTCCCAGGGCTGCTGGCTGTGGTCAGGGACAGGCTGTATCCACTTCTGGGTAAGATTTTCACACCCTTTTAACCTGGTAATGACTCTCCCAGTGGCCCTCGCCCTGTGGTGTAGCTACAATCACCATCAGTCTCACTCATACCAATAGACAAAATGGCAACTGGCTCTAAGAACTTTGCTGCGTGTTAGGCTCACCTGAGATTTTGCACTCAGGCTCCCAGGCTAAATTGCAAACCAAGTACAGCAGGGTCTGTAGCAGGCATGCATTCTAAATAAAGTGCAAATCTCACAACCGTGAGTTTTGTTGTTGTTGTTGTTGTGGTCTTTTGGTTTTTGAAGACAGGGTTTCTCTGTGTAATAGTTCTAGCTGTCCTAGACTCACTTGTACACCAGGCTGGCCTTCTTACACTACAATGCTCATACAAGTCACGTGACAAATTAAAACACATCACATAATTCTG
Source organism: Acomys russatus (assembly GCF_903995435.1). NCBI lineage: Eukaryota > Metazoa > Chordata > Mammalia > Rodentia > Muridae > Acomys > Acomys russatus. The sequence continues at coordinate 15,019,857 of NC_067152.1, read as the reverse complement.
GAGCTTTGGGAGTTATCTTCTTTGTAGATTTCTCTTTATTGCAATTGCGTGTGTGTGTGGATGCCAAGATATGTATTCGGAGGCCAGAGGGAAACAGGAGCTGGTTCTTTCCTTCCACAGTGAGATCTGGGCATCAAACTCAGTTTGTCAGTCTGTCAGTCCAGTGCCTTTACCTACCGAGCCATCTTGCTGGCCCTGAACGGTGGTTTTCAGACTTGGGTATGGATTAGAGTCATTTTCAGAGCTCCTTACAATGTCTTCCAGTTGTTTTTATTTGTTTGGCTTTTCGAGACAGGGTTTCTCCGTGTAGCTCTGGCTGTCCTGGAACTCACTCTGTAGACCAGGCTAGCCTAGAACTCATAAAGATCCGCCTGCCTCTGCCTCGGAGTGATGACATTGAAGGTGTGTGCCTCCACCTCCCCGCTGGTAGAGAGAGATCTTTGTTGTTGTTGTTTTTCAAGACAGGGTTTCTCTGTGTAGCCTTGGCTGTCCTGGACTCACTTTGTAGACCAGGCTGGCCTCAAACTTGCAGCCTGCCTCTGCCTCCCAAGTGCTGGGATTAAAGGCGTGCTCCACCATGCCTGGCAGTAGATAGATATCTTATAAGTATTTCCAACAAGCTCTCAGGGAGTGTGGCTGCTGGTACGTGAGGGAGCTTGGGTCCCCTTCTTTAGCCTAACTCAGCTCTAATTCAGTGATCTTGGTGGGTCACTTAAAGTTATGTCATTTCCTTGTCTGTAAAGTGGTCACTGGGCAAGGTCAACCGGGCTCATGAAACTCGTGACTTACAGCCTGGAGCCCTGGAACTGACTTGATTACAAATTTGAACTGCCTTGGGCACTTTAAAAACAAACCCCATAGCTGTTGGTTTAATTGGCCCGGAGGACTAAGCTCAGGAATTCTGAAAAAGCATCTGTCTGAGAAGTAGTAGCCTAACAGCACGGCTCCCAAATTCCAGCGTGCAGAGGAACCACAGATTGCTTGGTTACGCCCCCACTTTCTGACTCAGGTCTGGAATGGAGGAGTTCTTTTAAAAAGTTTTTTTTTTTAATTTAAAAATTATGTGCATATGTGTGTGTGAGGGGGGGGGAGGTGCGGGGAGCGCACAGGCAATTGGCAGTTGCCTGGTATAATCACTGAGAACTGAACTTGGTTCCTCTACAGGAGCAGTGTGTGTTCTGAGCCACTCAGCCAGCATTCCAAGCCACAGAACTAGCATTTCTATGAGCTCACGGGTAGCTCTACAGTCCCCCCTGAGTGCTACAGAGCTCTAGGACACTGGTGAGTAACTGGCCTAAGGCTGGAAGAGAATCTTAGTTTGCCTGGTACCACAGGCCAGCTGTTTCAGGGATGCTGCCATAGCTGCCCACCTGTATCTGCTGGCGCCAAGGTGATGGAGAGGCATGGGGGACAGTTGTTTGTATCCTAGCTTGAAAGAGGGACAGCCTCGGCAGGATGACCCTGGACCCAGCACAAGAAAGATATGTCGTTACAAGCCACAAGAAGGCCTTTGGTTCCACACAAGACAGAATTTTTTTAACCTTGAGAATTGCGCATTCTGGAGAGGGCATTTATTTCCTCTTTCAGAAGCCAGCATCCTGTCCTGGCCTGTGTCAGGGTGAAAGGGAGGCCAGCTGAGTTGGGGGCAGAGGAAGCCTAAGATAATTCTAGAAGAAGACTGAAGATCGGTGCATTCACTTTCAAGTGTGAGATGATCACCTCTGTGATGCACATCTCAGAGCGTCCAACAGGCCCCAACCCAGAAGCTTTCTGTTTAAGGCAGCGAGGCGCAGCAAGGCCAAGGCGCTTTCGCAACCTGCTGGGTTCCTCAACCCTGTTTTCTCCCCTATCAGCAAAGCGGTTTTTCCGCTAGGCAAAGAGCAAGGAAGGAGCAGCGCTAGACAAAGCCTGCAGGTCCCACAGGCAGCAGGTGTCACACCTGAGGCGGTGTGCGGGGCGCCTGGGTCCTTTAGACCCTAGAAATAATCCTGAGGGTTAAGTGGGCAGAGGGTGGGGGCGGGATGAGGGAATCGAGGCAGGTGGCCCAAGGATTTGGCACATCTCCAGAAGCCAGCTCTCTCCCCTGCAAAGACAAAAGGAGGACGAGAACACCAAGTCTTTATTACCGGAATTCCTATGAAACAGCTCCAAGGGGAAAAAAACCACACACAGGAGGGAAAAAAAATAAAAAAGTGACACACACAGACCTAGGGCTTTCCCCGAGCGCGTCTAGCCCTGGAGCAGGGAAGGCCCAGACACCGTCTGGAGCTCAGTCTAGCCGCCCAGAGCTCCTGCGTTGGTGGGGAGCTGTCCTTCTCTACTGGGGGGGGGGGGTCACAGGCCTGGCTCCGTGCCAGCGTGGTCTCCCACCCCCACCCCGCACTGTGCATGCTTCCAAACATGGTCACTCTCAGCGTGCAACTGCCCTCCCGAACCCGGGGAAGCTCTACCGACCGGCAGGAGTTGCACTCCCCATTTCCTGCGGTCCCTAGCAGCCTTCACCGGTCACGCTTGTAACCGCACTCTCAACCAGGGCTCCGGGCCTGCCCAGGCTTCCCAGCTCTCTCTCTCAAGGTTAGCGCGTTCCCAGGTCATGGGTCCGGTGGGACAAGGGTGCAGCCTCCGTGGTTGGTGCCCGCTCAGAGTACCTAGAATCTGGGCGTTCTCCCTCAAATCACCTCTGGTTTCTCTACTTGAGGCACCCGGCAAGTTCTTGCTCTAGGTGCTTCCAAGAGCCCTCCTCTGCCCCAGGCTGGCAAGCCACTGTAACTTGCACTTCAGTCCTGCACTTGTTCAGTTGGGGTCACCCCCACCCTGAAACTCCAGCACCTCCCCCATCTTACGAAACAGCAGGACTGGTCCAGTCCCTAAGGAACTCCACCGTGATGCAATTTAGAACCAGCTTCTGGTCTTCGGGCAAACTAAAGACCCTGCCTGAACAGAAATCCTCCAGCTCCGGGGTCACCCTCCCCATCCCTGCTGGGTCAAGGGGGGGGGGCTGCCGGAAGTGACAGCCAGCCCTTAATAAAAACAGCCCTATGAACTGGACCCGACAAGGCTAGAGTGTACAGAATTCCCTGGAGGTCGGGGCCAGGAGTCAGCAGTCCCGGAGCGGGGTGGGGTTGGGGGCAAAGGCGGAGGTACAGGAGACCTTTGGGAGAAAAGGCCACAGGGGGTCACGGGGTAGGGGTAGATCAGACCCACTGTGACAGGCCAGGAGAGATGGGAGAGAAACAGGAGAACCCTCTTTGGGCTCAAAGAGCTCCAGATGAGTCATTTTGTCAGTTCCTAAACTGCAACCTTGGCGCTTCCTGGGGTCTTTTATTCTTTTCTTTCTTTTGAAGGGAGGAGGTTTTGTTTTGTTTTGTTTTGTTTTTTGCTGGGTTTCTGCTCATTTCCTAGAGAGGAGCCAGACTATAAACCAGGGCTGTGGCTGGCTGCAGTTCCTCCTCCAATCACAAGCAACTGTGAAAGTTCTAAGTCCTGTGGAAAGTGGCAGTGGCTGGGCTGGACTGTGGCTGAAGAAGCCTGGATCTTGGTGTGCGAGCACCGAGCACCGTGTGTCTCGTGTGTCTCGGCTGCAGCTGGAGGGCACTGGTGTAGCTCTCTGGTTGCCTCCACGTGGTCAGAGCATCTCTGGCAAGGTGAAGCTGCTGGCACCTGGGGAGTAGGGGAAATGCATGAAGTTTTCATCAAAGGAGCTCTCTGACTGGTCTTTCCCCACCAGTGGTTCCTGGAGAATAAGAGGCACCTCCCAGGCTAGAATTGGGGGGGGGGGGCCCAGACGCCAGGCTGTGTTCATAAGACTTTTGCTCAGAAGACTCACGAACAGAAGCACAGAAGTACAACTAAAGTGGTGTTTGATGGCCAGGTGGTGGCGGCGTGCACGCCTTTAATCCTAGTACTCGGGGAGCCGGGCATGGTGGCTCACACCTTTACTCCCAGCAGGCGGAAGGCAGAGGCAGGCGGATCGCTGTGAGTTTGAGGCCAGCCTGGTGTACAAAGCAAGTCCAGGATAGCCAAGATAACATAGAGAAACCCTGTCACGAAAAAACAACAACAACAAACCCAACCAACAAACAAAAAACTCCTAGCACTTGGGAGGCAGAGGTGGACAGATCTCTGAGTTTGAGGCCAGCCTGGTCTATGAAGCCAGTTCCAGGATAACGAGATGAAGAAATACTGTCTTGAAAACAAAACAAAACAAAACAAAAGTGTTATTTAACGATGGCATTAAGAGGTAGGGCAATGACATGAGTGACAAATCTGTCAAGACTGTGATGGGAAAAGCTACAAGGAGGAAGGGAGCGGGAAGGAGAGACTGGCTTACAGCGAGCTGATGGGATGCACTGCAAGGAACATAGTGCAGCAGGGACTCAGCTGACCTGGAAGAGCAGCTACTGAGGAAGAGGACAATTGGGCCCTTCGAGCAGGAAGGTAGAAGACGGAAGAGAGTCAAGGGCAGAGCAATGGCCAGGCATGAAAGGAGAGGGAGGAGTGACAGGCTCCTGGCGGGGTGGAAGAGGAACCAGGGCTCCTGGGGTCATAGGTAAGTCAGGAAGAGTTTCAACCAAAACCTGGCCATTGCATGCCTAGGGCGCACCCATGTATAAAAGGCGCTGGACCCGGCAGGAGACCTCCTTGGTTCAGTTCCTTTCTGGAGGCTGTCAGGTTGCAGTAGATAAAGGAGGATACTGGTTTTTACAGTGGGGATCCGGCAGGTGGGGATGCTGGAAGACTCAAAAGTGATAGGCAAGTTCTGAGATGGGGTGGTTTTGGGGGGGCTACTCCTTTTCCCTGGAGACCAGTGGGATGGAAGATGGGGTAGGAGTGGGGGTATTCCTTAGCTGCCCTTACTTGGGTACCTCAGAAAAGTTGGATGCTGGCGTACAACTCTGTGGGTTAAGAAAGCCTGGAGAACATGGCAGAGAGCCGGAGAGAGAAATGAAGAAGTAGGATGGGAGGGGAGCGGGTGGTGCCTGCATTTGCCGGCCATGCCTTCTGTGGCCTGGGCTGTCTTACCTCAACCACTACCCTAAGAGAAGCATCCGTCCCTCTCTATTGGAAACAGGGACAGACTCGCCACACCAGAGCTCAAGAACGCCCAGTAGATGCTGAAAGCTGGGAGAAGGACAGCGGCTGGCTGTGCAGGCAAAGCGGGTGGGTGGGCAGGTGGCCTCTCATCAAGTGGGTGGGGCACCTGGAGAGGGACCGCATGCCTGGGTTCTGCAGGAGAGGATGGCATTCCCCACGTAAAGCCCCCAGAAGCATATACAAGGGAGATAGGAGGAACGGCGGCCCAGCCCTGAGGCTCTGGACAGAAACAGCCATTCCAGGGGCTATTTCAGTAAGTAGATCTCTGACCATGCAACCTATACAAAGAACTGAACATAGCTCTGCATGTACGTGGCTTCCACAATGTTGCTTTCTTTATTTTATTTTATTTTTTTTAAAGATTTATTTTTTTTTATGTATACAGATCTCATTATAGATGGTTGTGAATCAATATGTGGTTGCTGGGAATTGAACCCACGACCTTTGGAAGAACAGTCAGTACCCTTAATCTCTGAGCCATCTCTTCAGTCCCCTATTTTATTTTATTTTATTTTTCGAGACATGGTTTCTCTGTGTAGCCTTTGCTGTCCTGGACTCGCTTTATAGACCAGGCTGGCCTCGAACTCACATCGATCCTCCTGCCTCTGCCTCTGCCTCCGGAGTGCTAGCATTAAAGTCGTGCACCACCACGCCCAGCATGTCCACAATGTTTCTTACATTATCTTCTTAATATTCAGTGTGTGCCCCAGAATTTCCTTTCAGTGGGACTGCAAACTATTCAAAGTCAAAAGCAGATTTAGTTTTTCTGTTGAGGGCATCTGTCAAAGGCAGGTATAATTACTGTTTGTCAAATGAATAAATAACCAGACTGTTAGAAGTGTAAGAGCCAGGTATGATACAGAAAGTCTGTAATCCCAGCACTTGGGAAAAGAAGACAGAGGGTCTGAAGTTCAAAGCCAGCCTCATCTATATGACCAGTACATTCAAGGCTAGTAGGGTTACATAAAGCATATGTGTGTATGTATATATGTACATATGTATATGTGTATATATATGTTATATATAAGCCCTTTCTCAAAAATACATATATTGTATATATGTGTAAATATGCATGTGTGTGTGTGTGTGTGTGTGTGTGTGTTGGTTTGCAGGGAAACCATGTGCCCTGCTGCAAGAGAAGTAACCCAGGATCAGCGCTACTGTGATGCCTTCCAGCACCTCTGGATCCTTGAGAAGACATACGGTGGGTGGTGGGCCTTTGCCCAAGCTGCCCCTGGAAGCTGTGGCCCCAAGCCTTACCTCTTACTGTCCTTCCCTTAGGACCTCTTCCACCTTAGGCCCCTCCTGCCGCCTTCCCCGGAATTCTTCATCTGCAAGGCAAAGGAAAACTACCTTATCTTCCACCCTGCAGAGCCTCACTCCAGCCTGGGGCAGGGGAGCTGCCTCAACTCTGTCTCTTTGCGTGGATCCTGACGCTCAGGAAGCAATATATGGGTGTAGCAGGAGAGGCAAGAGGCAACCCAGATGCTTGCCTGGTGCTACTACTACTGAGCTCTGAGGCCTCGGGCACGTCTCACCCTTGTTTGGGCCTCGGTTTCCTATTCTATCAAATAGGAGCGGGTGGTGGGCTATCCAGAAGACCTCCAAGGCCTTCTAGTCTTTGTATCTGGTGTCTCCTAGCCCTTTAAGGGCCTGGTGATGAAGCCTCATGCTTAGGTCGCCTAGCAAGGTCTTCTGACCCCTTGTGGTCTTTGGAAGGGACCAGAAAAAAAGTTCAAGGCCCTTAGACTGAAACTTTCCTTCTTTTTCTTTACTTTTCTCCCCCAGCATTCGGTATTTTGAGACAGGGTTTCTCTGTGTAGCCCTGGCTATACTGGGACTTGCTCTATAGACCAGGCTGGCCTCGAACACATGGAGATCTAACTGCCTCTGCCTGTGCCTCTCAAGTGCTGGGGAAGGCATGTGCTACAACCTCCTAGCTAGATTGAAGCTTTCTAACTTGTGGCTGTCCATCTCTGAGGCCTGCCAATCTGTGTCCCTCATTCCCCAGAAAACATTGCCCAGGAACAGTGTCTGGCACGCAGTGCTCCCCTTCGGGGACTACAGGAAGGGTGTGGCATTGTGTGCACCACATGGTAAGGGTCCACGATTCTGTGGGCCACCTGCCTGCCAGTCCCCGACATGCCTCCCCCCAGACTTCTGCCCCCATGCTGAACATTAACCCTCAGGACCCTTCTGGGAGGTCACCCATCACAAGTGGACTGGAGTCCAGCATTCCCTGCCCTGCCTCACCGTAAGCATGGCCCTCCACATCATCCAGGAGGTTGGCTGTCGATGCAGCAGCCCCCAGCCTGCCGGACCGCTTAGGAAAACTATCCCAGAGACGAATGGGTGCCGTCACAGCTTCTTCCGTCTGCCCGTGCTCTGTCCTGCCACCCCACCAACCTCAAGAGGCTTCTATCATCCCTCCTGTCCCCAACCTGCCTAACACTGGCCCTTGCAGGCCCCTCTCCTGGGACCAACTGAGCAAATAGCCAGGCCTCACCCCCTTACTCTGCCCCCATCTCTAAGGACAGGGATAGCTTTCAATATCCTGGGCCCTGTTGGAGTAGTGTGGATGAGAACTTGAATATGAAGACAGGGAAACATCTTTTTAGTCAAAGAGCTAAAAGGTAGCCAGGTGGTGGTGGTGCACGCCTGTAATCCCAGTGCTCAGGAAGGCAGAGGCAGGCTGATCTCTGTGAGTTTGAGGCCAACCTTGTCTACAATGTGAGTCCAGGACAGCCAAGGCTAAACAGAGAGAGAGAGAGAGAGAGAGAGAGAGAGAGAGAGAGAGAGAGAGAGAGAGAGAGAGAGAGAAGAGAGGAGAGAGAGAGGAGAGGAGAGAGAGAGAGACCCTGTTTAAAAAAAAACCAAAATAAGAAAAACAAAACAAAACCAAAACGGAAGCAAACAAACAGACAAGTGCCAAAGGTGAAAAAGCAGGCCTCTGAAGACAAGGCCTCAGAGGGCCTATGAACCAGTTCAACTAGCAAAACTAGGGAGATATTTGCTGATTTCAATAAGAGGACCATGGGTTGTTTTTTTTTTTCCCCAAAATGCAGCTGACTCCAGGACCAACAATAAAGAAGGCATAGGAAGGACAGTGCTCAAGGAAGGAGCACAGGAGCTGTCCACAGGGTGTCCTGGATCACAAAGCAAGGAGAGGAGGCCACAGAGCCAGATCCCAGTCCTGAAGAAGGTCCAGTTTCAAGGGGTCCAGCCGGGATCTCCATCACCCACTGTTCCTAGCGCTCACCATCCCAGCCCAGCCCAGTGCCAAGCAGAAGGATACGAAGGAAGCTTCCGTAAATGTTTCCTCTTTGACTTCCTCATTTTGGTCTTCTCAGAGAAGGCTCGGGCGAGTTCAAACAGCTTCCTGCGAGTGGCTGGGGCAGAGAGACCTGTGAGCCCTTCATGCTCCAAACAGCCGGAGCATCAGGTGGCCTCCCTCCAGGTTTGGGGGCAGCCAGGGCAGCACCAGGCCCCCTTGGGTGGGGACTGGGAAGAGGAAAGTGACAGGAATTGCAGTCACCAGGGCCACCTAGGGAGCAAGTGTGCCATCCCAGGTCGGCCTCCAGGGGCAGCACAGGCCACCACTAGTCAAGGACACAGCCTGCCTCCAGTCCAAGATCCGGGTTCCCCGGAGGCAACGGCCACGGATCTTGGCTTTCTTTCCTGCTGCCGGCTGCCACGGCCTTCCTGCCCCTCCCCAGCCACCTCCACAGTTGGTCCTAGGATTTCCATGACTCATCGGAAATTTTTCCCAGAAATAAAACCTTGAAAGGATCCCAGCCACGTTCCCACTGGTTATGGGTCTGACAGACTGGAAAGGGAAGGATGACAAAAAGAGGACAGTGAGAAGAGGCTCTCTACCCTAAAATGTCTCCCATCCCCACAGAGAGCAGGCTCAGGCAGTGACTCAGGTCTCACCCAAGGCCTCACACAACAGAGGATGTGAACACGGACGTGCATTATTTTTCTGCAGACAGCTGGCTCAAGAGGATTTAAACTTAATTTGTCTCAAGCTGCAGAATAAAGTAAGGCAGGAAGGCTGAGGGAACTGGCCTGTGATTAAAATGTCACCTGAGTTCACCAAGAGTCAATAGCATTAAAAACCCTCAGGTTGGGGAGGGGGCCTCCAGAAAGCTGGGAATGGGACAAGAAGGGGACAGGAGCAGGACTCACATTTTCCCATGTGTTTCAACTTGTCCCTGAATAAGGCATCTTCTGACACAGCAGGGTTGGTATCACCGGTTCCTGGAAGGAGGAGACACCTGCTGAGGGACCAGGCCCATTGGGTCTCTGAGGTCCCACTGAGAGACAGCAAGTAGCTACTAAGGCCCCAGGAAAAGTAGGCCAGAGGGGGGCCCTCCATGGTTGCTTCCACCTGTCTTTTCATTACAACAAAAGTGTAGGCTTCTTCCCAAACCATAGGAGTTTGAGGCAAGTCGCAAGAGCACTTCCTTCTTGCAAGGTGCCATTTTCCTTTTCTGAGCAAGCAGGGGTGGCCTTAGGATCTGCTGCCCGTGTAGGAAGTTAGCTGGCATTGGGTCCTAACTTCGCCAACAGTCCCATAGTCTCAAAGTCATGATGCTAGTTTGAAATGAGCTGGGGGTGGGGAGGATCATAAGAAGTCCCCCGGGGACTGCAAAGCAGGCTTCCCTGGCACCCAGAGCAGAACGTTAACCATTTGCCAGCACATCATGACCCTCCGTGCACCCTAACTCCGGTGAATTGAAGCAGAAAGGACACAGAGACAAGAACGCTGGGCAGACCCTGCCCTCCTCCCAGATGTTGGGCAGGAATGAGAACAGGCCTCAGGCAAGAGTTGGAACCCAGTGAGGCACCTGGAGGCAGCCACCTTGCCTGCTAAGGTCTCTTTGAGTCCCCTGGCCCAGCTCAGCAGCCCTAGTGTCCCTCATTAATTTGGGATCAAGGACAAGGAGCTCTGTGAAAACTCCTGGGTGAACATCTGGTGGGGCCTAAGCTCCTGGCCTCTTGCTTTTGAATCAGCTCTCTGGGATTTTCTCTCTCTGAGCTGGGATTAGCGGGGCGCCTTCCCCTTCTGTTCCTGCCTTCCCAGCTCAGCTGTAGGGTAGACGCTCTGCTCCTGGAAAAACTGATGAGCCTTTTTGAATATGAATATGAGGTGATGGCAGTAACTGGCCCCGGGGGTTGGGGGCGCGGCGGGGGGGGGGGGCGGATCCAGGGGCCAAGTATGAAAACAGGGCCTCTGTGCACACTCCCAACCTCAGCTCCACTCCCAGCCTGTGCACCCTAGCAGTACTGTCACCCACACTCTGGCCTTTCAGCCCTGATGCTGCTGGTACCAGAAGGACATCACCTGGCAGTTTGAATGAGTGGGGGGGAGGTTATTCGAGGGACTGTAAACAGGGCTTCTCTGCCCCCGGCCCAGGCACTTCTTCCTAAACCACCTTGCACCCGAAGCTCAGCGCATCTCTTCCTCATGTATGGCCGTGCACCATTTCAGGGCAGATAGTCTTCAGTTACTTAAGTGAATGAATGAGCCCTTCATTAATCTCACCCTTTTCCTCTCCATGCGCTGGATACAGTCAACGTGTGTGTGTGTGTGTGTGTGTGTGTGTGTGTGTGTGTGTGTGTGTGTGTGTTGCCTTCGCTGGTTTGCTAATTAGGCATTAAGCCTCATTAGGCCAAGCCTCACAAGACTCAGAGGCCTTCCTACTCTCCGTAGCTATTAAGAGACATGACATGGTTCAGTGTGTCCTCTGGTAGCCCAAGATCCAGAGGTCACCTAAGGCTCCCAGGCCAGCAAGAATCTAAAGTCACTCAGTGAAGGGGCTATCTCACCTCACAGGCTTGCTGAGGGGCCTCAGGTCCCACCCTTGGTCTGTTCCCTCGGCCTACCCCCTAAACTCTCGACGTTGAAGGTAGAGTTGGGGTGCGAGGGCCCACTGAGCCATTGGGTTCTCTCTCAGGACAGCAGAGCTTACCTGGGACAGAGGACGGGAAGCCAGAGTCATTTCCGATAGCCACGTTGCTGGATTTGGATTTCTGGGATTCATACTTCAGTCGATCTGGGAAAAGAGATACTGTTTCTATCAGAGACGTGTGCCAAGGGGTTACACAGGAGGCTGCTGGCGGCTGAAGGCCCTGCATGCACACAAACTATGCAGGCACAGAGTCTCCCAGCTCTCGAAGAGCTTGTGATAATAGGAAAGACCTAAACCACATTAGGAGACGTTGGAATGTCAAAATGACCAGCTTTCTGAGAGCCCAAGCCTAACTCATTGTATTATTTTAGGGTCCTGATATGGAGCCCAGGCCCTCTTGGAACTCAGGGTTCTCCTACCTCAGCCTTCTTAATGCTGGAGTTGCATGTGTCAGCTGCATACACAGCCAAGCCTTTTTGTGGGGGTAGGGGGATGGGGAGGTCCACAGGGTTTCTTTATGTAGACCTGGCTATCCTGGAACTCCCTCTGTAGACTCAGCTTGAACTCACAGAGATCTGCTTGCCTCAGCCCAAAGGTGTGCACCACCGTTCAGCCCTTTTTATTAGTTTGTTTTGTTTTGTTTGATACAGGGTCTCCCTGTATAGCCCTGGCTGTCCTGGAACTTGCTCTGTAGATCAGGCTGGCCCTCTAACCCAGAGATCCACCTGCCTCTGCCTTAAAGGCACACATCACCACTGCTTTGCCTGGCTCCAGCCAAGCCACTTTTATGCTGTCTGTTCCCTCCAGCCCAACATGGCAGCAGTACAACTGGCTCCTTCCTCCCCAGTCACATCAGACTCCCTTCCCTCCTCCCTCCCTGTCTCTGCAACCTGTGCAAGACCACAGCTCTGTTTCTAAATCCTACCTCAAAAGGAAAGGCGGCCTGGTTGGGGAGCAAGGGGACCCATCCACGGATCATGTAAACACCCTGCTCTAACCTCCTCCACTCAGGCCTCCTCCCTTCCGGCACGCATGAAGCCAGTCACCTTGTTCCTAGGGCTCAAGACATCAGTACCGCTTGTGGCTAGAGGCTGGTGGGAAAGGCAACGGTTCTTCCCCCTTCATCCAAGCCAAGGCTAATGCTGAACTCAAACAGATATGCAGGGCAGGAAAGAAGGGCCACACCCTTTTTCCTCTGGGTTCCCAGGGCCTCACCCCCACCCCAACTGGCTGTATCCTGGAGCTCCTACATGATCCAGGGAGGGCCAAGCTTATGCAGGTTAGAAAACGCCTGGCAATCTAGCCAATGGACAAGACATTCTCCACAGTTGAGTGGAGAGTGGGTACTGACTTGGATGTGAACTCTGGTGGCCCATATTTGACCACTTCCCCATGGTGGGGAGGCCTGGTGGCACTCAGAGAAAGAATAAGCAGGCTACCAAGATGAGACTTGATAGCCTGTGACCATAGAGTTGGGGAGGAGGTCCCCCTCGGTCACAGACATAGGGGAGGGGAATAGGGTGAAAGTGAGAGGGAGGGAGGAATGGGAGGATACAAGGGATGGGATAACAATAGGGATGCTGTTCACTAAATTAAAAAAATAAAACATGAAAAAGAAAAAAAAAAGAAAGAAAGAAAGAAAGTGCCTGGCACTCTGGCTTCCAGCATAATGCCTCCTGAGGCCCCAGGCTGCTGCCCAATCCATTCTCTTCTGTCATGGCTCGGCTTGGTACCCACCTCTCTCCAGGGCAAGGAGAAAGTCACGGTTGCGCTGCAGCTCCTTCATGAACTCCTCATTCTGCAGGAAGAGGGCAATTCTCTCGTCCTCCAGGTATTGCTTCCAGCGTCTGTCCTGGTCGCAGGCAGCAACAGGCCCTGGCACTGGAGGTGGGCCTCCTTCTCCACTCATAGGCTTGGAGCCCCCAGGGTGACCCTAAGGAAGAGCGAGCATACAGATCACCTTCTTAACTCCACGGACACCTGTATGCACATGTGCGCTTTCCCAGAATCCTCCAGCCCCATCCTGTAGTGCCCTCCTTCCAATGGGACCCAATCATTGGCCAAAATTCACTGGGGCAAACTCAAAACTGTCTCTGCAGCAAAACCAGGAAGGGCATCAAAAGAAGTTTCCCTCTCAACCTCTGGCCACCTCATTCCTGCTTCTGGAATCCAAACCATCCTGAAAATCAATGTACGAACAGCTCAACCACCTCTCCACGGCCTTCTAGTCTTCTCCCTACGCCAGCTGCATGCCCACCAGCAGGGGCACCTTGGAGCACACCAACATCTGAAAGAAGCTTCCAGGAAGAAGAAGGGGCAGCCCCGGAAAACAACATTGGCTTCCGAATTTCCCTCCCTCCAGCCTGAGGTGACTAGCTGCGGCCAAGAGAGCCTCCTCAGGCTGCCATCTTCCCTGGGCCCAGCAGAAACCATCAGGCAAGACAGGACAGAAGACTATGGGTTCATCTTTCTTCTCTTATAAACTCTAATCTACAGAAGTAGCTCAGTCTGGGCTTGAAAATCAAGAAGCAAAACTGGCTGGCATAGAGTAGGACGAAGGCCAGAAGCGATGCCGGACAGGCAGGTAGGCATGGAGGTTTGAGGTCAGCCAGTTACCTGAATGCTGTCCATCTGCTGGGGCAGGATTCGGAGAAAGTCATCTGGGAGGTTGCCCAGCAGGGGTGGGTTCCAGTTCCTGTAGCGCCGCCTCTGGCTTGCAGGTTGTCCAGAGCCTAAGACATCAGTCCTGGGGGATGGGAGGTGAGAGAGCAGGGAGCAGTCAGGCCTGGCCACAGTCTGTTGGCTCACCACAGGCCTTCGGGCAGATGGAGGTGTCACTCAGTGTCCTGAACCTACACTGCCTTCAGGACAAAGGTACAGGCATGTATTCTGCTGGATGGGCAAAATGGCGCACCAGAAAGGAAGGTAGTGGGCTCTCTCTCTCTCTCTCTCTCTCTCTCTCTCTCTATCTATCTATCTATCTATCATCACTGGAGCTCTCAGTCAGCTCTGCTTTTTTTTTTTTTTTTTTTTTTTAAACATTCCTCAGCCTTGGCCTTGGTCTTTCTTGTGTTGGTTTCCTGTCATTCAGTGTCTCTGGTGCAAATGTCAATGTTGTGGATTTAGAAATCAACTTGATGAATGTCCCCTACAGACAGGGAGGGTCCAACACTTCTGTGCTTGTGTCCCCAGCTGACACAGTATGAAACTGTTAAGTAGTAGATACCCCACCCCCACCAGCAGCAGACAGCCTGTTAACAGTCCATCCTTCCCTTGTTTGTTGAGGAAGGGAGCTCCCAAGATTCCTGGACAATAAGGCAGGTCCATGGTCCCATTCTGGCTCAACTACAGCCAGCAAAGTGTGGGGGAACATTGGGGGAGACCCCGTTCTGGCCCCTGGTGCTTTGTTATCAAATCTAGACCCTGTTGACCTCCTGCCAAGGCACTGGGAGTCCCGTCCCCCCCCCCCCCCCCCCGCCCACACACACACATGAGCTGCAGCTTGAACTACTGAAGGCCAGAATTAGGTTCTTGTTTCCAAGGGTTCTATGGGGCCTCTCTTCCCAGGCGTGGCGTGTCTGTGCCAGGAGGCCAGGCCAGGGGAGGAAGAAGGGGCTGGCTGCCCTGACCTCAGCCTCCATCCCCAAGTCCAGGCCTGAAGGAAGCCTGGAGCTGGGCCAGGAGCTCCTCGGCAGCCCGCTGCGTGGCAACCGCAGGACACGTGTCCTGCTGAATCAGGGAAATGACACACGGAGAAAGCAGGCGGCTGGGGGGTGGTGGGGGCCATGCTGGGCTCAGCCTGGCTTTGATTTGGCCTGCAGCTCCAGGAATCCCTCCACCCCCTCACAGGAGGGGAACTTTTCCGTCCGTCTGCTGCTAACTTGTGGAAATAACTTCCTTTCCTTTTCTATTTTAGGCTGGTGGCCCAGTGGGTATGAAGGGAGGGCGGCGGCGGCGGCAGCAGCAGATGGATAAGCAGCTGCTAAGTGCTAGGGGCAGCCTGGAGACATACAAGGATTTCCAGTGAGGCACCTGCCAGGGAACCCGGGACACATTCCTAGGCCACGTTTCCTCCACAATGCTCTGCCACTTATGTCCCTGTCCCAAGTTCTGTTTGCCTCCCAAGGCCCACCTGTCAGTCCCACAGACACCACATTCAGCCATAACGGAAGAAGGCTTGTCCAGGCTTCATTTGGAATGAGGTCACATCTGGAAACCACCCAGAATGGCTGCACTAGGAGAATCCAATCTCTGACCAAGACCCTTCTAGGCATTGTGTTTCTGGGATGTCCACAGGGGTGAGGACTGACATGGGGGAGAATTCTTTTCCTTTCAGAGTCTCCCTAGCTGCTAAGCAGAGGTCCTGGAGAGAGGACCGGCTTAGCCTCCTCCAAGCCCTGCGATGAAGTCACCCTCAGCTGCAGGGGGGCCACCCAGCCCAGGCAGCCCAGAAACTCCACTGTGGTTGGAAAGGAATTTTAGAAATGAGCTGTGAGGCAAAAACTTTCAGAGCTGCAATTTCAACACAAAACCAGCCGGCAGCCTGTGGAGGGGTCTCCCCGGAGGCTTCTGCAACTCAGGCAGACAGAGGGAAAAGCTCAGTAGGGGAGGGAAAAGGAGACAGAGGTCTAGTATTGAGCTCCTGGAGCCCCCAAACTAGAACTTCAAGCTGAGGTGTGTGTGTGGGGAGAAACCCCATGCTTACCCATGGGACTTTGGATCTGGTTATGAAGAATTTCCGAGATGGGCCTTTCCAGAAGGGGTTTTAGTGGAGTCTGGACACGCAGTCTACATGGGCCAGATCCCATCACAGGTCACATAGCTGAGTCATTCAGGCAAAACCTGAGCAAAGGATTCTAGCATTCCAGGCTTGTTTCTCTGGGCTAGCTCTGCCTCTCTGGACCCAGCAAGATAGTATCTGAGCTCTGAAACTCTGCTCTATCGCCAGGCTCATCCCAGGGACATGGGTGATAGAAAAGGATGGACCAGTACCCTCTCTCAAGTCTAACCTTCAGCAACCAAAGAATTTTTTTTTTTTTAGAATACCAGTGCCCTGCTGTGGTATAGCCCCACGGAGTCTCCTGTTGCTGGAGGGTAAGGTGTATGCCCCTTGGAAGCTCCACAGAGTCCCCAAGACCGAGAGGGGAGAGTTCCCTGTACCCCTCTCCACTCTCTCTGATGCACCATACTTTCAGGTGTTCCTTGAGATAGTCCCCTGTCCCTGCCTCCAGGCCTTTGCACGCGCCACTTCCTCTGCCTGGAACATATTCCTGCCCTCAGTTTCACTAGACTAATACTAAGATGTGTGGACTTCAGGCCATGGCTTGGGCAGCAGCTTTATGGACCCCCATGTTTGGGGCTCCTCTAAATTCTGAGCTACAGGGAAGGGGCCCAGAGGAAAGGCAACTAGCGCGCGCGCACACACACACACACACACACACACAATGTAATTGAAAACATTTAAGTACTTTGGAATAAATGGTATGGTTTGGGTCTGCAATATTCCCCCCCCGCCAAGGCTTGCCTATTTGAACACCTGGTCTCCAGCTGGTGGCACCTGCTTTGGGAAGTTATGGCCTCTTTCTAGGTAGGATCTGGATGGCGGACGAAGGTCACCAGAGGCAGGCCTGGAAGGTTCCACCTGCCTATTGCTCTGGCTCTGCTTCCTGATGCATTGTGATATGAGGGCCCATGGCCCCGCCCTGTTGAAGACAGAACTGCTCTACACCACCTTCCCTGCCACAACGGACAAAAATCTCTCTCAAACCATGAGGCTGAATGAATCTTTCCTCCTCTCTCAAGCCCTTGCCTCTGGGTGTTTTGTTACAGCAACACAAATGAAATAGAAAATACTAAAGCAACAAGAACAATGCAAAAATCAAGCCAGGCAGTGGTGGCGCACACCTTTAGTCCCAGTGCTCAGGAGGCAGAGGCTAGCAGATCTCTGTGAGTTCAAGGCCAGCCTGGTCTACAGAGCGAGTTCTAGGACAGGCAAGGTTACACAGAGAAAACTTGTCTCGAAACTCCCTCCCCCCGCCCCAAAAAAACACCACCAGAAATTAAAACAAAAAAAAAATTTACCCCTGATCTCAGTAAGCTGCCACAGGTGTGACCTCTGTGACAGTCTCACTCAGGCCTCTAACTCCCATTCCTCCATCCTGTATCTCCTATACCACCTGTGATAGGTCCCAGTTCCCTCCTGTCCCTGACTCAATGGAGGACCTCCACCCCACCCAGCTAACTTTCCAGACTCTCAGCTCCCTAAGTGACAGTCTGATTTCTCAGCAGGGAGATGAGGACGTAGTAATAAAGACAGATAGCCTTAAAGTCAGATGACCTGCCTTGGGGACAGCAGTGACCCTCTCTGAGGCTCAGCATCTTAAGCTATGAAATGGGCAACTGCAGTGTTTGTCACCTAAGTCATCAAATAAAGAGCTGCTGCCGCAGTCTCTGACACCTCAAGGGTATTTGGCAAATAGCAGTTCTTACTGGCTCTCCAGGTTCCCCCACTATCACAGTTCTGGGGCTCCTAAGATGCCCAGCATTGGGGGATCACAACAGCAGTGTGTCATTCTAAGGAACAGCAGCTCCAGGACAAAGGGACCACACCTAGGCTCCAGCAGCCACCAAACACATGGCCCAGAAAAGCAAACAGGCCACATACAATGGACACTGCTGGCATTTTAAGCTTCCACATGGCAAGAGTCTCACAGCTGAGACAAGTCTCTGGGGACCTTGCCGTCCACTCTCCTGTCTCCAGCCATCACACTAGAAGCCAAACATTAAACCAGAAACAGACACAGCTTCACATTGCTTAAAAGTCCTCTCAATGTCACTAGCTCAGGAGCGACAAACAGTTATCCCATTGGTGACGGATGGCTACCTGGGGGTGCTGTGTTGCGAAGGATTCTGAGGTTCTTTTTGCCTCAGCAGGAGAAAGGGCAAAGATTAATTACTGATGTCCAAGGGCTGGGGCAGGGAAGGGCCAACACAGGATTTCATGAGCTCATCTTCCTACCCTGCCTCTCCCTTGATTACACATTCCAAAAACCCAGAGGCTGTACCATATTTAATTAACTGCATCCCAGACACACATGCTGCTGTGGCCAACGTTTTACACGGGTTCCAAACTCAGGCCCTTGTGTTTGCTCTGCAGGCACTTTACAGACAGCTGTCTTCCCAGCCCTCTTACTTTACTTTTAGGATAGTTTTTCTCTGAACCTGCAACGTATTTGACTAAATCAGCTAGCCACTGGCTGCCAGGGATCTGCCTGTCTCTGCCACTCCAGCTCGGGTGTCACAGATGTGGGCTGTCACGCTCAGCTGTTATATGTGGAGGGCTAGGAATTCAAGGCCAAGCCCCTATGTTTGTGCTATAAACGCTCTGCCTACTGAGAACCATCTCCCCAGCCTGACAGTGTTGAAGTTTGGGGGAGGATCTAGCTAAAGTGTCCCTTGCCACTGGAGAGAAGTTTGCAGTTGGTCGGCTAATCTCTGGTGGGGCCAGCCGATTTCCCACTGTGCTTTATACAACCCCAACTGCTATCTCCATCTCTACCCACTGTGCTCTGAGACAAAAATGGACTCTCACCGGGGAGGCGGAGTTGGGGGAGCCATCAGGTAAGGTCTGTCGAACACGTGCATGTGGTAAGCTGGTGGTGAGTACACAGGCGGGGGCTCTTCCTCAGAGCTATCGGGCTCCAGAGTCCTTTCCAAGATCTAAGTTGGAGATAACAAAGAGAGACACAGTAGCAATTATTGATTGGGATATTAATAATCCATCCTTGAGCCTCAATGGTGTTTGGATGAAGCCAAGAACGGGCAAGTACCTGTACGAAGGAGTTTTGTGGGAGCTGCTCCTTTGCGATGCCAGCCTTATATATTGACACTAACATGTGGCTACCTCGGCCCCTCCATTACACTCAGCAAACAGGACAACATACTGCCCCAAAGGATTGCTCATGGCAGCAGCATCTGTCTAAGCAATGCTCAAAAGCAACAAAACAAACCCAGGGTTGAAGAGAGAGAGAGACAGTGGATGGGTGAGGATGGGAGGAGGAGGTGGGGACTCTGGGACCTATCACGTGGTATGTATATGCTATGAAACCTCACCGGACTGCACACCTGAGCCTCGTGTCCTCTGTACACCCACACTCTTCTCGGATGATGACATCCAGTGCACTCCCACGTCTATCGTCTTAACCCCAAACAGTCTGGCAAGTTAAGTCCTATGTTACGGATGAGGAAATGAAGGTCTAGGTGTGTTTTGCCCGTTTTGTGGTGCCTGGAAATGAACCCAGAGCCTCACGCACATGAGGCAAGTGCTCTACCATGGAGCTACAGCCTAGCTCTTTTTGCCTTTTATTATTCTGAAATAAGGTCTCACTAAGTTGCTCTGGCTGGCCTTTAACCTGCTTCATTACTTCTCTTGGGAAGATGTGAACAAGAGAGGACACCCAATGACAGCTCAAGGAAGTGGTCTCACTCAAGTCTAGGAGTTACTTGGAGGGAGGGACACCGCTCCCCCCCCCCACTCCCCCACCAACAGTTGTATCGCCAGAAGGCCCAGGCCTGCATATGCAACAACTTCCTGAAAGCAC
This sequence comes from Acomys russatus, assembly GCF_903995435.1. NCBI lineage: Eukaryota > Metazoa > Chordata > Mammalia > Rodentia > Muridae > Acomys > Acomys russatus. The sequence goes on along the minus strand of NC_067152.1, from coordinate 15,000,248 downwards.
CGTAGCGTCCCTGTTCAGCTAACCTCCTGTGTGCTGCGGCATCTCTTGAATCTACCTGCAGCTGCAGCAGAAATATGGACAGCAGGGAGGTGGCCGTAGGAGGGAGGGAGCGGCCAAAACCACAGGTGTTGGTTCTCTAATGACCCTCCCCACCTTTTGTGAGGGAACAGGCCCAAGCTTGCAGAAAGGCTGACACGGAAAGTCAGAGCCGCTCTGACTAAGATGCTAACTGGCCAGGTCATATTCAAAGGACAGCAGGACTTAACACTTCTGCCCCTTCTGCCCCACCTGCTGAGTAGCTCAGATTCCCAGGCCCTGTGAGGCTGAGGCTGGTAAGGAACATGGCAAAGCCCCTGACTGGTTTTGCGATTGAAATCTTCAACATGGAGGGGGGGGGCTGGCGGGGGTGGGGGTGGCGGGCCTTCACAGTCACACCCTCCCCTCAGGCGGACTGCACACTCAGGTGAGATGCTCAGGGTGGACAGCCCGGTTGCCTGCTGTTCCTTTAGATCTTTCTCTTCACCCAGGAGGTGGGAAGCAGGACAGTGAAGGAACCAGGGTCGGGCGAAGGCTGAGTTCCTGTCATCTGGTGGATATGAATCTGTTCCTCCCACCCCACCCCAAGAGGCACCTGGGCTGGTCTCTGTCACACACCTTGACCCACCCCACCCCCCACAGATCCTGTCCTACTTTTTCAGAGACCAAAGAACCTGGGAAGGGCTCTGAGGCACTGACTGACTCAGCCAGCCTCTGAGTTGGCAGCTCACTTGAACCCTGGCTTTGTAGAAGACACCCCTTAAAGCTGTGTCTCTGCTTCTGCCAGTCCAGGTCCCAGCAATCCATCTGAGTCCTAGTCCAGCCTCGCCCAGAACGCTCTGGCAGTGAGCGTCATGCACACGCACCGCAGGGCTCTGCACGCCAGCCTGACCCAAGGGACCTCCTGCTCTGGAATGTGTGTTCTTTCCTGTGAGGCGGAAAGTATTTAAACAGATGCTTCTGCAGCACGGAGAAGAATGAGGCCGCCTGGCTGGCCAGGCTCACCCCACATTCCACCAGGGAAGGAGAAGGAGAGGGACACGGGGGACGGGAATGGTGCAAGGAACGGGCTCCTGGTCCATAGTGACACCCGATGCCTAGCACAGGAGGTCCTCAGCAAGATCCTAGGGTGCCCAGAGAGCTGGGGGCTGCCTCCCATAGCTCATATGCCTCCATTTCTGACAGCCCTTGGCTCTGAGAAACAGAGTCCAGGCCTGGGCTGGTGATAGGGAGAGTAGAATTCTGTGGGTTCCCTCTGTTCTGTGGCTTGCCCCAAGACTCAGGAGCACAGTGAGGCTGGAAGACCCTGTGCATGTACACGGCAATGCAGCTTCCTGAAGCAACAAACAACCTCTAGAGAGAAATGCTCGACAGTGGGGAGGAGGCAGGTAAGCTCCAGGAAGGAAGATCCGCAGTCCCAGAGAGGGGAAGCCCAGCATCTTTCAGCCCACCCCTCATCTCTCCAACCACAAGGAGCTTTTCTGGCTCTAAAGGTGCTGAAGGTTCTGTGGCCTCCTGGCCTAACTTCACTGTGGGTGATGGATGCCTGCCAGGTGTTCCGGAGGCTGGGAGGGAGACCGACTCTGGGCCATCTATCTGACAGGAGCCATTTCTCTGTGACAAGGATACCCCCTTGGGCCAGCCCACCATCCATCAGCCTCTAGAGAGAGGGGGCTTTTTCCAGTCAGCGGTTATTGTCGGTCTTACTGCTGCTCGTAAATTTTCTGCAGCACTTTGCAGCTCAGGAGCTAGCTGCCTGCTGATGGGCCCAGGCAGGGCTCCAAAGGTGGGGGCTGGGAGAGCGCCAAGGAGAGCTGAGAAGGGGCTCAGTCCACACAGCAGACAGCTTGGGAACAGAAGTGCAGTACAAGATGGGCTGCCTGGGCCTGAGGAAGCCTCGCAGAGGTCTGTGATGCCATGGGTTCTGTGGGCAAAGCAAGAAACACCCAGCCTGCCAGACTATCAGGGCCAACAGGACCATAGAGGGCCAAAGCACGCAGGGAACTTCCTGGCTTACCCTGAAAGAACGCACCTACATGTGCACGCATGCGCATGTACTCACACCTCCTTTCAATTCGAAGGGTCTGGATTTTCCAGTGTTCTCTCCAGTGCCCAATCCAGGCAGGTCAAAGGGGGTATACAGCAGAGGAAAAGGTGACACAAAGCTGTGCAAAGGCAGCATCAGCAGGGCTGGGGAGATGGCTCAGTCAGTAAAATGCTTGCCGCACAAGCATGAGGTCTTGGGTTCAAAACCCAGCACCGGTGTAAAAAGCTGGGCTGGCCCACACTAGTAATGCCAGGACAGAGGATGTGCAGGCAATAGTTATCTCTGAAACCCCCTAGCTAGCCAGCCAGCCTCACCTAATTAGCAAAGGCCGTGCCCCCCAAAACAAGGGAGCTGACTCCTGAGGAACAACACCCCAAATTGATCTCTGGTTTACACACACACACACACACACACACACACACACACACACACACACACACGCACGTATACACAAACACTAGTAATGTCTACTCATTGTACACATTCCTCTTGTACATGCTATGTGCCTGGCCTGGAAAAACATACCACAGTGGCACAAGTCATCTTTGCCCACACAACTTCTCCTCCACGGAGAACGAATCCTAGAAGCACTCACTATGGGAGGGAAGGGAGGTAGGAGGAGCAAGGAAGCCAGGCCGTGCAGTCAAACCTGGTCCAGAGTTTTCATGCAAACAAGGGTGGCTGACTGACTCTTCTCCTCACGTCTGAGAAACAGAAAAGATGTAAGCACGGGCTAGACTCTGGAGAGAGTGAAATTAGGCCAGGCCTGGTGGCGCATGCTTGTCATCCCAGCTACTTGAGGGGCTGAGGCAGGAGGATGGAGAGTTCAAGGTCCAGCCTGAGCTACAGAGCAATCTCAAGGCTCACTTGGGCTGCATAGGAAGCTCCTATACAAAAAAGAGGGTTGGGGGTGTGACAGGGCATGTATGAGGCCCTGGGTTAACCTCAGGGTTGGAAAGAAAAGGGCAGAGCTCGTTACTGTCTTCTGAACCATGTCTCACCCATGGCTCCAGCCGCCCTGACTACATGCCTCACCCCTTTGCCCTGAGGACTGTGTGTCTGTCTTTCTGGGCTGGAGGTTGGTTGGGCACAGAACTCTTAATGGGGACTGGAGAAAACCAGCCATCTCAAAGTGGTAGCTTTGATTCATTGTGGCTGGCGGTTGCCTCCACACTGGGCACAGTCCCATGCTTATGTGCATCTTAGGGCTGGAATTGAAGACTCTGAAATACTCCTCCTAGGTCTCCCTCACTGTGCAGCCATCCCTGGCAACCTGTCTCTCCCCCCACCCCTTTGGAATCCGGACAGGTGGTCCTGGGGCCAGGCTTGGAACTGTGGGGTCAGAATGTTGGAGTGGGGCCTATGCACCTACATTTTAGACAAGCTCCCCAACTCTGATGACTTTAGCCCCAGCACTGAGTAGGTGCTTGCTTGCTGGGTGTTTGTTGAGTGACTGCACGAATGCTACCTATAATAAAGGTCGCTACCTGCCGCACATTTCCTAAAAGGAGATGCTTGTTGGTTGGAAGCAACCAACGCCCTCCCCTCCAGGGCGGGGGCTGGGGGCGGGGTAGGAGCAACCCATAGCCTCTGAGAGGCTGGACTGCTATTGGAGGTGAATTGCCCCGGCCCCGCCCCCGCCTCTACCTCTGGTGGGATGCTGTCCTCTGAGTCTGAGCTGTCCTCGTAGGCGCTGCCACCACCGGCCTCCAGGTTCATCTGCAACAGCTGGTCGATGGTGGCATCCACTGCGCCGCTGTTGGCACGCAGCACACACTCAATAATGTCGTAGTCCATGTTAGGGAACATAGTTTTGAAGTCGTCCATGGCCTGGTTGAACTCGAGGCGGCGCACCTGGCGGGCCGGGCGGCTGTTGTTGAGCTCCTGTGGGGCCGCATTGCCATCCCCAGCCCCCGCCCCGGCCCCGCGAGCCCCGGTGGCCCCGCCACCGCCACCGCCGCCGCCGCTGCCGCTGCTGCTCCTACGGAACAGGCTGGTCATCTTGCGGAGCTGCTGCGGGAGAATGTTTCCGACAAGCCGAGGAGCCGCTGGCCCAGGGTCCCTCCGTCGTCCACTTGCTTGCTCCGCAGGCTCGGAAGACTCACTCTTGTGCTCCCTCCGTCCACGGAGATGCTTGGCGGTAATGCACTGTCCGAGCTAGGGAACAGGGGCCGGGGATGGTGGCGGCATGCGGACCTTGGCCAGGCTGTAGCTGGACTGCAGATCATCCACATCCTCAAGTCATCCTGCCACAGGGGGCTGCAACGGACTGATGGTGCCACCTGAAAGGAGGGACAGTGTCAGAAGCAGAAGGAAACGAGGGTGACCCCTACCCAGCCTGAGAGCTCCGTTTCTCTCTGTTTCCCCCCCAGCTGTCATAGTTTGGTGCTGGGGATAGAACCCAGGGCTTTGTGCATGCTAAGCATGTTAATATGTAAATAAACAAGCCTAAGGAAAATATATGCTTGTTCTTTCCTGCACATTTCTCTGTTTTGTTTTCATTTTTTGTTGTTGTTTTGAGATAGGGTCTCATCCAGCCCATATTGGCTTCAAACTGTAGCTGAGTCTGGTCTTGAACTCTTTTGTTTGTTTTTTTCTTTTTTTTTTTTTAAGATTTATTTATTTTATTTATTGCATATGAGTGCTTTATCTGCAGAAGAGGGTATCAGATTAAATTATAGATGGTTGTGAGCCACCATGTGGTTGCTGGGAATTGAACTCAGGACCTCTGGAAGAGCAGGTGGCGCTCTTAACCACTGAGCCATCTCTCTGGCCCTTTTTTGATTTTTCAAGACACGGTTTCTCTGTGTAGCCTTGACTGTCCCTGAACTCCCTCTGTAGACCAGGCTGGCTTTGAACTCATAGAAGTCCACCTGCCTCTGCCTCCTGAGTGCTGGGATTAAAGTGAGCCACCACTGCTTGGCTGTTCTTGAATTCTTAATCCTCCTGCCTCAGCCTTCCAAGGGCTGGGATTACAGGGGCATGCCATCACACTCAGCTTCCCAAAACTGTCCCGAAGAATCCTGTGCGCCTAAGTCTTGTTCATATTCCATCCCAAACCCAGTTCCCTGCCACAGGCAACCTAGCTGGTCCCCAAGGCTAGCACTAGGCTGTGCACCGACAGTACTGAAAATCAAGCATGGTTAGGGACTGCAATCTACAACAGAACACCACCCAGCCCCCCTGGAGCCTGTAACCTAGGTGACATGGCTGTTAGTGTAGACAGAGGGCAGAGTGGAATGTCTGAGAGCACTCAGTTCGGGGCTGGGGGTGCAGCTCACTGGGTGGGGTGTTTGCCTCACTCACATGCTTTAAGCCTTCAGTTCAGTCTCCACCACAGAATAAAACCTGCTCTGGTGAGGCATGCACGTAATCTCAGTACTTGGGAGGCAGACACCAGAGGATTGGGAGTTCAAGGTCATCTCTGAAGGTTTTGGCCAGCCTGGACTAGAGAACTTGTCTTAAAAAAATAATAATAATAAAGAAAAGAAAAGAAAAGGAAAAAACAAAAAAACAGAGCCAGTGAGATGGCTTAGTGAGTAAAGGTGCTTGCCACAGAGCCTGACACCCTGTGTTCAATCCCTGGGACCCACACGGTGGAAGGAGACAACTGACTCCTACAAACTGCCCTCTGACCTGCACAGGTGTGTACACACACACACACACACACACACACACACACTGCAATAAAAATTTAAAGACAAACCCCAAATCTGGTTTTGACTTTTCTCTACCTTATCTCAAGATGTAGTCATTCTAGCAACTTGTACAAAAGTGGCAAGGGGCTCACTCTGCAGCCCCACCGTCCCCCATCTCTGCCTCTGCCCCTGCCCCTGCCCCTGCCTCTGCCCCTCTGCCCCTGCCTCTGCCCCTCCCCCTCTGCCCCTCCCCCTCTGCCCCTGCCTCTGCCCCTCTGCCTCTGCCCCTGCCCCTGCCTCTGCCCCTCTGCCTCTGCTCCTGCCTCTGCCCCTCTGCCTCTGCCTCTGCCTCTGTCCCTGCCCCTGCCTCTGCCCCTCTGCCTCTGCCCCTCTGCCTCTGCCCCCTGCCCCTGCCTCTGCCCCTGCCTCTACCCCTCTGCCTCTGCCCCTGCCTCGGCCCCTCTGCCTCTGCCTCTGCCCCTGCCTCGGCCCCTCTGCCTCTGCCCCTGCCCCTGCCTCTGCCTCTGCCTCTGCCCCTGCCCCTGCCCCTGCCTCTGTGACACCACATGCAGCTCCAAACCAAGTCTCTGTTTTCTCGGATGGGAGCCATGGCTTTAACTGCTGATGGAGAAATTGTCATGTAAGCAAATCCTTGTCACGGTCAGAGCAGCCGTGCATGACTATCATGGCAGGAAAAGATGAGATCAGAGGGAAGTGAGGCACCTCAGCCAGGATGAGAAGATCCATCAGTGCCATAGTGCTACACCTTTCGGTCCGATCTCATACTCCGGAAGTGGCTTCGAGTATCTACTACACTGAGTTCCAAACCCCTTACTTCTTTCCGTTCCTCAAAAGGACACGGACATTCTCCTGGAGCCCTATTCTGGGTGCCTGCCTACTTCCAGGGAAGTGGACTGGACTTTAAATACTTTTTAAAAATTACATTTATTTTGTGGGGGGGGGATGGCACACACAGAGGACCAGCTCATGGGGGTTAGCTCTCTCCTTCCACTATGTGGGCCCTGGGGTTAGAACTCAAATCATCAGTCTTCTTGGTAAGTGCCTTTTCCTGCTGAGCCATCTTGCTGACATTTTGTCTGTTTGTCTTTAAAAGACAGGGTCTCATGTAGTCCAGGCTAGCCTTGAACTCAGTATATAGCTGAGGATAGTCTTGAACTCCTGATCCTCATGCCTTCACCATCCAAGTGCTGAAATTATAGCCGTATACCACCATGCTCAGCTAGTGGGTTGGATTTGAAAGTGGGAAATTACAGGCACACAGGTTCTGAATAGCTAATGGACACTGAGGTCCCTTCTTGCCCTGAGAGAACTTACTTAATGAGATCATGTGTCCACACCATGTGTAGGCATTTGATCCTTGTACATACTAACACATGCATGAGCGTATTTCACTGTGCGATAAAACCATACATTCCTGTGCTGGGTGTGGTGGCACATGCCTTTACTCCCAGCATTCAGGAGGCAAAGGCAGGTGGATAGCTGTGAGTTCGAGGCCAGCCTGGTCTACAAAGCAAGTCTAGGACAGCCAGGGCTTCACAGAGAAACCCTGTCTCGAAAAACCAAAAATAAAAAAAAAGCAAACCATACATTCCACTATACCATTTCTTTTATCTACTTAATGGTACATTGTGGGCATCTTCCCACAGCAGAACACAGAGACCCACCTCATGGTGTTACACACTTGAGCAGTGGCCCTGTCAAATGAGTGAACCTCTACTTCCTGCCTGCCAAGGGAGGCCAAAGCCATGTCACAGGGAGAAATAGGGGTGCCCTCAGATGATCAGTCCAGGGATTTGGTTGTGAGAAACAGCCTACGAAGGTTGCCAAGTATGTATGGCCTCCTCTTGCCTCCTGCCTATCCCCACAGCAGGAGATCTGAGGTAATCAGTGCTTCTGTTAGGAGTGCTCCACCCTGGGGGCCTGCATGAGACCTCTAACCCCTAGGTCACTAGGCTCCAGAAGCCAAGCCCTGATGGCATTACACATAGGGTCACAGGCTCTGGTTAAGGGCCTTGAAAGCACAGCCACCATCTCCCTGGCCCTAGTGTAATTCAGCCAGAAAGATTACAGGCCAGGCTTGTTGCTCTGCCAAGGGCAACTCCATGAAGAGAAAGACCAGAAATGAGCTTACACTTACCCCATGAACCCCTTCTCAAGGTCTCTTGGGTGCTGGGTCTCTGAGAGTTGAGACACACATGAAATGCATTCTGGGATCTATCATTGACTCTCCTGTGGGAATTCCTGTCTCTCTATTGCCCAGGGCCCTCCTCTTAGGGGTTGCTTACCCTGTTCCTGTGTAAAGGGAACAAACTGGTCCTTGGCCTGTGCCAGAGTGTGACAGACTGCCCTATGAGGCCAGAGTAGGTGGTGCATGGTTGCTCTGCCCCACAGGAGGGAGAGAGGCAATAGAGGCTCTTTCTCAGCCTTTGGCTATCACCCCAGGAATCCCTCCAGATGACTAAAGGATATATTGATTCTCCCAGCCAGGCCCTGAGACCCAGGCAGCAGGAGACACCCCAGTTCAGGTGATCACCCAAACCTGCGCTCCCCCCAAAAAAACTGTGCCCTTCACTGATACAGTTGAAGAGACAGACAGGAGGAGCTCAAGAACGTGGAGTGAGCAATGGAAAAGCCTAGATCTTTCCACCAATGCTTTGAAGAAAGTGGCTCAGAAGCAGGAAGCCAGGGGAACAGGATTTGATGGACAGCCAAGACTCAGAGACTCCCCAATAGCTGGGCTGCCACAACTAGCACCAGGTATTGTACCCTCTGCTCCTTGCTAAGCCCACACATGCAAGGCCAGGGCCGAGGTACACTAGCAGCGGAGGAAAGAGTCACCATATCACGCTGCTTTTTGCAACAAACCCTGATCAAATGAAAAGCAGTTTAAAGCCATGAAAGAACGGAGGGAGGCGTGCAGCCAACTTGGGTTTATGGACATCTTTAGTGAAGCTCCTTTAATCTTTATTATAATTCTCCAGCCCATCTTCATTTTACAATGAATGGTAGGAACTAGTTCAGAGAGGTCAAGTAACTTGTCAAAAACCACACAGCTGGTAGGTAGGTTTAAAAAAAAAAAACAAAAAAACAGGATTAACATCCCACATCCCAAGAGCTAAAATGCCAAGTAAGGCTTACAGGGCTAAGAGCCAAGGAGCCTGAGAAATGCAGCCACGTGTGCCTGGGTTTAGGACATTCCATCAAAGGAAACATGACCCAGACAGCATGGGGGAGGTCTGCTGGCACTGCCCCAGACCTAGCTATGTGACCTTGGAGAGAGCAGAATACCTCTTTGAACCCATTGCTAGTATGGGCAAGAAAACAGGAAGGTGTTCCCTGATGAGCTGGTGTGGAGGAAGTGAGGCAAACCTGCTGGGCCCGTTAAACCTCTCCCTGAGCAAATTGGGTGTGGGTAACCTCAGGACCTGGAAGCAGAAACTCCATACCTGGCCTCCCCCAGGGCCCAGGGAGCCAGGCCCAGAGCGGCCGGCAGGCCTGTTGCCAACCTCCAACTGGAGTGTGAGAAGCTGCAAGGCCTGAGTCACTTGGAGCCTGGCCCAGGGAGGTGGGCAGGCTGCCCCAGTGAGGCTCACCTAGCCTTGTCCAAGGTCGACTCAGTTAGCCTCCTGCCTTAAGAAGGCCTATTTGTAAATGCTATGGGATGAGAGAGCCTGAGGGCCAGAGGGCTTGGGCTCACAGCTCACCCTAGGAAGGCTGTGTGACTTGGGAAACTGATTTCAGGTCTCCAAGCCCCTGCTTTCTCTCTGTGTGTATGTGTATATGTGTATGTGTGTATGTGTGATGTGTGATGTGTGTATGTGGAAGGAGTGCTGGGGTGGAACTTATGTGGGTTCCTGGGATGGAGGAAGTCCCTGCTGGGACAGGCTGTAGCGGGCTGGTCACAGGCCTTGGTACCCACACTATAATCCTTAAGTAAACCTGGAGCTTTAAGTATTTTCTGCCAGCTGCATGCTGGCTCCTGCTCTTGAGTTTCCTACAAACATCCCCTCCACCGCACACCTATACAATCTACTATGGCCTGACAGAGTGGGTTGGTCCAAGACAGCCTGCGCCTCCTAGCTATGTACCACCTCTGCTCAATCGTTGGAACCATCTTTAAGAACGTATTCCTGACACACCCTCCAGTCAACCCCCGGCAACCTCTATCTTCCTTGTGGACTGCATGCTATGGTGGTATGGCTTTCCTTACTCCCCCCACCCCACAAAGCCCCTGATGGCTAGTCCTCAGACCACATCCCAGAGCCTCACTATGGCCTGTGAGGCCCCCTGTGCTCTTGCCATCAAATGTGCATGTCCGGAGCTGAGCATGTAGCTCAGTTGGTAGGGTCCTTGTCTGTCATGTAGGAGGCCCTGGGTTTGATCCATGGCACTGTATAAGCCAGGTATGGTGGTGCACACTTGTAATCCCAGCACTCAGGAGAGGGAGGCAGGAGGAACAAAACTTCAAGATCATCCTCAGTTCAGAGCCAGGGTGGGATATAAGAGGCCCTGCCTCAGGAAAGAAAAAAAAAAAGAAAAAGAAAGAAAGAAAAAGGACATGTGTATGTCCACAGGGAGACACATGTAGACACATATTCAGACAGCTGTGGTCTCTCTAGCTACCCTGAGCATCCCTGTGCTTATCACGCTACCAACAAGACTACACTCTCCTCCAGGGCCTCATAGCACCTGCTGTGTTGCCATCCCACAAGTCCCATACTGCTTTTCTCCCTTTCTTCCGGTCCCTGTTGCATTACCAGGGGGCCTGCTCTACCAACTAAGTATGTCTTCCAGCGTTCCTTGGCCTTTGCCCTGCTTTGTCATCCTCTGTTACAAATGCCATATATAGCACACTTGCCAGTGACTATCTTCCAGTGACTAAACCAGAGTTCCCAAGCACAGATTTGCCATATACAGTGTGGCGTCTCCAGGGTCCCTGCAGCACCCGGTACAGTCAGCCCGTGCTGGCTACGTGGGCAAGTGGAGGGCAACCAATGGAGAAACACAGTAACCAACTGTGGGGGTCTAAAGCTCTTTCTCCTTTGCTTTCTCACTCCCAACTGCAAGCTACAGGGCCCCGAGGGAGGCTCTATGACCCCATTTCCCAGACAGAGTGACTGAGGCTAGGGTGCTTTCAGCAGCAGCTCAAGTCCCACAAGCTCTCTCTGCCTGTCTTCAGGGATGTCTCTTTGGCACACAATTCTGATGGCTACACTGACATGTCCGCTCCTGGGGTCAGGGGACACTCCCACTGATGACTAGATTCTGGTTTTTTTTTCCCCAAGCAGGAACAGGATCAACATAAAAATGTGGGGGTTAAAATTTGAGATCCCAAGAGGAGGTGTATGAGGCTGTGACGTCAGCACTTTCTCCTCCCTCTCTGGAAAGGAAGGGGGCACTACCCCAGATCAGCTCTGTCCCCACCTATCACAGGCTTTCTCTCTGGTACTGGCTGAGGAACATTTGGAACATCTGGTCAACCCACAATTGTCTTAAGGGACTCATTTCTTGCCTAGGAACCATGCACAGACCAGCGACACCACCAGGCCAGGCCACTAGGTGGTGTCCTAGGGCCCAGGCCACAGTTCCTCCAGGGAAAGGGCTAACCACAGCTGCCCTTCCAGAACCTTGTGTGCCCCACCCCCACCCTTGGGACTGCCTAGAGGACAGAAGAGCCACCGGATAGCACAGGCATCTTAGAAATGAGGAGGGTGAGGAGGCGGGCAGCTAAATGTGTGGCAGACGAGACATCACTTTCTATGCTCTGTCCTAGGCGGATAGAATTAATCCACCGAGGCATTTTTGTCCTCCAGTGCCCACCCAGACTGGGGGCCCTGTGCAGCCAGTGCTGTGGCAGAGCCTCAAGGCAAGCTAACAGACCTGAAGGGTGACATCTGCTCCCAGCCCACCCGTGAGGGGAAGTGGGGCCCAGGCTGACTGCTTCAACAAGGCTCCGGGATACCAGGGCCAGAGGGGTCAGAATGAAGTCATGTGTAAACATGGCTAAGTCCCCAAGAAACCTTAAGTGGGTGAGGCGGTGTGAACCGAGAAGCTGCTAGGGCCGCGGCAGCTGCATCCACATCCAATTGTCACCTCGGACACTGTCGGGGTGGGTGCAGGGCAGTCTGCAGAGTTCTAAGGCTTCTGAACTGAAGAGGTTCTAAAAGGGAGGAGAGGGAGGTGGGCGAGCGGGAGGCAGAAGCTACGGGATGGGGGAAGGGGAGGGGGAGGGGGAGCGGGGGGCGTGTGTGCGGCCAAGCACCCTGAGGAGGAGGGGCAGTGCTGACAGAGCCGCCTTGTCCTCCAGCCCCTGCACAGGCTTGTTTTCTTCCCAAGCTATTAATGTCGCTGTAGCTTCAAAAGCCGGGTGACCTTTAAATGCCGAGCCTTCTGCTCCCGCCCAAGGCTCGGAAACGGCTTAATGGATACTCGGTCCCAACGGTCACAGCTGCTGGGATGACAACAAAGCCTGCCTCATTCCCAGAGTCCCCAGAACTGCAGGGCAGCCACACCTGTGTCCACTCTCTAACCCTGGCACAGCAACGGGAGGAAGAGGCCAGGTTGGACATGGGAAGAGGAGGGAAACCCGGGCAAAACCCCCGGTGCCACGCCCTGCTGTGTGACCAGGGTTGGCCCCTTACTCCTCTGTCTTTACCTGCTAAACTTGAGAGCTAGAAGGGATGGGTGGGTAGGGGGGGTGTGGGGGGTTGCAGTGAGGAGCGAGGACATGGGGTGGGTGGGTTCTGTAGAGATGGCTCAGCAGTTAAATGTGCTTGCTGCTCTTGGGGAGGACCAGAGTTCAGTTCCCAGCACCCATTAGCTGGCTCACAGCCACTTGAAACTCCAGTTCCTAAGGGATCCAAAATCTTCTTCTGGCCTCTGTGGGCAACCAAATAAACTTGGTATATACATACAGGTGCCCATCCCCCTCAATAAACATTAATAAAAATACATTTAAATAACAATAGTAATAATACTCTCAAACTCTTTGCTAGGAAGAGACATGGTCTCCAGCCAGAAGGCCATACCCAGGGCTACCTCATGACACAACTCCTATACAACCCCAACTTCTATCCAAGTGGATCTGTAAGATGAGGGCATTGAAAATGTTTTTTGTGGGCTGGAGAGATGGCTCAGTGGTTAAGAGCACTGCCTGCTCTTCGAAAGGACCCGGGTTCAACTCCCAGCACCCATATGGCAGCTCACAGCTGTCTGTAACTCCAAGATCTGACACCTTCACACCAATGCACGTAAATTTAAAAATTAAATAAAAAAAAAGAAAAATTTTTTTGTTATTGCTTTCTTTTAAACTCTCTAAAACACATGAAGAAGAAAAGTAGGGGGAACAAATGGGAGCAAACATCCTCTTCTCTCTCTTGCATCAACACAAGTGATAAAGTCTGTAGCCAAATGCATATGAGGGCGAGGTGCCAGGAGGGCAATGTTGTCGTGTGTGTGTGTGTGTGTGTGTGTGTGTGTGTGTGTGTGTGTCTGTTGTTGTCCCCCCTTCTCCTCCCCTCCCCCGGCAGATCTGGCCCTAGAGCCTCAGCCCTTAGGACACAACCCTTCACCCCAGCCCTGACACTAAGCAACCATAAAAGGCACCCCAAGAGTACAGCTCGGCTTCTGGTTGCTGTGATGATTGTAGGCAAAGCTCCTCAGGCAATTCATAACACAGCCAGCTCCTATGGAGCGCACACCTGGAACCCCAGGAGGAATGATAGAAGGGCTACCCCGGGGAGAACCCAGAGTCAAAACAGATAGGGGGGCATGCCTTTAATCCTAGCACTCAGGGGCAGAGGCAGGAGGAGCTCTGTGAGTTCAAGACCAGCATGGTCCGCATAGTGAAACCCTGTCAGATAGATAGATAGATAAATAAATAAATAAATAAATAAATAAAGCAAGCCAGTGAGGTGGCTCAGTAGGACAGCACTTGCCACATCACCCTAACATCCTGAGTTCCATTTCAGGGATCCACATGGCAGAAGGGAATTGGTTTCTATAGGCTGTCCTCTGACCTCCACATGTGTGATTTGGTGAGCTTAAGCACACATACGGTAAAAAATAAATAAATGTAATGACAAATAGTACTTTTTAAAGCTAGGTGTCATAATTCACACCTGCAGTCCCAACACTAAGGTTAAATGGGGCAGAGCTCTGTGAGTTCAAGGCCAGCCTGGCCTACACAGTGAGATTCTGTCTCAAACGAATGATAATGGCAGAATAGTCACCATAGCCAGTGCCCCCTGCTGAGCCTCCTTCCTCAGCAGGCACCGTGGCAAGGGCCTCACATGTGTAAAGGCTCCTTAGGCTCCACAGCCCTAAGCAGCAAGTGTTCCCCTGCTCTACCTCTCCGATGGTATCGACACAGAAGCAAGCTACAGAGGGTGAAACGCTTGTTCAAGGTCACACAGCTAAGGGGCCGAGCTGAAATCTGAACCCAAGCTGATTCCAGATTCAACATAACATCCATTAGGCTGGAGAGCCACTCTGTGTCCCCTGGCACAGAGCACAGAATGGGCACACGGCGAGTACACAGCAAAAACTTTGGAAGCGGGGGGCGGGGGGGGGGGAGGGTGGCGGCATTGAATCCTAGGGTGCAAACCCTGAAGGAGCTGGGTGCTAGGTGGGGGTCTTCAAGTCCAGGGAGCAGGAGAGGAAGGGTCTGAAGTTAAAGCTCGCAAAAAATAAAAAAAATAAATAAAAAATAAATAAAAATAAAATAAAAAAGCACAAACAAAAACACCCAAGAGACAAAAAACAAAAACAAAACAGTTTCCTTACAAAGCCCCTATTTCCTACTTCCCATCCCACCAAAGCTGTCAAGTTGCCTGAGTAACAGACTGTTTAGCACCAAAACCTGGGCGGGTTAGGGAATATTTCCACAACAAATTTTTCCCTCTATCAACAAACTCCACCAGCTCAGCCAATAGTTCAACTTTGGGCTGGGGAGATGAAACCTCATTGGGTGGAGAGGGGCTGCTCCCCCATTTCACCCCCAGGGACTGGCAGGAACATGTACGTGCCAGGGAGCAAGTGAAACAGTCCAGACCCAGACCTGGAGAAGGGGGCCACCAGCAGCTCAGGTGCAGGGCCGGGAAGCTGGGCCAGCTCCAGGAGTGAGCTCATGCTGGCCTAGGCCCAGCAGTTTCGAGAGGACTTGCAAGGTCTACAGAGGTGCTCTGGAGTCCGCAGAGCAGAGAGCGGCTAGGGCTATCTCTACAGCAACGTAGCCTGTGAGCATGCCCGGAAAACCTAGGCTAAATCATGTAAGATCGGGTGGGGTGCTCAGCTCAGCTAAGGACGGCAGGGGAAAGCCTGATGAATGGAAGGGTCCAACGCCTGCTTCTACTGTGCTTACTAATGCACACTGCACTCCTACCCACTGACTCATGAATTCCGCTTCTGTGGAGTGTTCCTATGCTTGTTTGAACCTGTGCCCAATATGGACAGAATGTGGAGCCTTGCAGTCACGGGACAGCAGATGAGCAGAGAGCTACTGGAAATGTCCTCCAGTGGGAGGCTGGTGAAATGAGGGTATGAGTGCGCTGGCTGCACATACACCTGCAAGCCAGAAGAGGGCATCAGATCCCATTGTAGATGGCTGTGAGCCACCATGTGGTTGCTGAAAATTGAACTCAGGACCTCTGGAAGAACAGCTGAGACGTCTCTCCAGCCCCTCAATATGTCTCTTTTTGCTCAAGACGTAAAGGAGCAGTGAAGGCACCCGTGAGTTTAATTGTGATACTGTGGTGTGCTGTGGGGGAGGGTGAATTAGTGTACACATGTGTACAGAGAGGAAGAGAGAGATCTAAGTTTTTGTATACTTTCAAAATGTTCGTCCGTGTTTATTTATTACTTTGAAAATGTGCAACCAGTCCTAAGAGCATCTTGCATCAAAAGACTGGCAGCACCATTGCTTTTTCACATTCATTTTGTGTATGTCCATTATCCACGAGGGCCATCGGTTGTTTATTTCGATGCTGGAATTGAACCCAGGACCTCAGGCCTGATAAGCTTGTGCTCTGTCAGTGAGCCACAATCCTGGGCCCTTGAGCTGCTCCTTTGACAGTTAAAATACCAATGCCTATGGATACCTGCTATGGACAGGCACTTGTTACCTGCCTGTCATGTGTTATCTCAAGTCGCCAAAGTAAAACCACCACTCTACCCATTTTATAGATAGGGAAAATGAAGCACAAGGCTCGCATAGGATCTCATGGCTGTGGGATCAGAATCCGAACCCACGCTCTGGCCCCAAAGTCCACGTTGTGCTGTCTCCAGCCTGCTGTGTAAACTGAGGGCGACCTTAAACGTCTCATCACCCTGCCCTTCGCCTCCTAAACACTGGGATGATAGACGTGTGTACTGCCACGCCCATTTGATGCAGGGCCGAGGCGACTGGCCTTCCTGCATGGCAGACAAGCATTCTACCAACTGAGCTATTACATCCACCACCCAACCCCATAGGATCTCTCTAATGAAAAGAAACCAGCAGCAACAGAAGACAGCGATGATAGAAAAAGCCTTAAGGGGGCTGGAGAGATGGCTCAGAGGTTAAGAGCACTGGCTGCTCTTCCAAAGGTCCTGAGTTCAATTCCCAGCAACCACATGGTGGCTCACAACCATCTATAATGAGATCTGGTGCCCTCTTCTGGTATACATATAGGCAAAACACTGTGTATATATGATAAATAAATGAATCTTAAAAAAAAAAAAAAAAGAAAAAGCCTTAAGAAGAAAGCCGGGCCAGAGCAGGTTGGGCTTTAAGAAGAGCAGGCACAGCGCTCGGGAGGCAGAGGCAGGTGGACCTCTGTGAGTTCAAGGCTAGCCTGATCTACAGAGCAAGCTCCAGGCCAGCCAGGGCTACACAGAGAAACCCTGTCTCAAAACAAACAAACAAACAAACAAACAAAAACAAACAAACAACAACAAAGAATGTCAGCTTTAAACTCCCCGCTGCTCCTACCAGCTGAGATTGCTCGGGTAGACTTTCTTCTGGAACATCTTGAGCTTCTCACCTACCACCACCCACTTCCCCTCTGCCCCAACCTTAGTTAGGAACCCTCTCATTCCTAGCAGGAAACATGAAGGCCCTGTGGCCAGTGAGGGTGCCCTCCTCTCTCCTCAGCATCGTGGAGGCAGCGGTGTGTGTGGTCCTGGTGGACTGGCCAGGTGTAGGACTGGCATAAGCTCTGCATACTCCAAAGCTACACAACAGGACAGAGTCAGAGACAGCTTGTGATCCTGGGCCCAAGCTGGCCTTGCAGTGGAACTGTGTGTAGCACAAAGGCCTCAGGATGAGGAATCCTGTAGCCCTCACGGAACTGGGCCCATTGTCCCTCTGCCCAGACCTGGACCCCAGAGAAGTTTGTTAAGAGAGAGTAATTGGAATATTAATACCACAGCCTGGGTAGCCCAACCTTTCTTGCCTACCAAGAAAGGAGGTTGGCTCCCAGGGAGCTTGTCCTTGAGGGAAGGGTTTCCAGGCTCTGGGAGACAACCCCACAGGCTACAGAACATTCCTTAGGCAGTCCAGGAATGACAGGCTGGACTGAGGAGCAGAGGTTAGGACAGGGGTGGCTGGCTTGTGGCTGAACTTCAAAGGAACAGGCAGCAGCTGCAGCAGAGAGGGTCACCCTCCCACACATACACGTGTGCATGCACACATACACATACACACACACACACACACACACACACACACACACACACACACACACACACACACACCCCAGCCGGGACACTGTCAGAAATTCTACCCAGCACAGATGGCCAATGGGATTGTTTATAGCAAAAGCCAGCTACTTCCCCAGCCACTGGTTGCTCCCTACTCTCCTTGGGCCCCCCCCAGGCCCCCCACCCCACTGACCCCACTCTTTCCATAGTCCAGTGGTTATGGGACTCCTGTTCCACAGCTGGGGGCATCTAGCGCCCCTCTCCACCAGATAACCCCAGTCACCCCCATCACACACATACTCTGAAGTCCTGCTGGTCACAAAGAGGGTGGCAACCTCATGTGATCACTTCTAGAAGGTATAAGTGGCCAAAGGTCAGAGAGCAATAACTGTAGAGACAGGGCTCGGATCCTTAGACTTCTGAGCCAGGCCTCTCCTTGAACACGCTGCTCCAGCTCCCTCCAACATACGGCTCACGTGCCTGTGTGTGCTAGCAGGCTCTCGCTCACTGCCATATCACCAGTGCACTTAAGCCATGCCACATGCTTACTCCGAGTCAATAGTCACAGACAGACACCCTCTTCAGGGCTGTTTCTAGACCCTTCACACCCAATCCAGGTACTTGGTCTGTTTCTCTTCTTGCGCAGCAGCTCTGAAGCTGGTTTGAAATTATACACACATATACCCCATGGCTACCACTAGCCCTCTTATTTTGTGATGCTCTGCACGGCTTTTCTTTCACCAGACTGATGGCAGGGCCACCTGAGGCCCCAGAGTGGCCCCAGCACCCCATCCCCCAGCTACCATCTGTGCCTGTCATGTAGATAGCATTGTTGGGGTCAACCTGACCTGACTTGGGGCAGAATTGGCAGAACCAGGCAGTGGCCCGCCCAGCCAAGGCTCTGCTTACTGACAATCTGCAAGCCCAGCTCCTGGAAAGACTACAGCAAAGGGCCTCAGGCCAGCTAGGCTTGTAGCTCTGTCTCTCAAAACTGTGAGTCAGGGAAGGGGCGGGACCTCCAAGAGTCCCTCGGCCAGCCTCCTTTGCTTCCCTTCTACTTCCAGAAAATGAAGAGCAACGGTCTGTTTGGTCAGACCACTGAAAACTGCTGGGATGCACAGGTGGGGTTGGGGAATCGCTCAGGGCCAGGGACACCGTGTGCTATCGATAACCCACAGTGACACCTCTGCGGAAGATCACTGCATCCCAGTCCCTCAGGGCTGGAGGGACCTAGACATTTTCACCCCAGAACCAGAACCCCTTTACCTCCACAGAAACAGTCCGTACTAAGCAGAAGCCTGACCTCACCCAAGCCCAGCAATTACTCCTAATCTAGAACCTTTCAGTGGATGCCAGCTTGGCGGACCTCCCTCCTACACCCTCTCATCGGATCCTCATGACAACCACGACCTTGCTCTACATTCCAGCCATCTTGCAGATGCGAACCCTGAGTCGGGCATGTGCTACAAGTTGTCGAGAACTGGGCCAAATCTAACCAGCCTCATCTCACAGGGTGGAAAAGAGAGTGCCAAGTCTCCTAATGCCCTGGTCACCTGCACTACACACTTCAAAGCCAGGCAAGAGGCTGGTGCTGTGACTCAGTCAGCCAAGTACTTACCTAGCACTCACAGAGCCCCAAGGCCCCAAGCTTAAGCCTCAGCACTTCTGCAAACCTATATTACCAATACCATAGAAGTGGAGGCAGGAGGATTAAAAGTTCAAAATTATTCTCAGCTACATAGCAGTTCAAGGCCAGCCTAGCCTACATGAGACCTTGTCTCAGAACTAGCTAAATCATTAAAGCTTGGCTCTGTTCCTCCTGCTTTTACCTCCTGAACCGACTGTGCCTCCGACTTCAAGGAATTGCATGCCTGCCTCCCTACAGACCTGGGAAGCAAATGCCTTTTATGTTCTAGTAGCGTCTGGAGAGAATATGGCACTCGCTGTCATCAGATGTCCCGAGAGGTTTGCTAAGAACACATTCTGCACCCTGCTATTAAGTCAGAACCGCTGGGAGTGTGTGTCCAGGGGACCTGCATGTTCACAAGCTCCCAGCCACTCTGATCCACAGTCACATGGGACCACCGGCTTGCAGGGTAACGCAGTTTAGAGACCTGAATAGTGGTTTTAGTTCCATTGCTAAGGAGCCGAGTGGCCTCAGGCAAGTCTATTTACCTTTTGGACCTCCTGTGAAAATGGGCAGGGAAGACCACAGGGGCTCGAGAGTCCTTCCATCCCTGAGCATCTCTGCAGGCCCAGCTGGTTCACATGTGTGTGAAGTGAGTGTTGAGGACTATTAGGTCAACATACATTGAAGGCTCATTACAAAGAGTTCCTGTCTGGTTGATTTAGGAAGATCTGCAGAAACAGCTTATCTCTGGCTCCAAGCCCTAAACAAATGGCTTTTGGATTATCCACACCCTCTCCCTCCTCCCCTGAACATCTATTTTCTTCATTCCAGCTCCAGCCCAGAGCCAACCAGGATTCTGTAAACATTGGGTCTGCACACCTGGCCCAAGTCAACAGTCATCAAACAAAAGCACTGCCAAATTGCTTCACATGCCCAAACTTGCATAGGCTCTGTCTCTCGTAGGGGAGCAGCAGCCTAGGGTGTGTGGACATGAGTTTCCTCCCAGCACAGTACAAAAAACCAAGGTGCCGAGAATACAAATGGGTTGCAAGGTTACGGAGACAGTGTGAGGAGCAGCCAGCAGCTGTCAGAACCTTCCAGAAGCACCAAGACATTTCTCAGTCTTTGAGTCCTTTCATAATCACTATTAAAATAGGATGTAGGAAGGCGGTGCGGTGGCCACGCCTTTAATCCCAGCGCGCAGGAGGGCAGCAGCAGGCTTTCATGTTGTGGGCCAGCCAGGGCTACACAGTGAGGCTCTATCTCACAGAAACAACAGCAGCAGAACACCCACAATGTAGGGGCTTTAATGATGACTCAGCTGGTAAAGTGGTGGCCCTACACGCACGCACGCACGGGCAGCTCCTTCTGATCCCCAGGGCCAATTTCTGTAGCCAGGCATAATGACTCACACCTTTAATCCTAGTACTTGGGAGGCAGAAGCAGGCAGATCTCTGTGAGTTCTGCATAGAGAGCTCCAAGACAGCCAGAGCTACATAGAGAGATGCTGCCTCAAACAACAACCAAAAAATAAAAAAATAAAAAAATAAGAGAAAGAAAGAAGAAAAGGCCCAGTGTTGTGGCATGTGGTTTATGATCCTAGCACTGGGCTAGGGTAGAGATAGGTAGATCTCTGGCTAGCCTATCACACTTAGTGAGTTCCAGTTTAGCAAAAACAAAGACCTTGTCTCACAACAACAACAACAACAACAACAAAATTGACACTTGGCCAGGTAGTGGTAGTGCATGCCTTTAATCCCAGAACTTGGGAAGGAGAGGCAGAAGGTTTTTTTTTTTTATGAGTTCAAGGCCAGCCTGATCTACAGCATGCGTTCCAGGACAGCCAGAGCTAAAACACAGAAATCCTGCCTCGAAAAGGCAAAAATAAATAAATAAATAAATAAAATAAAATAAAATAAAAGTTGACACTTGAGGGCTGGAGAGATGGCTCAGCTGTTAAGAGCACTGACTGCTCTTCCAGAGTCCCCAGGTTTAGCAGCTCAGAACTGTGTGTAACTCCAAGATCCGACACCCTCACGCAGACATACATGCAGGCAAATCACCAATGCACATAAGATAGAAGTAAATACATCTTTTTAAATTGACGCTTGTCATTGTGCCCTAGCTTCTAAGTACACACGCACGTGCATCCTTGCACACACACACACACACACACACGAGAGAGAGAGAGAGAGAGAGAGAGAGAGAGAGAGAGAGAGAGAGAGAGAACACTATATATTCAGCTAGTGATGAAACATTGCTTGCTGATAACCACTTTCCAAATCTACCTATGAGTCCTCAACAGAGTAGCTGTGGGGATCGCTGGAGCTGTGTGGGGAGCAGAAGTGTGAAACTGTAAGTGACCGCGAGCTGTTGACATGAGTTGGCCACGTCAAGGACGGAAGCCTCAAACTCGTGGGAAGCTGGCAAGCCTCTCTGCCCCCTGAGGATCAGAGGGCAAAGCCGTCCTCCAGTCCAAATGGGAATGTTAATAGTGCACGGGGGGGGGGGGGGGGGGGGCTACCGTAGCTTTCTTCCTCATGCTGTCTACTTTAGCCTGAGACTGTGCCCCTAGAGAGACTGCTCCTACCAAGATTAGCTAAACCTGCCCCCTTGATTCAGCTGTACACCACATACCCCGCCTCCCCGTTCCACTGTATATAATAAACACGCTGAGCTTCCTGGGTGCTGAGGCTTGTCCATCAGAGAGCACAGTTCACCATGGGGCTGAGCAGATTCATGCTCCTATCATCAGTGGTGAGCTGATACAAACAAAACCACTGACGCTGGGAGGGGCTGCAGAGGAGGCACAGATGTGAAGAGCATGAACCTGCTCTTACAGAGGACCTGAGCTCAGTTCCCAGCACCTATATCAGGTGGTTCACAACAGCCTGTGGCTCCAACTCCAGGTGACCCAACTCCAACGCCTCTGGCTTCAGACACCTTCAATCCTGTGTACATACCATACGCTGACATACACATACATAATTAAAAAAATAAGTCTTTAAGAAATAACTACAGGGAACTTCAAATAGGAAAGAAGAGAATGAAATGGAAACCCAGCTTCCACAGTGAGAAACATCTGTGGATTATACCAACATCTACGGATCCTTGTCAGTTAAGAAATCCAAAGTCAATGGCCTCTATTCTGACCGTGCTGACTGCCCTGAATGGCTGTGCTTTGCATGTAGGAAGCACTGCGTAGTTTGCAGCATTAGAAGAAAGTCCATGAGCCCTTTGCATCAGCCAGCCTCCAGGCTAGCCACAGGAACTCTTCACAGTAACCCTAGGAATTGAGAACTGTTATTTAAACATGAGGAAACTGAGGCACGTGGTCATTCAATAGTTGGCCTACGGTCTCATGGCCAGGGAACAACCATGTCAAGACTCTGCCCCAAATCTCACACTCCTACTTAAAATAACAAGTCCTGCTCTTTCCTTTCTGCTGCCGCCACGCCAAACAGACTGAGGAAAGACCAGGAAACTCCGGGCCACGTAAGCCATGTAAGCCATGTAAACCACGTAGGCCATGTAAGCCACGCAAGCCATGGTCATGGCTGCATCGGTGAGCACCTAGGAGGCCGAGGGAATGCTGGAGGTATGCATCCCCGTGGCATCAACCTCGACAAATATCGTGCAGGTGACTTTGAGAAAGTTGATGTGAGGCCTGACCACTTAAAGAGGAACCAAAGCTTCTGCCCCAGTTGTCAACCCGGATCAACTGTGCACAGCGGTCAGTGAGCAGACACGGGTCAATGCTGCAGAAAAACAAGAGTGGAGTTGCTACCATCATTGATGCTGTGCAACCAGGCTACTACAGCGTTGTGGGGAAGGGCAAGTTCCCTCAGCAGCCAGTCTTCGTGAAGGCCAAATTCTTCAGCAGAAGAGCTGAAGAGATTATTAGGGTATTAGCGGTGCCTGTGTCCTGGTGGCTTGAAGCCACCGAGGGAGGTTAATTAAATGCTAACATTTTCTTTCAATTTTACTTATTTTTATTTATGGACATTTGTGTTCTGCCTGCATGTATGTGTGTCAGATCCCCTGGAATTGGAATTACAGACAGTTGTGAGCTGCCATATGGGTGCCATCTCTCCAGTCCCAAATACTAACATTTTCAAAAAACAAAACTCTGCATCTCTGCCTGGGGCAAAAGGGACACTGACCCAGGAGGGCTGGGCACATGGAGTGACCCTGCAACCGTGTCCCCTTCAGACCTCCTGGAGCAGAAGATAAGAACTGTGGATGGTGTTGAGTGTGTAACTGCAGTAGGAGGGCGGGGGATGGGGGATGGATGAGAAGTGGGGTGTCCCAGCTCAGAGGCAAGTATCTCTGCCATGGTGGTCCTAAGGTCTAGTATTTATTATCCAAAGCAGGGCCTCCCTGCTCTGGTCTGGGTTCTGTTCACATATTACGATTGCAGTCACATTTCCACTCCTGGCAGTGCAAGTCAGGCCAGGCAAGAGGAAGTGGCCACACTTGAAAATCATTAACACGCAGGGCTAAGCTGAGGCCCTTTGTTCCGAAGCAAGGACTGTATAAGCATTTTGCTTTCAGAAAGGAGCTGGGAGGGTGCGGCATGCTCAGAGTTGCACAACCAAAACACAGGTCCCCTGTGGAAGTTGGCATAGGCAGGCCACCTTTAAAACGCAGGCAGGCCTGGCACACTGGCATACACTGCTAATCCCAGCACTCGAGAGGCAGAGAGAGGCATGAGTCTAAGGCCAGCCTGGCCTATATTATGAAATTCCATCTCAGAAAAGCCCAAGGGCAAGGAGTGTAGCTGTGTGTAGAAGGCTTGTCTAGCATGTACCTTGTACACAGTTCTGGCTTTGATGCCCAGCACTGACAAAGAAACACACACACACACACACACACACACACACACACACACACACACACACACACACAGAAAAGCAAGCCAAAGACAAGTGTGTACATACCAGGACAGTTCCAAAACATTTAAATCAGAGAGGCCTCAGTAGAGGGTAGAAGCAGGGCTTCAAGCCTGCATTACAAGGAAGAGGAGATGTTGGTGAAGGAGCCAATATCTTGAGTTGGAGAATACATGCCCCCCCCCCGTAACATCCCCCCCTTGCTGAGTTCCTGATCATCCACCTGTGGGAAGGCCGCTTGCCTGTGTACCAGCATCCCTAATGAAGGCACTCTTCTTCCAAACATGAAGGCATCACACTCCACCCTGTCCTGTTCTCAGATGATAGAAAAACACCACAAGAGTCCTCACAAGCATCAGTAGCCCTGGAATTGCAACCGAGGCAGCTTGCTAGTGTTGCAGATGTTCCCTCAGAGTGTGGTGGTGAATGCCTACGATCCCTGCATTCGGAAGACTAGGCAGGAGGATCAGGAGTTCAGAGTCACTCTCGGCTACAAAGCTAGTTCCAGGCAAGCCTGGGCTATTTAACACCTTGACAAGAAAGAAGGAGGAAGAGGAAGAAGAAGAAGAAGAAGAAGAAGAAGAAGAAGAAGAAGAAGAAGAAGAAGAAGAAGAAGAAGAAGAAGAAGAAGAAGAAAGGAAGGAAGGAGGAAGAGAAAGGAGGAGGAGGAGAAGGAAGAAGAGGAGGAGGAGGCAGCAGCTGCAGCAGGAGACACCTGCCACCAAGCCTGACAACCTGAGTTCAATCCTTGGGACTCACATAGTGAAAGGAAAGAGAACCCAACTTCCAATTCCCAAATATTGTCTTCTGACCACACATATCCCAGGGCACATCCCTAACCCAGCTCCCTGCAGCCGCTGTACATACAGTAAATAAATAAATATAATAATCAAACTTCTTTAAAAAAAATAAAACAATCAACAAGCTGGGCATGGTGGCACACACCTTTAATCCCAGCACTCAGGAAGCAGAGGCAGGCAAATTGCTGTGAGTTCGAGGCCAGCCTGGTCTACAAAAGTGAGTCCAGGACAGCCAAGGCTAACACAGAAAGACCCTGTCTCGAAAAACCAAACCAACCAAACAAACAAACAAACCAAAGCGTCACATCTCAGTCACCAGCCTTAGTAGGAAAGACATGAGGTATAGTTAATTCTTAGGAGGGAGAGAGGGAGGGAGGGAATGTGGTTACCAGGAAGAAAAGTCATTGAACGGGGGGAGGAGGGGGGCAGGAAGATCGTTTCTTAAAAATGCCAGCACTTGGGAGGCAGAGCAGAGAGGTGGTTCTCGTTGAATCGAGGCCAGCCCGGGTTTACAGAGCAAGTTTCTAGGAACAGCCTACACAGCAGAACCCTGTCTCAAAAAAAAAAAAAAGACAAAAAAAAAAAAAACGAACAACAAAAAATGCAATTGCAAAAAAAAAAAAAAAGAAACAAAAAAAAAAAAAAGGAAAAAAAAAAAAGAAGAAAAGAAAAAAAAAAAAAACAAAAACAAACAACAAAAAAAAATGCAATGCAAAGAAAAAAAAAAAAAAAAAAAAAAAAAAAAAAGAAAAGAAAAGAAAACGGGCTCCATTTGGGGGCATGGTTGAAATCACAGTGACATAGCAAATGAGAAGCCAGACTGGATTACATGAAATTCTGTCTCAGACAGACTTTAAGGCAGCCCCACAAACACTTGAAGCGAGACTGTCCACAGGCCCTAGGGGATGGCCGCCCATTTCCCCCGCTCCCGCGTCCACCGCGTCCACCGCGCGGGGCCCCCAGTAGGCAAAGTCTTCAATCTTCCTCTAACCATATCACACCAGATCCTAACCCTGAGCTCCTGAAGGGAACTAAGAGTGAGGCCCTTGCCTTTGTCAACGACAGAATAAAAGGTTCTCCAGGGCACTGCCATTCTTGAGGGTCTCTTCACTCTCAGATACCACCTCCCTCCTTTCACCACCACCCCCATTCTCCTACCCCACTCCCTGGAATCTGTGGGACAGCAGCAAAATACAGGGAACAATCAGTACGCTTGTTTGGGGACACTGTTCCCTGGGCACTCTGGACCAGCGTGAGCAGGCCACCCACCAGGTCCCACTCACCCCTCCCCACCACCCCCCTCCCCAGAGCGGCTATGTTTGTAAAGGGCTTTCCGGGGCAGAAAGCAATAAACAGAGTCAAGGGGCCAAGGCACAGGGGCTGATTACTCTGTTTATGGATTCTCCAGGCCTCTGTGTCCTCTCTCCCAGCAGCTGCCCAGGGCTTTGCAGAGAACAGTGCTGGCAAATGACTGCCTGGGCCCTGGCTTCCCAGATGGCCTTCTGCCGGGCCTAACTAGGTCTCGGTGAGCATATGAAGAGACTATGTGTTTTGGGGGGCTCCCTAAGCTATCAAAGTGAATACTCTACCCCCAATACTAGAGCCTAGTGTGCTAATGGCTAATGGCTACATCTTCACACACACTTGCATTTGTGTGTACTCAAACACATATGCACCCCCTTCCCACCTACACACACACACACACACACACACACACACACACACACACACTCTGCCTGCTGCTCACCTCCCTATTCAGGCCAAGCTCCTTGCTAAAGTGAAACCTGGTATTCCCAGAGGGGAGGGTGGCCTGACCTGTCTGCCAACTTCCTAAGGCCAGGTGGGTGGCCCTGCGGCACAAGTCAGCTCACAGCTCTGGTTGCTTGAGCAGCAGCGCAGCGGGCACCAGGAGCAATTTGGAAAAAGCTAAGACTTGTGGGAAGGTGGTTCTGGGATCCTGGCTTCCCCAGTGCAAGACTCAACTGCCACCACATTCCCCACGCAGGCTGCAACCTGGCAGAGCACGTGTAAACAGAGAAATCGTCCACTTCTTATCTCTCAATGGCAACAACTCATAAATAACAAGAGTGCTGCCATACAAGGCCACCACCTTGATTTTTTTAGTTTTTATTCATTCATTTGAGACAGGGTTTCTTTGTATAACAGCTCTGGCTGTCCTGAAACTTCCTTTGTAGATCAGGCTGGTCTCGAACTCACAGAGATTTGCCTGGCTCTGCCTCCCAACTGCTGGGGTTAAAGGTGTGAGCCATTATATATACTTTTAAAAATACAGATAGATCCTCAGGGAGCCCAGGCTAGCTTCAAACTTGCTACGTAGTCAAAGATACCCTGAGCTGATGATCCTCCTTCTGCCATCGCTTGAGAGCTGGGATCACAGGTGTGCACCATCACACCAGGCTCCTTGCATTATTTCTCTAGTTTAAAAAGATTTTAGAATGTTAAATGCAATATCAGTAGGAATATAAAATAGTTGAGTGTGACAAAAAATTGGTAGAGTCTCAAAAAGTAGAAAACAGGATTCTCATGTGATTCGGTCATTCTGATCATGGGTATCTACACAAAAGAGGTGAAACAGGGGTTGCAAACTGGCCATTGTACCAGTATTGACAGCAGCATTTCCTATGAGGGCCCACAGGTGGAAACAACTCAAATGTCAATCAAATGAATAAACAAAGGGTAGTATACACACACATGCGTGCACACACACACTCACACACCAATGGAACAACACTCAAATAGAGAGAAATGTTGATATATGCTATAATATGCATAAACCTTGAAAATACAATGTTAAAATAAGCGAAACCCAAAGGACAGACAGTATATGGTTTGACTCCCAGGAGACACCTAGAACAGGCAAAACCAGAGGTTTCCCGGGTCTCGGGGACTGGGGAGTCATTTAATGAGCACAGAGTTGCTCTTTTGATAGTGATAAGATTCTGGAAATGGACAGTGGCGATGACTGCACAACAGAGTGAATGCACTAAATGCCGTAGAGTTGCGCCTTAGCAAATGGCTAGCATGAAGCCCTGGGTTCGATCCCCAGCACCGTACAAACCAGGTGCAGCCACACCCGCCTGTAATCTCAGCACACAGGAAATGAAAGCAGGAGGGCTGGAAGTGTGAGGTCACCCTCGGCCACATGGCAGGTGTGAGGCCAGCCTAAGCTACATGAGATCTAACTCAACAACAATAAACAAACAAACAAACCAGGGCCCAGCGAGATGTCTCGGTGGACAAAGGCACTAGTTGCCAAGCGTGACTACCTGAGTTTGATCCTGGCATCCATATAATGGAAGGAGAGAACTGATAGGTTCTCTTGCAAGTTATTCTCTGACCTCTACACACTTTTGGACACACACACACACACACACACACACACACACACACACACTAAATCAACATTTAGTTTTCTTGTTTTGTTTTTGGTTTTTGGTTTTTCGAGACACAGTTTCTCTGTGTAGCCCTGGCTGTCCTGGAGTCACTTTGTAGACCAGGCTGGCCTCAAACTCACAGAGATCCACCTGCCTCTAAGATTAAAGGCGTGTGCCACCATGCCAGGCTACATTAGTTTTCTAAGATTAAATGGTAACAGTTATATTGTATATATTTAACACATACACACTAAATCTACATTATTTAGTTTTCTAAGGTTAAATGATAGCATTTATATTGTGTATATATTACACAGAACACACAGAAAGGGAAGGAGGGAGGGAGAGAGGAAGAGAGGGAGGGAAGAGAGGGAGGAAAGGAGGGAGGGAGGGAGGGAAGGGAGGGAGCGAGAGCACTAAACCCTGTATGCTCGGGTAGAATGAGGTGCTGAGCTTTAGATACAGGGAACCAGAAGCAGAGGGGAGCACCACTTGGGCAATTCAGAGAGAGCAATCAGCACACAGGAAATCCTGGCTAACACAGAGGGGCTCTGTCCCCATCTGCACAGAGTGGGCAGGCATACAATGGCACTCCTGTTGAAGAGGACTATTCACATGGCCTGCAGAGTCCCACACGCCACCCAGGGTGGGGCAGACAGCAGTGCAGGGATACTTGCTGGACGGACGGTCGGGATTGTCAGACTGTGATATACTGGGAGATTTAAAAGGTTCATGTGCAGGAAAAGAAAAAAAGAGCATGAGAGGATAAACTAGTGTAGGAAGAAAAGGGCGACAGCCTGGCCTGAGAGACCAAGGGCTGTCCACTTAGAGGCTGCTGTGGCGGCCACAGACCACTCACCCAGAGGACAAGGATGACAGAACACTTCCAGGCTCCAGGCGTGGGAAAGTGGGGGTGAAGAATAAGAGGGAAGGCCCATCTGCTGAACACAGATGCTCCTCACTGCTGGAGCTGCATCCTGACACGCCCATCGTGGACTGAAACTATCATAAGCCACAAACGCATTTCATTCACCTCCCTTCCTGGCCCCCATGCTGCTACATGCCTTGAACGGGCTTAGGACACTTAGGTTAGCCTACAGCTGGGCAACAAAACCTAACACAAAGCCTGCTTTATACTGAGTGTTGACAACCTCATGTACACATGTTGAATGCCACACTGAGGAGGGACACAGGCCTACTGCACTTTCACCCTGTCAGGGACTTGAAGAGGACAAGGTAGGACCATTAAAAGTGGGTTTGTCTGGGGCCGGGCGTGGTGGCACACACCTTTAATCCCAGCACTCCGGAGACAGAGGCAGGTGGATCGTTATGAGTTCAAGGCTACCCTGGTTTACAGTTTGAGTTCCAGGACAGCCATGGCTACACAGAGAAACTGTTAAAAACAACAAAACAAAAACAAAAACAAAAAAAAAACAAAACAAAAAAAGTGGGCTCGTCTGTACTCTAGTGCACACCCAACCACTTGCCCTCCACCCGTCTTTCTCAAAAACATATACATCTATAAAGCATGGGGGTGGGGCCTTGCAGAAGACCAAAATCTCTCTTACCAGAGGCCAAAACTTTGGATCCACACTAAGAAATGGCAGCAGGTTGCCAGCAGGGCCAGGCACTCTAATGGCCGGGCCTCACACAGGTGCACCTGGCACCAACCATAAACTGACACTGGCTCCTGGCTCTTAGAGAGGGTGTGTAAGGGAGCCTGGCCTTGCCTGAATGGATGCTACCCTCTGTGGTCTGGGACTGCACAAGGCAGCCTTAGCCTTGCAGGAGCATGGTTTCCTGATTGCTTATCTATGAAACAAGGACAAGAAGTGGAGTAGGGGTGAGGGTGTCTGTGGTCAATGGCAGCTCGGCTTCACTTGAGATAAAGATTTCAACAGAGAACTTTTATAAAATGACACAGCATCTAAGTGCATCCAGCACATCCTGTTGCCAGGTAATGTATGTGTGTGTGTGTGAGAGAGAGAGAGAGAGAGAGAGAGAGAGAGAGATTGTGTGTGGCCTCACATGTGTTGCACATGCCTGGGGAGGCCCAAGGTTGATATCAAGTGCTTCCTGGATCACTCCCCACCTTACACATCACAGTAAGTTCTCTCACTGGAACCCAGAGCTTGCTGCTTCACCTAGTCTACCCAGGCAGCAAGCATACTGTGGGGATTCCATGTCTCTACCTCCTACACTCTGAGACTTCTACCCACCTGGCAGGCATTTATGTGGGTGCTAGGGACCTGAACTCTGATTCTCACACTTGTGCTGACACTGTGGTTAACAGCCATTGTGCCCAGCAGTCCATGCGTCAGGGTAGTTCTGTGTTCCACCTGGCAGTTCTGTTCTAGAACCCAGAGACACACACCCCCCCCCCATCCTGAACGAAGCCTTGTGAGTGGATGTAGACCAATTATCAGGGACAGAGGACTATGGGTAGCTGTCACTAAAAGAGGGGCCTTCCTGCCCCCTGTGTCCTTCCACCAAGGGTGACCCTAGCCTCATCCTAGATCAAAACTTTGGCTGGCTCCTAGGAAATCTTATACCTAGGCAGAGGGAAACCGAAGGCCAGGGGAGTGTGGGACTCAGAAAAAGCCTCCCAGCTAGCCTGAGGTAGGTGGTGGGTTCGGGGAGGTTCTTAGCACCATCAAGACTCCCCCACTGTTTCTCTTCTGGGGGTGCCTGAGCATGGCCCTGCCTTCTTCAGTGCAATGGAAAGGAAAGAGAAAATGGACAATTGGGGCAGGAGGATGACTGTGAGTGTGTGCTTAAGATCAGATACACACACACACACACATACACACACACATACACACATACACACGCTAAAGAGATTTTAACACCACAGACAATAACTGAGCATGCTGCCCTATATTTTGGTCAGAGAAGAGAAAAGGGGAGGGAGACAGAGAAAAACAGGGGTTGGGTGGGGGTGGGGAACATGGCCGACTGGGGTCTCTCCCATCCACATACAGCACACATACACACGACTATAACCATCAAGCTTACTGGTCTACAGCCCAGGCACTACCTCCCTCATTTACCCAGTCTCCTTGAGAAGGGCTCCTTTTGAGTCAATGCCCTCAGACATCACCTTTTCTCCCCAACTGGTCTCAGCTCAGCCCTGAAAGTAAACCCAACTGACCTATAAGCCCGCATGCATTTCGTGCTGGCAACAGATTGGAAGATGAGAGGCTGAGGAGACAACACACCAAATGTTGGCGCAAGGGAAGATAAAGACCCTGGGGAGAGACACCCCCCTCACACACACACACACACCCCACCCTCGCGAGCCTGGCTCTGTGCATGGAGACTGGGAGGGGAGTTGAGGCAGGACCTCAAGGAGCCCATGAGATCGCAAGCACTCACTATGTCACTGAGAGCCCTCTGCCTTTCTTTCTTTCTTTCTTTGGTTGTCCTGGACTTGTTTTGCAGACCAGGTTGGTCTCGAACTCACAGCAATCCACTTGCCTCTGCCTCCCAAGTGCTGGGATTAAAGGCGTGCGCCACCACACCTGCCTCTGCCTCTGCTTTTCAAGTGCTGGCACAAGAGGCCTGTACTAATGTGGTTCTGGGGACCAAACTCAGCCTTTGTGCATGTTAGGCAAGCTCTGTACTGGCTGAGCTACATCCGCAGCCCCTCAGCTCTAAAACCACTTTTAATGACATTTATTGTGAGTGTGTACACACATGTGCTGGGGAAGACATATGACGGTCAGAGAACAACCTGTGGAAGTCCCTTCTCTCCCGTTGTGTGGGTTGGGGGATCAAACTCAGGCTGACAGGATCGGTGGCAACACCTTCAGAGCTGTCTCATCAGCCTGAGGCACCTTGCCCGCCTTTCAACCTTTTAAAAAATTAAATAGACAAGAGAAAACTGCAAAAATCTGTAGTGAATTACCATACAGCAAACAACTTGCAACTACCCACATCAAGAAACAAAACTACACGAGCCAGAGAAACAACTCAGTGGTTAGAGCACTGCCTACTCTTCCAGAGGACCCGGGTTTGATTCCCAGCACCTACCTGGTGGCTCACAACCACCTGTAACTCCAGTCCCAGGGGAATCCAGTACCTTCTTCTGACTTCTCTGGGCACTGCATGCATGTGGTACACAGACACGTAGATGCTGGCAAAATACCCATACACATAAGACAGAAAAAAAAAAAAAAAAAAAAAAAAAAAAAAAAAACAAATAAAGCTTTAAAAAGAAAATAAGCAAAACTACAGTTGCTTCCAAGCCCTCTGCATGTGTCACAACTTGGTCCCCAACTTCCTTGCATTTGTCACTCAAATGCAGATGCCAGTTTAGAGTATTTTATCCCTCTTGCATGTCCCTTTCGTGTGGGGAAGGGTGTAGGGAAAGAACTATATTTTAGTTTTTCCATTGGTTGCCTTTTGGATTTGCTTGCTTGCTTGCTTGCTAGCTTGCTTGGTTGACACAGGGTCACCTTTAGTCCAGGCTAGCTCTGAAGTCACTACTTAGTTAAGGTTAGTCTTGAATTTCCGATGCCCATCCTCCTGTCTCTGCCTGGCAAGTGCTGGGGTTACCACGTGGTGGGTGCCACCACGTTCAACTTCCTCGCGTGTTTTTAGGTTCATCTTAATTTGCTGCTTCTCCTCCATCTCATTTCGTCCTTATAATTTGTCTGTTGAAGAGGCTGGCTGCTGGGCCTCCAGGTGGGGTAGCCCCTACCCTACCCCTCCCCAGAGCCTGTAGTTCACGAACCCATCCTGGATTTGATCCCCAGCACCACCACAAAAATAGGTAGCCAAATAAGTATGGTAAATAAATAAAGCAATACGTAAATAACATTTAAAATGCATTCGGAAAAAATAAATCCCTTTCTTCACAGAGACCAAGCATTACAGAATATGAGTCATGGCAGAAGCCTACACTCTGCGAAGAGCCCTCCTGATTATAGCCAAATAGTCCCCACCCTCAGCCCCTGAGCCTAACACACACACACAACCCCAGTCTGAGATGCACGTGTGGGTACCCATCAGCGAGCACATACAGTTTTGGTCATGCTGTCATGTAACCACGTGAGGGTCTGGCTGCTGGCTATGGACACCACCGTTCCCCGGCTAAGCCACCCTGCACTAGGGGACAGGATTTACGAGCAAACATTATCAGGAGAACAGATGTCCAGGCAAGCAGGCCAAGCCGATGGGAACAATGGCGGGGCCGACACAGGCCTGGGTCTCACTAAAGGGAGGAGAGAAAACAGACTCCTGATCAAAAGGCTGCGGGCATCTAAGAGTAAGACCTGGCCCCACTTCACACATGTGAGGCTTCAGCGCTTCAGGCTTTTGGCCCAGTGGGATTTTAAGCAGGCCAAAGACACCAGATTCAGGGAGACAGGTTGGTTTCTCCTAGACGTTGGAAGGTATCCCATTTTTGTGACTGAGTTTCACTATCTGCCAATATGTATTACTAAGGAAAAAAAAATAGTAAAGCCAATGACGTGGAGTGATAATGATTCCCTTCACACAACAGGCATGGCAATGCATACCGGAATCCCAGCACTTAGCAGCCTGAGACAAGAAAAGCCCAGCGGGGCTGGAGCGCATACTGCTTCTGCTGAGGATCGACATTGGGCTCCTTAGTGCCCATGGGGTGACAGCCATGTGCAGCCCCAGTTCCAGGAGGTCCAGTGCCTATTCTGACTTCTGCCTCTGCGTGCACCAGGCACGCATATGGAGCACATACCCGGGTGAACACACGTGGAGAAAATACACCTCAACAAAAAGAGCACAGGTTTGAGGCTTGCTTGGGCTTCACGGGAAGACTCTGTCTCGAAACACAGCAGATGTGCCAGGCCAGCCTGGTGTACAGAGCGAGTTCCAGGCCTACCCAGAGAAGCCCTGCCTCGAAAACCTAAATAAGTAAAGAAATAAGTATAGCAGATGCTGAAGAGATGGCTCAGCAGCTAAGAAGAATCAGCACCCACATGGTGCCTCACAACTGTCTATAGCTCCAAGAGAGCCAGTGACCTCTTCTGACCTCCGCAAGCACCAGGCACAGATGCAGTGTAGAGACATGTATGCAAGCAAAACCCTCACGCCCACCATAATAAATAAATAAACCTAAGAACTGGAAAATGCCATCGACAACAGCTAAGGCAGGAGCATTCTGACCAACTCAAAATCAATGTAGGCTACATGATAAGATGCAGTCTAGCCTGGGCTACAGACTAAGGCAAAACAAAGAAGAAGAAGAAGAAGGAGGAAGAGGAGGAGGAGGAGGAGGAGGAGGAGGAGGAGGAGGAGGAGGAGAAGAGAAGAAGAAGAAGAAGAAGAAGAAGAAAGAAGAAGAAGAAGAAGAAGAAGAAGAAGAAGAGAAGAAGAAGAAGAAGAAGAAGAAGAAAAAGACAGCAATGCCCAAAAAAGGAAACGAAAGAAACTTCAAGGGACTTGGGCAGGAATCGTCACCCCCAGACTTCCGTGGCATGAGGACGCCAACCAGAAAAGTCAGTCACTCATCCATACCTTGAAGGCCCCAAGGCCCCAAGTGAGTCAAGGAGGCCTAGGGGATAGACATTCCAGGCCGCTCTAGCTAGGAGATACCAGCTTAGAGGGGGAGCAGTCCAGGGGTGAGGCCCCATTTGGCTGTTCTAGGTGCCTGGAGATGGGCTTTACTCAGGAGAGGCTGAAAAGAATGAGGGGGGGGGGGGGGGAAGCAGGAGGTCTCAGTGCCATAAAAGCAGGAAATGAAATGTACTCAGTCTCCGCAGGCGTAACTGAAAATGGACCATATGCCAGGCGCTTGGCAAGGTGCACCTCACAGTCTCTATTTGATTTTCACAACAACCCAATGAGGCAACTACTGTTTTCTTTGTTTAACCAACAGGAAACTCAGACACTGGAAGGAGAGAAGCCGAGGAGGCAGCCCTGGAACACTGGGTGTGTTTGGCCAAGGCTGAGGAGGGATTTCCCGGCATTTGAGGAAAGCCCGAAGGATACTCACTCTTTATTAGCTCTTTCTTTTTTTAAAAAAGAAAAAGTATTTAATTTTATTTTAGCGTGAGGGTGTCAGAGCCATTGTAACTGGAATTATAGACAGTTGTGAGTTGCCATGTGGTGGCTGGGAATTGAACCCGGGTCCTTTGGAAGAGCAGACAGTGCTCTTAACCACTGAGTCATCTCTCCAGCCCTCCTCTTAGCTCTTTCTTAAAGATGGAACAAAATGAAAAGGATTTAGGTTAGACTCCAGAGAGTCGAGTTTACTTCCCGGGCTAAACCTGGGAGAGCTGTAGCTCCAAGTGGCTACTCTGCAGGCAATGGGACCTACCCCATTCAGAGGTCTCTTCCTGCAAATCGGCCCCGCCTCCAGTCTCAAGGGAGGCTTTTGAACAATGCAAACTCTGAGGTCACATGCATTCTTCGCTAAACTTAACAAGCAGATGATCCAAGAGGCTAGATACTAAAATGAAGTCTTTTAAAAATAAACAAGGCAGGGTTTGCGAATTTAATCACCTAGGGTGCTGGGGCTGAATTAAAAAAAGGTTAGCGCCTGAACTCCTACTAAAAGCAGTCCCAAACAGTGCACCTGCTGGCTAGTGATGTCACCACACCCGAGCAGAGAGGACAGGCAGGCAAGCAGCAGGAAGCTGGAAGCTCCCATCAGGAGCCCCTTTCTGCCTGTTGCCCTCCCCTGCCTGAACCTCTGAAGGATTCTCTGGACACAAAGCAGATCCTGGCTACCCAGTAGCACTTGAGTTTTGGCCTGGAACAGAAGGCCCCCTGTCAGGTTGTCATCAGCAGGGAAGACAGAACACACTGGATAGGGGATAGGTCACTGGGGGTGGGGGTGGGGGAAGAGAGGGGGCACTGCACTTTAATCAAGATGCTGCTTGGAGAGAGGTTCCCGTTTTGAATGTCACCGGTTTGAACCAAACACAGAAGTTACTACTGACCCTAGAACAGAGGGCAAAGACTGCAGTTACCCAGATGTGGGTTTTCCTGAGGGCGAATGCCATTCTGCTACCAAAAGCCCGACTTCCTTCCTAGTCGCAAGCTTCACCGACCTCTTAGAAGCCAGGGCCTAGGAAGGGCAAAGGTCTTGCCTTCAAGATCACACCAAAGAAGCAGAGCAAGTGCCAGCAAGCTGACCCCGACTCAGGAACCCACCCCAGGTGGTCAGCAGCTGCCCCTGAGAATACAGAGAACTTGTTGTGGGGGGGGGGCATTCATGAGTCACCGCATACCCTGCTACCATCCCTGTGGCCCCACGAGACAGAAGGGAGCCTGTGTGGACAGGGCAGCAGCCGTGCTGTGGGGATGCTTGGCTAGGAGACTAATCCCCACCCCCACCCCTCGTGGTGTGGGGGCCACCATGAGGCCCCCCGCTGTCAGTCCCTGCGATGAACCCACCTCCCCCTTTGATCCCAAAGAGGGGAGGGGGTGGGAAGCATTGATTCACCCAAAGCAAAAGCAACACAAAGGCTGCACCTGTTTCCATGGAGACGGGATTGACTAAGCAAAGGAACAAAACGCGGAGCAAGAAACACAGCCTGTCACCACCTTCCGGGCCAGCGTGATCGATGTCGGCGGGCCAGGGCCCCAACAGGAAGGCAGCGGGAAGGATGAAAGGTGATCGGCAGATCTAGAAGCTCCGGGGGGGGGGGGGGGGCGGAGCCCTTTCAGTTGGCCCTCATAGGGCCCCCAGGCAAACAAACTGCCTGCCTAGCCCTGACTCCTGAGAAAAACCTGAACAGAAATGCCAAGGGAGAGAGATTCTTCTCTGCACAAAGGGATTCTGTGCTTGACAAAGGAATTCCTGGAAGGGATACCGCAAGGCTGGGGGGTGCTGACACTTTCTCTCTGCCTCATCACTTATTTCTGAGGGGCAGGGAAGGACTGAGGGAGGAACTTCCAGTAGCAAGTTTATAAGAAAAGAGGGCCAAATACCGAAGGGGAGGAGGGGGCGGAAGGAGAGCACGGGACTCTGCTTATAAAACATCTGCTGGGAGAGGACCACGTGGTGCCGGAGGACATGACAGAAAGAACACAGGGGACAAAGAACAGAGGAAGCCTCAGTAGGTGTCTGAGAACCCCAGGGGTACATGGAGGCTCACTCTCCAAGCCGTCAGAGTTAGATGAAGAGAGGATGTGGGGAATAGGCCTCATCTTCCCATGAACAAGGACAAGAAACCTGAGATGCCATCAAAATGCAGAAGTCCAAAGATGCCAACAGTATGTTCAGCAGATGGCAGGGGCTCTAATGCTGTCATTAGAGTCCTTAGCTTGCTCCTGTTTCCCTCCCTGCCTCCCTCCCTCCCTCCCTTT
Organism: Acomys russatus; assembly: GCF_903995435.1. Classification (NCBI taxonomy): domain Eukaryota; kingdom Metazoa; phylum Chordata; class Mammalia; order Rodentia; family Muridae; genus Acomys; species Acomys russatus. Next base: position 14,962,813 of record NC_067152.1, on the reverse strand, counting down.
GTATGTGTGTATGGTGTGGTGTGTGTTACGTATGTAGATGCCCACTGTCCACTTGATACTTTTTGAAGCAGAGTCTCACTGAACTGGGAGGCCAGCAGATTTTAGGGGACCCTCTTGTTTGCACCCAGCCAGCGCTAGGATTCGAGGTGCATACTATGCCTTGCTGTTTATGTGGTCGTCGGGGATCTGAACTCGGGTCCTCATGCTTGTGCGGCAAGCACTGTACCAACTGAGCCCTCTTCCCAGCCCTTGGCTTGTTCTTGACGTTCATCGGGTGAACCGTGCTAAGCACCCACTGGTCACATGTTGTCATGCTGGGAAGAAGACAAAGCTGGCTCCCAACTGTCCTGGGAAAGTCTCCCCAGGACTTCACAGAGCTGGGTCTTTTCCCTGTCTATAATCCCTACGGGGAACAAAACCCAAGGATAGCAACAAAAATATTCCCTGAGCATGCTGTGCGGGCCAGACACTAAGGAACCATTGACTCCCTCGTCCTCTTCACCACCCCACGAGGGAGCCATTACTTTCTCCATTTACGAACTGGGAAGCAGGCAGAGGGAGGAGAGAGATGCGTCACGTGCCCGGCAAGAGGCAAAGCCCATCTTCAAACACAGCTCCGCCCGGTTGCAGAACCTGTGGACAATGACCTGTTGTCCACCTGCCACATCGGCGTCCTTCAACAGAGACCAAAGGACACGCATGGAGGTGGAGGCGGAGTGGGGACTCAGAAGACAAGTTCTGGAGCCCTACCTGAGGACACCCGCACCATGGTGCTTCCCTGGGGAAAGGTGGCTGCTCCGTGGCCATGATGCTATTCTGGGCTTAGTTTGCCGCTCTGCAGCAAGGACACATCATTATATAGGGTGAGGAGACGAGCATGTGACACACATCCAAGGTGTCCATCAGGCAGTGAGTAGAGGAGAAGTCCTAACGCCTTCAACAAACCTTCCCAGAAGCCACAGCTCGGCAACGCACAGAGTAGGTGCTGCGGAGCAAACCCTAGGTGACATCTCTGGGACTGCAGTTGAATGGTCTCTCTCACACACACACACACACACACACACACACACAGAGAGAGAGAGAGAGCAAGGTGTAATCCCAGTGCTGAGAGGATCAAGATGAGCAGATCCCTGAGGCCACCAGCCAGGCAGACTAAGCCTAATCAGCAAGAGTCCCAGGTCATAGTGAAAGATACCATCTTTTAAAAAAAAGGTAGGCAGCACCTGACAATGACACCCAAGGTTAACCTTTGGCCTCCTCATACACTGATGCACACACGCACAACAATGAAAATGGAGTCCGGCTTTCCCTGGCTGGTCTCACCATGAGACCCAGTTTGGCAATTAGGAATTACCACACACACACTTCCCAACACTGCCTGGCTGAATCTCTCACTCTAAGGATTTAACCAGAATACACCTGAATAAAGAGCAAGGCATGTAAGAAGTCTGTTTAAAGTTACGGTGCATTTTAAGTATGCGGGGGCAGGGGGTCCATGGGTTTTCACAATTCGCTTGGAGTCTGCTGGTCTTCTCTGAAGCCATGCTGAGGGACCCTAGCTCCTTGTGACAGACCCTCCTGGTGTGGGCACAGCTGCACGGAGAAGGCAGCTGCAGTGCAGAAAAGCAGACACCAGACTTGGGCCTGAGTATATGTTTACTTGGAGGCTTCTCAGAATGTGGATGTGGCTGTAACTCTACATTTCTGGGCCTCAGTTTCCCCATAAGAGCAAGAGTCCGATGCCCTAGAAGGCATATACAACCTTCTCACTGTGATGATGGCGAAGACCTTAAAGGGATAACGGAGGAGGGTGTCATCGCAAACAGCCCAAACAGTAGGCAGCCAGCAAGCACTTTCTGTTAGCTTGGACCACTTTATGCTGTGTCTCTAGATAACATTAATAACTATGACCATACACTGGCTAAATGTTTCACAGGCCTGGGTTCACTTTGCTTTCACAGTGACTCATGAGGCAAGTGTCTTTGTTTGTTTGTTTGGTTGGTTGGTTGGTTTGGTTTTGGTTTTTCAGGACAGAGTTTCTCTGTGTATAGCCCTTGCTGTCCTGGGACTCTGTAGACCAGGCTGGCCTCTGCCTCCTAGTGCTGGGATTAAATGCGTGCGCCATCAAGCCTGGCTTCAGGTGCCATTCTTACTCCCGTTTCAGAGGCACAGAGGGCTTGTGTTCTTGCTTAGCTGCCTCAGCTAGCAACTGAGGGCCCACTGAGTCTATGTGAGCCCACAGCCTAAGCTGTCGAGACCCTGCCTACTCACACTCCAGCCCTCAGCCAGCAACACCTGTACCAACTCCAGCAAAGCCAGATCCAAGGACCAAATCCAAACCTACTGGACTTTAGCAAACTCTGAGGACTAAAGACTGCTGTGAACTGCAAGTCCAGCTGGTTACCTAACCATCCTGGTTTCATCTTGCTGAAGTGACGTTAGAATGTTTGTTTTTCTCTATACACTCTCTCTCTCTCTCTCTCTCTCTCTCTCTCTCTCTCTCTCTCTCTCTCAGCTGACAATAAAATCAAGAAAGATGGTTAGGGATTATAACTTTTAAAGATCCATCACTGTCATCAGTGGTTTTCTCTAAGTTATGGGATGGTGTAGGGGAAGGGTAGGGTCAGAGGAGCTTGTACTCTTTCTTTCTTTCTTTCTTTCTTTCTTTCTTTCTTTCTTTCTTTCTTCAACAGGGTCTCACTATCTATGTAGCCTGGGCTGCCCTAGAATTCACTATGTAGAAAAAGCTCGCCTTGATTTTAGAAAGATCCACCTGCCTCTGTTTCCCAAGGGCTACAATTAAAAGTACACCACCACACCTGGCCAATTTGGCATTTTAAGGGAAAATCACATAGTTGTGTATTGATGATAGGATTAAAAAGAAGAACACACTGGGCTTTGGCGGTGCATGCCTTTAATCCCAGCACTAAGGAGGCAGAGGCAGAGGCAGGCAGATCTCTGTGACTTTGAGGACAGCCAGGCTTTTACACAGAGAAACCCTGTCTTGAAAAACTGAAAGCGTCGTCATTACCAAGGCTTTTAGAAAGCAGTCCCTCATTTGCTGTGGACATGACCAAAATAAAAAAAATTCCCATTAGGTTTTCTATGTGCTACTTTGCTAGCAGTTAACCTGTTGGGGACATTTTATTGCTGATGAGCAAATCTTTTTCCATCAGCTGATTATTCCCATGTTTTTCTTGTGCAGGGCTGAAAAAAAAAAAAAAAAAAGCACACTGGACCATTTTTGAAGGACTGTTTTCAGAAATCCTGAATGTGAACACATGTGACCTGGATGGACAGTAAAAGAAAGGACTCTTCCTTAAATAAAAATTTATTGACTTCACACACACACACAAAAACCCACAAGAAAGGGCTAGTTGTAGGTGTTTGGTCCATTTCCTTTGCTTCACACTTGGCCCCTCTGCAGGCTCTGAGGCCCTCCAAGGATCTGCTTGGAGGTTTGCGTCTCTGGCACTGTTCCTTAGCTCCTAGGAGCTGTAGATTTGATGCCTGAGGTACAGCTCCCTTCTAGCTAATGCCCACTTCTCATCCTAGAACTCAGATGGGTGTCGTTTGCCTCCGGGGGCATCCATTGTCTCAGACAAGACAGGGAGAACTCCAGCACCTTTTAAGGTCTGGAATGGAGGTGGTGGTCAAGAGCCCGTCCCTCTGTGTTGTAATCGGAGCTTAATGCAGCATTGCCACGCTTTTGTCTTCCAGAGGCATCAGTTTCTGCCCAGGTACACATTAGACTCGCCTAAAAAACATTTTTACTAGCCCTCCACCCCCACCCCCACCCCCGCTACACATAAAGTCACCCAGATCCCCTCTCTCTCTCTCTCTCTCTCTCTCTCTCACACACACACACACACACACACACACACACACACACACTCCTTTCTTCTCCTACTCTTAGTAAAAACCACATTATTTATTATTTGGCATGCCTGTGGTGGTGGTGGTATAGGGGTGCATGTCATGGCCAATTTGTGGAGGTCAAAGGACAATTTGCAGGTGTTGGTTCTCTCCTCCCACCATGTGGCTCCCTCAGGCTAAACTCAGGTTGTCAAGTTTGGTGGCGGGTGCCTTCAACCATTAAGCTACCTCACCAACTCTGGCCTGAACTTCTCCCGACCACCCTGCCTCTACTTCCCCAGTACAGGATTAGAGTAGGACTTTTTTCCTGTCTCTCTCTTTAACACCAATGCTCAGTCTTATCCTTCCTCAGGAGATGAGTGGGTCCTAGGAAACCAGTACATTTTTGAAAAGCAATCTGGGAGATTCTGATGTGACTCTCACCTGTCGCTGAGAACTGTCCGTCTACTTCCACATTTCAGCTTTTAACATCTACCTAAATCTCCTGGGATCCTGTCTTCCTAGAATGCTCGTTCTGACTCAGTACCAGCAGTACCAGCTGGTGTGAAACCCAGGATTCAACATTTCCAATTATGGCCAAGGTGATGCTAATGCACCTGGTCCATTGCCTCAGAAGAATGGTTCCCCCAAAACTCCAGGCCACGGGCAGATAGTTAAAAACCTTATACCATTTGTCTCCTCTGCAACCTTGCAGCTCTACCCAGCGAGGCAGGAAACAGTGCCTCCTAGAAGCAGTCAAGGTCATGACCTCAGATTGGGGCACAAAGATAGAGAACCAAAGCTTGTCCCCAGATGACTCTGTCTTTGGCTTCCTGTTGGGTTTTCGGCCAAAAGTGTGGTCACAAAGACACCAGCAAATGAGTAGTGACTCTACCCTGTGTTCATAAAGAGTTGTCTTTCTCAAGAGAGCCAGGCAGCAGTGAGAGGGAAAGGGCCCTGCTTACTTTCACTTGGATGAGCGGGGTGGAGCCCAGAGCCTGCCTTGGCAGGATATTCCAGCTACAGAAAGCTGCAGCAACAGTAGCTCTGGCAAGCCAGATCCCTCCCACCAACCAAGCAAGAAAAGCTGCCCGCCTGGGGCTGGTTTGAAGAAGACACAGCTAAAAAGTTGCTCTGAGCTGAGTGTAGGGGCACATGCCTCTCTGCCCAGCACTTGGGAGGCAGAGACAGGCAGATCTCTGCGGGTGGGAGGCAAGCCTGGTCTACATAGGGAATTCCAGGACAGCCAGAGCTGCATAGTGAGAACCTGTCGCAACAAAACAAAACACACACACACAAAAAGAGAAAGTATGAACCATGAATAACATCACTAAATGGCGGATGCCCCGCACAGGCCAAGCAGCTATACAGAAATACTTTCATTTGTACCTTCACATCAACTTTGCCAGTGTGGTACCTCTGTTTTCATGAACACACTAGGAAACTGAGGCTTAAGTAGTAAGTGACAAGGGAACATACACAGGGCAGACCCAGGATGGAATCTAATCCTGGTCAATTCCTCCTACTCCAGTATATTGCTACTCAAAACTTTTAAATCTCTCAGTGGCTGAAAATGCTGCCTCAGTGGGATAGAGAAGAAAAGGGAAAATATAGAGACCTCAACAGAGCTGGGAGGGGCTTACTATAAGTATTATTCAGCATTATCACCATCAAGCATACCTAAAAAACAAAACAAAACCAACCCAGGTATCTTTTTATTCCAGGCAATTTCTAGTAGCCTGATCCCTCTAAAGCAGTGAGTGGCTCTCAACCTTCCTACTGCTGCGACTCCTTAATACAGCTCCTCATGTTGTGCTGACCCCTCACCACAAAATTCTTCCATTGCTAATTCGTAACTGTAATTTTTTTCCTACTCTTATGAATCATAATGTGAATATCTGATATGCAACCCCCAAAGGAGTCACAACCCACACGCTAAGAACCACTGTTCTAGAAAGATGAGCAGCACCTGGTCACTCCAGGGCCACTACCAAAGTCTTTGGAAGAAGAGCCTGGCTGCAAGAGCCAAGGCACCCAATAGTTCAAGGTAAGCTATGGAGCAGGTCAGAGGCCCATGTCACTGGTACCCAAGCACCACGGCAGGCTCGTGGCTGAAAATGAGACTCAACCCATGAGTTGATGGACCCCACAGCCAACCTGAACTTGTGTCCCATCATCCCACTCCTGCACAAGCCATGAAAAGTTCCTACAGACAAATGTGTGTCTGCATTTACACACTACAGAGCTGATGGCTGAAACCAGAAACTCCTATCCTCAGCCCTGTACAGGCCCCTCTTCCTAGAACCTTGGCAAGAAGGGACTTTGGCAAAAGGCCCAGTCCTACATTAATATTATACCCACGGAACTCAACAAATGGTTCATTCTGCAAATTTCTGGGGCTTAAAGTAAAGATGAGTTAGGGGCCAGTAGCAAACAACAGCCTAGTCAAAGGATAAAAGATTTTATAGCGATTAGAATTGTGTTTTAAAAACTATTTATTCCAGGCCCATGAAGATGGCTCAGGAGGTAAAGGAGCTTGCCCCAACCTTGATGACCTAAGCTTGACGCCTGGAGCCCATGTAGTGGAAAGCACACACTGCTACTGCTAAGTTGTCCTCCGGCTTCCAAACTCACCCCATGGCATGCGTACACACACACAAAGAAATAGATAAATGTCAAAACATTTCAGCTACGCCAGTTCATTTTGAATCTGGCTTTTAATCTACATATGACCACTTATTGAGTTAGGAATGCAGTATTTGCTGGTTTTTTTTTTAATGAGCCTAGTAACTATCCAGGGCTAAGCGGACCTCATTCTACGTTAAATGAGCTAAGACCTGCTAAGATACTACCAACCTCCAGGCAGTAATGCACAGCAAGGGGCAGGGCAGGCACAGCTGTGGCTAAGGGGCACCTTCCCAAGGCTCAGATTCTCCAGGGAGCAACAGGAGAAGTGCTGTCCCTTTTCAAATGCTCTAAAGGAGCATTTGCCCCAGGGCTGAAGGCCCTCCAACAGTGCAGAGACTTGAAAGAGACAAGTTTCACCATATGGGGCTTAAAGGCCTCCTGGGGACACATCCTAGTGAAAACGACAGGTCCCTGAGCCATCTGCAAATGTGAGAAGAAACAAGGTCAAAAAGACCAGGAACTCTAACAACTAGCTGTCTCCCAGTGAGGTCTGAATGTGGGGGCAGGAGCTCCTGAGAGAAGCTGGGTGTTGTCAGTAAAGAGGATTCTGGGCCCCTTGCTCTGGGTGCATGCATACCCTGCCTGTGACTGCCTCAGGGACAGTAAGAGGACTGTCTGTCTGGAGCCGAGGGACCTGAGGTTCCTCCAGCTGGCTCAGCTTCGTGTCTTCACCACAGGAGCAGGAGTCTACACTAGGAGTCAAGTGAAGAGCCTTTGGGTCAGCCGGGTGTGATGGTGCACGCCTTTAATCCCAGCACTCAGGAGGCAGGGCAGGTGGCTTGTGGTGCGTTCGAGGCCAGCCTGGTCTACAAAGTGAATCCAGGACAGCCAAGGCTACACAGAGAAACCCTGTCTTGGGGGGGGGGGGGGGGGTGGGGTGGTGAGCCTTTGGGTCATGAGGAGGCTAGAGAATTTCTCTCCCTTCCTGAGATTTTTTAAAGACCTGAGTAGCTAAGTCCAGAGAGTCCCTAGAGTGAGAAAAAAAAAGTACTGCCCTGGTGTCTTGAAGCTGGGGAGGAACATAATCAAGTAGAGAGGTGAGAAAGAAAAGCTCTCACCACCTAGCGCACAGCTGTAATTCCAGTACTAGAAAAGTAGAGGGAAAGGCAGGAGGATTCACTCAAGGCCAGGCTGGGCTGCACAGTGAGACTCTGATTCGAAAACAAACAAACAAACAAGCAAACAAACAAACAACAACAAAAAACCTCTCTGTGCTGAGGGAAAGGGGGGGGGTACAAATAACACTGAGGATGTTTGATAAAGCTTCAAAGAATCCTATTTACCTAAAAGTATACATAACACCTGTAAGCGTACGGTACATACATGTATACATGCTTAGTTGAAGTTATGCCACCTGGGCTGACAATGCTCCACACAAGAGACAGAAACTATGCAACAAAGGCCCCAGCATCAGGCATGAGAAACCGCCGCCACTCAAGTTGTTGGTCAGGGTAATTCAAGTGAGCCCCGAAACAATGAAGGCTGTCACAACTGCACGTGCTCCTATTGCTGAAGATGGCACCCACTTCTGACACAGATTCACGCAGGATCTACCCTGAAAGTCCTTGTTCTGTGGTCTAGCTTTCATAGTACCAGAAGGCGCTACGCAAGCAAGCTGCCAAGGAAAAGAAGCGATCAATACTCTCCCGCCGCCCCCCCCCTCACCCCCTGGAGACAGGGTTTCTCTGTGTAGCCTTGGCTGTCCTAGACTCACTTTGTAGACCAGGCTGGCCTTGCACTCACAGCGATCCGCCTGCCTCTGCCTCCCGAGTGCTGGGATTAAAGGCGTGTGCCACCAATACTCTAATCTATCTGTGATGCCTCTACAGCACACGACCACATGACAAGACAGCCCTAAACATACAATAGTGGCACTCATATCTACACGGTAACCAACAGCTCTCTGACTGGACTAAAGCCTGCTCAACAGGAGGGAAACCATGCCTGGTACTAGAAACCCAGCCAACTACCTCAGGCTAATGAGGTCATGAACCTTACAGGAGAACTGACTACAACGACCACATTACTGGACCAGCATAATTCCCAACTGCACCTTACAACCTCCAATGTACTCACAGATAAGTGCAGCCCTCACTCTGCAGCAAAGAAACTTCTCTTTGCAGCGAGCCCACTACAGAAAACCACAACTGGCCACAATGCAGGGATCAACTGATCACGGGAATCCTGACCCTAACAGATACAACCACGATTCTACTCCTGTGCCTAAGGCTCAGGGAACATCATAGAGGAGAAGGTGGAAAGATGGTAAGAGCCAGAGGACCAGGAAATCTCTTGGAGTCAACAGCCAAGCTACACCCTTTATAGCTCAACAGTATGGCTATCTAAACAAGACCTGAACGATGCCAGCACCATTAGACTTGCTAACTTGGAAAGGGGAATTCTCACAAGGTCCCATCCCTAGACAAAACAAACAACAACAACAAAAAACCCTGCAAGCAACTAAGGCCTACTGAGAGAAGGAGAATTAGTCTCTCCCACGGTTTAGCCCCTGATTGGTTATCTAATGACAAGTGATCAACACTGAAATCATATACACACAAGCAATACGAAATAGATTCAGCAAGTTGTATATAAATATATATATATATATTTGTGTGTGTGTGTGTGTGTGTGTGTAAAACAGTAATAAGAACAAAAAAAAGAAGCCATTAATTTGAGAGGAGTTGAGGACAGTCACAGGAAGGGTTGGAGGGAAGAAAGAGAAGTGAGAAAGTGATGTGTGTATACACACACACACACACACACACACACACATATATAATTAAAACCCAAAAAGAAAAAAAAAAGGCTGGTAATAAAAGCAAGCTTAAAAAAAATTATGTATTTATTAAGTATACAGTGCTCTGCCTGCCTCTACACCTGCAGGCCAGAAGAGGGCATCATATCACATTATTGATGGTTGTGAGCCACCATGTGGTTGCTGGGAGCTGAACTCAGGACCTCTGGAAGAGCAGTCAGTGCTCTTAACCTCTGAGCCATCTCTCCAGCCCCTAAAAGCAAGTTCTTTAGAAGGCCCTTCATGATGTCATCAAGCGCGTCCTATTAGATGACCTCTTTCCAGGACATTTTTGATGAGATGCTAGGAAGGTCTGAAAATGCCTCACCCACAAAGCTAAGGAATCAGGCAAGAGAAAGAACCACTGGGCTTCAGGCTGAGCTGCATGGTAAGACCCTGTCTCAGCCCCACCTCGATCTCGTCACACACACTGGCCTGGGAAATAAACCCGCCAGTCCCTACCCGTCCCCAAGCACGGTCACTCCCATGAAACCCTGTGACCCCCTATCCCAGCTGCCACATCAATGCAGATCTGAGGGGGAAATGTATGAGACTTCACTTCTAAAAACCAGTAAACTAAGCTCCATGTGGTGGCGCACGCTTGTAATCCCAGCACTCAGGGAAAGCTGAGGCCGGTGAATCTCTGTGAGTTCAAGGCCCGCCTGGTCTACAAAGTTCAAGACAGCCAAGGCTACAGAGAAATCCTGTCTCAAAAAAACCAAAACAAACAAATAAACAAACAAAAAAACTAATAAATTATAAACAAACTGGAGATGCTATTGATTGTAGGGTGTCATTATAAAGTGGGGGCTGTGGGACAGTGGTAGCACATGCCTTTAATCCTAAGCACTCGGGAGGCAAAGGCTGAAGGATTTCTGAGTTCTGATCTACAGAGCAAGTTCCAGGGCTACACTGAGAAAGCTTGTGTCAGAAAACCAAAAATAATATATAAAACCAAAAATAAATAATGGGGGGGGGGAGGAAATTCTGCTTCCACATCAGGACCATATACAAATCAGAAGCAAAAACATCTGACTTTTCAAAGCACTTAGCACATAGCAGAGTTAGGGTTGGATGGGGCTGCTGTGCGGACTGAAGAAACGGGCCAACAGGCTACTGTGCCCAGGGTCCCCAGGGTGAGGAAAGCAGACACAAAACTCAGTGAGATCATGGAAGAAGTGAGGAAGCTGGGAATGAGACTGAGATGAAACGAGGCACAGCTGGGAGACACAGGCCATGAGAACAAACCTACAATTGTTGCTGGGGCAGCCAGCTAGGATCCACTCGGTGCTGGTACTGCCACTTTGTGCCTTAATGTAACTAAGGGTCCAGTGGGGGGGGGGGCGGGCAGGGGGGGAGCGGTGTCACCGTTTGGAATGCTTTGATTCTGGCCAATCTCACAGCACAGCTGAGAGGGTGCAGGGCTAGGACAAGAGGGACAATAGATTTCCACAGCCCAACTACAAGGGACAGAGAGGTCTGGGCTGCAGGAGCTGTTCAAGCTCTCATTCCGGGGCTTGAAGCACTTCTTCCTTTCCTGCCCTGTCCTTTGAAGCGCGCGCAGGTGCACACCCCCCCCCCCCCACACACACACAGAGCCTTGCCACTGCCCCGCCCACAGTTAACACCACACACCCAAACTGCGGAGAGCTGAAAGCAAAAGAGCCAGAGTCCGTTGGGGAGAGAATGTCTTCTCGGAGCTACATTGAGGTTTCCCTCCACCTCTGGTTGAAGGTCTAGTCTTGGGGAAGCTCCAGAGGCAAGGATTTCTATACCTAGAGCAAAACCCAAAAGCAGCGGTCTAACTCGGCAGGAGCAGGGTGTTTAGAGAGCATAGCCACCTGTTCCTCATCCAGAGCTACAGCAAGGACCCTGCTCTCCTCTCATCTAAAGGAGAGCCTTACAGGGTTGCTATGGCCCAATTACCTGTTGCTCTGCAGAGGGCAAACACGTCCCTACTACCACAGTGGGCTTCCTTTCGAGGGTGAGGAGTCACTCTGGGGCTAAACAGTAACTCTTGCAGTGCAAGCATTTAAAAAAAATTTTTTTTAATTTATTTTTAGGCATATGGCCATTTTGCCTGCATGTGTGTCTGTAGACCATGTACTTGGTCCCATGGAGGCCAGAAGAGGGCACTGGGTTCTCTGGAAAGGGTTACAGACATTGCAAGCCACCGGGTATGTTCTGGGAATCGGATCCAGCACTTCTGGAAAAACAGCCAATGCTGTTAATTGATGAGCCATCTCTCCAGCCTCAAGGAAGGTTGGGACGCATAGCATAGGTAGTGTAGGTAACTGACCCAAGGTCAATAAGCCAGCAAGTCACATGCAGCTGGGAACTGCATGTACCCCACTGCCTCCCAAGGGCTCCTTGATGCTGCTGGGTAGCAGGCACGGGTGTTGTGGAGTTTGCAGCCCTCTATGAAGGGCCAGGGAGGTTTCTGTCAGGTCTACCAGTCCCCTAGGAAACTGGATGCACAGTTTAACATATTCGTGTGTACACAGACTTTTTAGCATGATGAAGGGTAATCAAGGTTCTCTTTAGATTACCAAAAGAGGGACTGGCGATGCAGCTGTGTGGCAAAGGGTTGCACAGCTTTGCACAACACTCTCAGTTCAACCCCCAGCACTGTATAACGGCACGAAAATTATCAAAAGGTCCGGGACCAGAAGCAACATTAAGAACTAAAGGGCCTGGGCTGGTGAAACAGCTCAGGAATTAAAAGCACTCACCGTGGCCGGCTGTGATAGTGCACGCCTTTAGTCACAGCACTTGGGAAGCAGAGACAAGCAGATCTCTGAGTTTGTAAGCCATCCTGGTCTACAGTGTGAGTTCCAGGACACCCAAGGCTACACAGAGAAACCACGTCTCAAAAACAAAAACAAAAACCACTCACTACACGAGCTTGACTACCTACCTGAGTTTGATAGCCAGATCCCGGTGGATGGAAGGAGAGACTAAACTGAAAGTTGTCAGTTTTAAATAAATATTTAAAAATTAAGAACCACAGGTCCATGCGGGAACATTCTAGAACATAGATTTGACTTGAGTTAGAGTCTCTGTCTTTTCACGGCACCTCCTTGCTAAAGAAGAAAGCCTTGCTGGACGGTGGTGGCGCACGCCTATAATCCCAGCACTCGGGAGGCAGAGGCAGGTGGATGGCTATGAGTTTGAGGCCAGCCTGGTTTACAGAATGAATTCAGGACAGCCAAGGCTACACAGAGAAACCATGTCTCGAAACAAAACAAAACAAAATGTCTGGGTTTTCCCAGGCGTGGAAGGCATGATAACACAACTACCTGGGCACTGAGGACCCAGTCGGCTTCGGAGGTGGTACCCAGGGTAGCCAGGGTACATCACAGGTGGAGAAAGGCTCCTTCCCAACCCTCAGAACATGTCCTAATGCTGCCTGCATTCAGCTCTCAGGTTTTGCTTGGATCCTCACAGTGACAATGCTGCTTCACCAACAACTGCTACAAACTGTCAGAAACCAACGCGACACCCAAGATTATTAAGTGTGAATCCCATGTGCTTTTTCTTTTAAAGGGCACTCCAGCCCACGAGGCAGGAGCAGGACTGTGACCAGTTTAAAGAGGATGAAAGTGAAGACCAGACAGGGCTGCCCAAGAGCACACAGCAAGTGCGGGGATTCAACCCGGAATCTAGAGAGGGAAAGCAGGGGAGGATTAAACCCTTCCTGACAAGCTCACATTCCACAGTGAGCAAGCTCACACCTTCGCTAGACTTGCCTCTCTCAACAGGCCACAGACCAGTCTGGGTGTTGTCAGGCTTGCACAGACTGGTTGCGCTCACTGCTCACTGCCTCTCTGAACAAATGAGTAAAGAAGAGACATGTTGTCCTTCAACTGAGACAAACCAGAACATCTAGGTTTCAGTGCATTCTACAAAGTCGGGGGTGTAAAAAATAATGCACAGATAAGAACTGGGTCCCTTAGTGTCCCAAGCTTTCTCAGACTCTCCTGTGCACGTGAACCACCTTCTTAAAATGTGAGTGACTCGAATGTCCAAGGTGTGCCTGATGTCCCATTTCTAACCAGGTGATGTCGATGTCAGTGCCACTATCTGCAGACCTGACTTCCAGCATCAAGGCTCTACGGCAGCTAGGCAGTGGTGGCGCAATCCTTTAATCCCAGTACTCTGGAGGCAGAGGCAGGTGGGTCTCGCTCGGTGAGTTCGCGGCCAGTCTGGCCTACAGTGTGAGTTCCAGAGCAGCAAGGGCTACACAGAGAAACCCTGTCTCAAAAACAAACAAACAAAACCTCTCCACCTGACAGTGAATTCCTGTGGTAAAGGATCTGCACCAGCCTAGTCACTCACCCTGGCTTCTAGAAGGCAGAAGGCCTTGTCACTGGGTATGGTCCACAGGCAATTCTTACAAAACATCTCCCCCAAGTCCAGGCTGAGCACAGGACACCCAGAACCCTTTCCCCGCCTAATGGCAGTAGCTACTGCCATAAGGACTTGAGGGAAGACAAAGGAAAATAGAACTCATTCAGAGGAATGTCAGTGTGCCGCATACCTACAGGGGGAGCCATGTGAGTCGCCATGCCTGCTTCCTAGGTTCCGGCCTGCAACTAAATCTCAGACAGCCGTTCCCATGAGAATAACTGCTCACACACATTTAGGCAGCATATTTTACTTAAAATGGAGAAGGGAGAAAAAAAAAAGATACTCACATTTCACATCTGCTATGAGACCTAAGAAATCTAATTAAGAGCTGGAAGCCTCAGAGGAAGGGGTGAGCGGCAGTCAAAGCAGGAGGGCAGAAACCATCCCTTTGTGGCCGGCCCTGCAGCCGGAAGGAGCCAGAAGCAGCCAAATAATCGCAAACAGAGTGCCCGCTTCCTCAGGTGGCCTCCTGGCACCTGCCAACGTCCCTGGGGATTCTTGACAGTAGAGGCATCCTCTTAGAGCCAGCACCAGCCTCTCCCAATCCAGTCTGTGGCACAAGAGCTAAACTTGATGGTGCAGGCTGCAATCCCAGCTACTCAGGAGGCTGAGGCAGCAGGATGGCAAGTTCAAAGCCAGTCTGGGACAACTTAGTGAGAGTTTGCCTCAAAATAAAAAGTGAAGGGGGGGTGGGGGTAGGGGGGTGGCGGTGGGGGACACAGAGGCGGCTACAGATGCAGAATGGTGGCAGAGCACTTGTTTAGCATTTGAGAAGCCCTGGATTGAATTTGGTGAACCTCCAGCAGCAGAGCAAAGGATTTGTTGAATGGGTAGTTTGCATTCAAAAGGTTCATGTGCTTATTCAAAATCCAGATGTAGGGGCCCTAGAGAGAGACTGTGCCTTCAGAGGACCTAAATTCAATTCCAGGTACCCATATGGTGGTTCACAACCTACTGTAATTTCATCTCGAGGGGATCTGATGCCCTCCTCTGGCCTCCAGGCACACAAGTGGTGCACACACAAGGATGCAGACAAAAATACGAATACATATAAATCAATAAAATATTCTTACAAAGTACAGCTGGGAGGGGTGCACGCCTTTAATCCCATCACTCAGGAGGCAGAGGCAGGTGGATCTCTGTGAGTTCAAGGCCAGCCTGGGCTACAGAGTGAGTTCCAAGACAGCCAGGGCTATACAGAGAAACCCTGTTCTCTAAAACAAGCAAGCAAACAAACAAACAAATCAAATAAATGTTTTAAGAAGGCACAAAATCTCACCGGGGCCCTGACTACACCAGCAGAATCCGATATTCTAATAGACAAAGATGGATGGAGGGCTGCTGAGGGAAGCCATTCTCTGCTGGCTTAGGCTTCTCAGCCTAAAAGGTTCAGAAAGCCACAGGAAAGTCTGTTGCTTCCTAGTCCCCAATCTTCATCTTAAGGTATCTGTCATTCCTCCATCAGACCAGGTTGCTCCTGGTTTGAGAATATGACATCATCGTCCCCCCTCCCCTCCCTTCCCCAGAAACCAGGCAGTGCCTCTTAACGCATGCTTATCAAAAAGAGTTTGGAAAGTTCATGAGTGCCTTCCACCCCAACCCCAGCTGACGAGGAAGCCCCTTTAAATGACATCAAGTCAGCTACACGACAAAGAAGAATCACAAAGGGAGGAGCAGATGTCTGGCCCGTGCTTGCCTGGGTGGGTGTGAACGACCAGGGTCCCCAACTGTGGCACTGGGGTTGCCAGCAGTGAGCTGTAGTCCACCAGGCAGGATGCTGCTTCCTCAGGCTGAGAGTGGCTCGAGAACAAATGACAACCATCATCTTCCTGAGCTTGCTACCTGGCTGGCATCTTTTCCTACACCATCCTCAAGGAACACCCCCCCCGCCCAGCCCCAGGAGTCCCTAATGACCAGACAGAGTGGCCAGCACAATTCTCCCACATATAAGTGAATCTGCCTACTGTCCCGCCTCTTACACACACACCTGAGCCACCCATGCCCACCGGGACAGGGTAAGGAGGAATGCCAAATCGAGGGAAGGTATCAGATATGGACCTCATCTTCCATAATGGTGTCGGTGTATTCACATTCACTCCCAGGTGTGTGTGTGTGTGTGTGTGTGTGTGTGTGTGTGTATTTTTTTAAGCCCCAAAAAACCTGTGTGGCTGGAGGACAGACATGACAGCCTTCTTGATTTTTATATATGAAGATAAACTATGAAAGGGGGAGAATCCAGAACGGAGCCCCTCTGCACACAGCAAAGCCCCACGATCAACTTTTCCACCAAACCCACTCACCAATACACAAGAATGCAAGCTGCCAGTGCAGTCATTTTACATTTGATGAACCGTTAAGTGTCTCTCTTTCTCCCTCTCTTCTCTTCTCCTTCTCTCATTTTCTCTCCAACCCTTTTGTAACCCAAGTTCGTTTTGCTTCTAATGCTCTAAGTAGCCAGTGATGAGCTTGAAGTTCTGAGCCTCCTGCCTTTACCTCCCCAGTGCTGGTACAACATGTGTGCACCCCCAAACCCCGTTTTCATGCTGTGATGGGGATCAAGCCCAGAGCTTTGTGTATGCTAAACAACCATTCTACCAGCAGAACTATCTCCCAGCCCCAGTGTTATAAAATGTTACATATTTGGTACTCAGTGAAGAATATGCTTAGGTGGCCCTTGCTAGCTTGATGAAATCAGCAAGCTTAGGACTTGCCACACTAAGGTGCCCAGTGTGACAAGGAGTTTCCTCCCTCCCCTCAGCTGCACAGACAGCCCGTTGCCTGGAGACTGGGCACAGCCCTCTGCTTACTCTTCTTTAGAAGCAGGTCTGCAAACTGTGGCCTCCAGGAAATATGCTTGGGGCCAGGGTAAAGGGGTGGGGGAGAGGCGGGAGTGCTGGTTCTTCACAGGCAGGCCAGCCCCATCCCCTCTGTCTTCCCTTTCCTCCCCAGGTCTGAAAGGCCCAGCAAACCAAAAGGCTCCCACAGGGAACAAGGCCCCCTTTGAAAGCCTGTGTTTGCCTGGGGCTGCCTGCAGACAAGGGTTGCCATGGTCACTGTGCACCTTCGCCAGTCAAGCTCAGGCAGGCCCAGAAGAGCAGCCTAGACCGCCAGACACCCCACCTCTAACCCCTTCTAGAGGCTTGACAAACACACCTGTCCCTGAGCCCCTTGGTTGCCGGAAGCAGGCAGCTGGGGAACCTCTAGACCGAAAACCCAACATGGACAGGACCAGAGGGTTGAAGGCCCTCCCTGAGACACCAAGCAGAAGCATCAAGGTCTTAGAGCCACCACGCTGAGGAGACGCTTGCCAGAGCCATACCATACTGCCTCAGGACCTGCCCTGCATCCTGGGCCAGAGCCTGGCTGCGCTGCTAATGGGAATGACTTATTTATGTAATTCATTATCACTGGGGCCTGGATCCAAGAGAGATGGGTGGAGGCCAGGCTCCAGCTGCTGAGGGAGGAAAGGGAGGGGCTGTCCTATGCCTCAGTCTGGACCTGGCAGGCCAAGGAGCTGGAAACTGCAGGGACTGGAGGACAAAGGCAATGAGGAAAGGGGACAAGGCTGGACATTGTAGGCGCTGTGGGGCTCCTGGTCGTGAGCGTGGCCGGAGACCAGCTCTGTCCCTGGAGAATGCAACAGGAACAGAGGCCTCGAATATGTTTGCCTTTAAACTGCTCTGTGGTCCAAAGGGTTTCTTCTTCATCATCATCATCATAAAAAAAAAAAATCTGGGCAGTAGTGACCCATGCCTCTAATCTCAGCACTCAGGAGGCAGAAGCAGGTGGATCTCTGTGAATTCGAGGCCAACCTGGTCTACAGAGTGAGTTCCAGGGCAGCTAAGGCTATACACAGTGTCTCGAAAAACAAAAACAACCTGCTCCCCCCCAAAAAAACCCCAAAATAATAAAAAAAAAACCTCTGAGTTCTGCACTTCAAACAGAAATGCTTTCATGCCCAACAGAGGCCTAAGCTGTAGAGGCAGCATCCCTCAGATACCTGACCCAGGATGGAAGGGAAGAGGCTGGAAACTTCCAGAATTCTGTGGAGTCATCCCTAAGCCCTGTCACGGAGGCTCCAGTGGAGTAGCAGGGAAACAGACGAGGCATGGAAGGGCAGGTGGCTAGAGTTGGCTCCTCAAAATGGGGCAGTGTGTCCACCCAGACTGGGCCAGATGAATAGGAGACTCCCGCTCCCAGCCTCACCTCAGAGGCCCAGGCTCCTCTGTCACAGTCTCTCTGTTCCTCTGCTCTTGCTCCTGCCCTCTCAGGAGTTCTTCCTGCCTCTCTGCTTCCCCCCAAACAGACCAGCAATTCATTCCCACTCACAAGGGTCTGAGCACTCTATCACTACCCCTGGCCATAGGCACTGGAATTAATCTCGGTTTCCGTTCCCTTCCCTTCCCCTCCCCTCCCTCTCTCCTCTCTGTCTCTCTCCAGCATATCTTCTATACCATGTCGGAACTCCCCATAGAGACAAGGATGAATGACCTCCAACTCCTGCCTCTACCTCCCCAAGTGTGTGGGGTCAGGGGTGCTGGGAATCAAACCCAGGGACTTGTCTATGTTAGGCAAGCACCCCCCCACCCCAGCCAAGCTATATTCCCTAGCCCTGAGGCCTTGGTTTCTAATAATATTAATGTTTCACTGAGCGCCCACTTCCTGTGAGCCTTACGACACCCCCCACGTCACCCCACCCCCGTGAGGAGGGGAGGAAACACGATCAGTTAGGAAATCTGCCCAGGTCACATCACCAGCAAGTAAAGAACAAGGGTCCAAAGCCAGTTGTCCAGTTCAGACTTCACCCCCTTCATACAAAAATCCCCGCACACAGAGTCTTCAAAGAACAAGCAAAGCAAGCCCCGGAGGGCGAGCTGATCTGCTTCACAGCCAGTTGGGGTAGTGTAGGGACAAGGACCAGAGTGCCAAATCTGGACCAGCATCCTCTCCCTGTCACATCATCTCAACCACAGAAGCGGCTATGTTTATGTAGGGGAGAGATACATGTTTGCTTTCTGTTTTACGAGGTTATGATCCAGGAGCCTATAAACTTGCCTTACCTCCTCCAGTAATGGCCTGGCTGGCCCGGGCCACCCTAAACTCATACTGTTCTATGACCTTCCCCACAAACAGCCCCTGTGTCTTGACCAAGCCTTTCCAGTTCTACCTTACAGTGTTATAGGCCTGTGAGGGTTGTGCAGTGTCCCAAGGTTCCCAGTGAGGTCCCACTTGGTGCATACTAGCTCACACTATGGTCCCTTAGGGTTCTCAGATCCCTCTCGGCCAGATGTCATCCAACCAACTCTATCCAACCTGGTCCAAGGAGGTAAGTCTGGCGTGCTTCCCAAGTATGTTCCCAGCTCAAGGCTACTGTGAAGATGCCCCCATCTCCATCTATAAGGGAAAAAGTCATAGTGATATCGGGGTACCCTATGACCATGTCTACAAATCAGAAGACTGACTGCAATTTTCCCCTAGTAATTTGATTCAAGGTCCAGACACTATTTGCTCTCTGGTTACTAGAAGGAAGTTCAGTATGTCTGAAAACCAAGAGGTTATGATACGAAACGCACATTCACAAAGCAGGGACATCCAGCAGGTGTGCTAGGCAGAGGCACCTGGGAGGCCAGCTGTGCTTCCTGCTCTCAATCCCTCAATTCTCCCATGACTTCCGATAGCTCTGTCTCTTATATCCAGTGGAGTCTAAACCAAGACAGACTAGTCTTACCATCCCCCTGGTCCAGACAAAGCATCTGTAAGTGAATGTCACAAGACCAATATGTCATTATGCAGTTGTTACAAGCCTTGCCATATGACTCTCCTTCACGGGCGATCTCCCACCTCCTCTCTGGGCCTAAGGAGCAGGTGCTCTTTTTCTCTCTAAGTAAGCACAGGGACTGGGCAAGCAACTCAGCAAGCAGCACTCCGTGACAGGAATATAAAGGTGTGTCCTTCGGCAGCTGAAGCCAGTCCTCTGGCCCTCTCCCTTCCTAGCTTCCCAGGGTACTTGACCAACTCTGGCCAGTAAAATGAGAACAGAAGTCACAGAGCAGGTGTGGTGGTACGTGCCTCTGATCCCAGCACTTCAGAGACCGGAGCAGAAGGGTCAAGGGTTCCAGACCAGTGAGGGTACAGAGTGAGTTCCAGGTCAGATCAGGATCCATAGCAAGGCCCTGTCTCAAAACAAACAAACAAACAAACAAAAACAAAACAAAAAACCAAGGACCTGAGAAAACTTTAGCAGGTAAAAGTGCTATAGTAATGCTCACAGATATACACATACAATGAATAAATACATTTTTTTTAAATGGAGGAGGGATGAAGTCTCACTATGTAGCCCAGCCTGGCCTGAAACTCTCTATGTAGACCATGAACTTGCAGAGATCCACCTGCCTCTGCCTACTATGTGCTGTGATTAAAGGTCTGCGCCACCACATCTGATTAAATTTTCCTTTAGTTAAAAAAATAAATAAAACACACACACTTAAAAAAAAAAAAAAAAAGAATGGATGTAAACGCTACCTCTTCTCTCTTTCCCTCCTGCCATTGCCTTGGTGGCCCCAGGTTCCAGATCGAGTGGCCACAGGTCAAAACTACCTCAGGCACATCAGACTCTCCATGAGCAAAAGCCTACCAAGGCATGGTGGCACACCCCTTTAGTCCTTGCACTCGAGAGGCAGAGGAAGGTAGTGGATCTCTGGGTTGGAAGCCAACCTGGTCTACATAGCAATTTCCAGGTGAGGCAGGGTTACGTAGACAGACTCCCGTTTCAAAAAACAAAACCAAAAACACACATCTCAGCTATCAAAGCTCTGGGTATCAAAGCTCTGGGTATCTAAGTGATGCCATCGGAGGCATGAAGCAGCCTGGGCCCTCTGGCTCATTTCTCTGTTTCATGGGATGCTATATAACATCAGTTGTGGGACATACATTTGTCTAACCAGTATTGGCACACCAATACCAGGCACTGCGCCAGGCATAGCCAAGAACCTATGTATCAGCTACCCTGAAAAAGTCCCACGTCTGATGACCCACAGGCCCTGCTAAGCAGAGCCCCAGACAAGCTACCCACCCGCAGGCAGACAGTGTTCTAGTAAGAAACTCCAGGAGGACAGATGCCAAGCAACATTTCATACTGGGTTTTCACACCCTGGGCTCCACCTACTTCCCTCTTCCATCCCTGGGCTGTGACCACAGGATAAGCACCTCCCTTGTCCCCCAGCCACAGAAGGGGGAAGGGGGGAAGCATTAAAGAGGAGGTATCCTGTGGAGGCTCCAGGAAACAGGATCGGAAAGGCACAACTCATCAGTCTTCTCCCTCCTCTGCATATAAGCAGCTTCCTCTGAAGCCATCTCCTGGATTAACGCGAAGTGGAAAAGCCCCCCCCCCCCCAGGTATCTGAGCTTTTTCTCTCCGTGTCCCACATAGCTAAGCACTGACCATCACAGTCATCACTCTGCCAGGTGTCTGGCTGTTGGTGCTCTTCCTTATGCCAAAAACCAAGTTGAGAAGAAAGACACTTAGGCAGGGTTGTCATATATGGTTACACAGGCTGCTCACAGTACAAAGTGCCCAGCCAGAGGAGCAGAGAGGGCTGGAATCCAGCCCATCATCTGTTTACCAGGCTGAGGACCCTGGAGGAAAGGCACCTTCTTCTAGCTGACCCAAAGGTATCTGTCAGGGCTTGGTGATAGGTCCAAGAGAATTCACTGTATTGATAGTCTGCGCATGCTTGACATTTATTATAATAGAAGTTTAAACCAGGGGCTAGGGGTGTGGCTCAGTGGTGTGGTCCTACGGCACACTCAAGGCCCTGAATTCTATTCTTAGTACTTCATAAGCCCAGCGTAGTGGCACAAAGCTCAATCATGAAGATTCTTGACAGAGGGATACTGTCAGAAGTTCAAGGTCATCCCGGGCTACATAGTGAGTTTGAGGTCAGCCTGAGCCACATAAGACCTTGGTTTTTTTTTGTTGTTTTTGTTTTTGTTTTTTTTTTTTTTTTTTGGTTTTTCGAGACAGGGTTTCTCTGTGTACCCTTGGCTGTCCTGGACTCACTTTGTAGACCAGGCTGGCTTCGAACTCACAGCGATCCGCCTGCCTCTGCCTCCCGAGTGCTGGGATTAAAGGCGTGCGCCACCAAGCCCGGCTCAAGACCTTGTTTTAAAAAGTCAAATAAAGCCAAAGTCAGATGTGGTGATATCTTTAATACCAGCACTCAGGAGACAGAGAGGCAGGTGGATCTCTGTGAGTTGATTTGGAGGCCAGCCTGGTCTACACAAGAAGTTTTAGGATAGCCAGAGCTACATAGAAGACTTTGTCTCAAACAAACAATTAAACAAAAACCTCAAATAAACAGAATTCCACCCAGGAAGTAGGTGTGTTACTTGGACAAGTTACTGTCTTTTAGCGTTAGTTCCCAAAATCAAAATGACAGCAATCCCCGGCCATAGGTTGGCATAAGAATAACTGGTAAATTAAATTAGATAAGTAAAAATGTCTCAGTAGGGCAAGACTTCTTCCAAATGGGAGCTCCTGACAGAAGCCTCTGTGGCTGGCTAGGGACAGGAAGGAAGAGCAGAGGCAAACCGAGCACAGGGACACTGTCAAGAAAAGCGAGCACTTAGAGAAATATGTGACAAGCCGCCAGAGTCTGCAAATGGAACCACCCTGCTGGTGTTCCCAAGCATCTGGGAGTGCTCACAGCGCCCTCCATTTTCCTCCTGGGCACCCTTCGGATCACCTCGAGGCTCTCACTCAGCTCAGAGTCTGAGGTAAGGTCACAGGTCACAGGTCCACAGAAAGGTCACAGAGAACGGCTCAGAACAGGATGTGCTCCCCAGCCTCCCACACGCAGATTACAGGCTGGGCAGGACACACATGGAAGGCTGGCAGCTGGAGTCTGAGAGAGAACAACATGTCCCCACAAACAGCCCAGGGAATCAGGCACTAGCACAGAATGGGGTCTGCCGCCTCCACTGGCAGGGGATGAGGCCCATTCAAATGCCAGAAGGTCAAAACTATTTTTCCATTGTCTCATTTTAGGGAATGACTTTTCTCTAGAACTGAGGATTGAGACTTGGGCTTTGCTTACAAGCAAAGATTATAGAATTCATTATGGAACGAAATTTTATGCCAATATCTTCAAAGTAACCATTATTATGAGTTCACTGGACCTTTATTTTTGTGTGTATGCGTATGGACGCTTGTGAAAGCCTTGGATATTGCTCCTTAGGGGATGTCTACATTTTGCTGTTATTGTTGTTTTTGAGACAGAGTTTCTCTCTACAGCCCTGGCTGTCCTGGGCCTCACCTTGTAGACCAGGCTGGCCTCAAACTTGTGGAGATCCACCTGCCTCTACCTCCCAAGTGCTGGGATTAAAAACGTGCACCAATGCTGCCCAACTTGCTTTTTCCTTTCTCTTTCCTTTTCTTTGTTCTTTTCTTGTCCTCCCCCTTAGATGAGGTCCCTCACTGGCATGGAACTCAGCAAACAGGCAGCTGGCTTGCTGGTAAGCCCTAGGGACCCTCCAATCTCCACCTCCCCAAGTCTGAGATTATATATGCATGCTACCGTGCCTGGCTTGTTATTGATTCTGAGACAGGTTCTTACCATGTAGCCTAGGCTGGCCTAGAACGTACAGAGGCTGTCTATCTCAGCTTCCCAAAGGTTGGAATTAAGTATGTCATTCATTATCCCGGGCTATTTTTTGTTCTTGTTTCATTTTTTTTTATACTTTTAAATTTATGTATATGAATGGGTTGTGTGTGTGTGTATGTGAGTGTGTGTACCACATGTGTGCCTGGTGCCTGTGGCCATCACAAGGCAGCTTTGGATCCCCTAGAACCGGAGTTATGGTTGGTTCTAAGCCCTCATGTAGATGCTGGGTACTGAACACAGGTCTTTTGCAAAAGTAACAAATGCTCTTAACCCATGAGCCATCTCTTCAGCCCTTATTTTGTCTGATGATCCCTTTGGCTTTTTTTAAATATAAAAACCCAGGTTTTTATGAGGAGCCATCTTCCCCACCCTAGTCCTTTACTTTTAATGCCACTCTATGCCTTTCTAAGGCCCATAGTTTCAGAACCCTGCCAGGAGCTGGCAGGGTGGGGGGAGGGGGAGAAGGGGAGGGGGGAAGGGGAAGCGAGGGGGGGGGGGCTGTAGCTCCAAGAAGCTGAGATCCCTTCCAAGGCCTCTGGAGGGACTTCATCCTGGGCAAGAGCCACCAAGGTCTAGGCATCTGTCTAGGTGACAGACACAGATGACTTCTGGCTTCAGCCAAACACCATGTCATTGGACCTCTTTTCTTTTCCAGGACAAAAACTAACAAGATGATTCATCTCCTTATTAAACCAACTCATAAGAAAAGGGAAGTCATCCATGGCCCCAGCCCTCCATCCACAGGCCACTCCACGCTCGCTCATCACCTAAATGCACTGACTGTCCCCGAGTCACCTTTCCTTCCCAGTCTCAAGAATCTCTGTTGCTGCCGGATCCCTAACAGCTACTGCAACTGTGCTGACAGACTCCCAAATAAAAGAGCCAAGGGCCCGGAGGAGACTTGTGGATCTTAAACCTATAGGGGTGCAATCCCTCTCAGCCCAGAGTAAAAAGCTACCCAAAAAAAGGCCCTTCTCTGTCCCTGCAGAATCTCCTCAGCTCCCTGGCTTAGAAACAGCTGCTTCCGCGGAACTCCAAAAACAGCTCTCCTACGCTCAGCTCAGCGTCCCGTTCCTCTCAGCACCTTGATCTGAACACTTAATCTGCCCCAGGTTCAGTTTATCCCTCCCTCGACCCAAGGAAGAACCCCAGTACTGCTGAGAGGCAAAGCACCCTGGCAAGACATGTACAGATCCAGCAGTGGTTTTTTTGAGTTCAAAAACCACTTCCTGGACCACCTAGGGTGATGAGCTTGGATGAGTTGAGTTAACTTTTTGTGCCTTAGTTTCCTTTTATGTAAGCTGGTAACAATCCCATCTCCTGGGGCTGGAGACATGGCTCAGTAGGTAAAAGGTATTTGCCAACCAAGGCTGAAAACAACGTAGGTGACTTGTGTCCCTAGTACTGACATTAAAAAAACAAAAACAAAAACAGACGGCTGCTATGTTGTTTTGTTTGTTTGACTGGTTGGTTGTTTTTTGTTTTTTGTTTTTCGAGACAGGGTTTTTTCTCTGTGTAACAGCCCTGGCTGTCCTGGAACTCTCTTTGTAGACCAGGCTGGCCTCAAACTCACAGAGATCTGCCTGCCTCTGCCTCCCGAGTGCTGGGATTAAAAGTGTGCACCACCGCTCCCAGATAAAATTTGTATTGCTTGTTTGTCTTCTGGTTTTTTGAGACAGGGTTTCCCTGTGTAACCCTGGCTGACCTGGATCCTATATTCTGGCTGAGAGACAGGATCCATTGGCAGAAACGAAAGATCACACCTCAGAACAAAACAACAAAAAGCCACCAAGGTGGAAGGAGAAAACCAACTCCTGGAAAACTCTCCTCTGACCTCCGCATTCATTCATGATGCATGCATGTACACACACACACAGAGAAAGAGAGACAGAGACAGAGAGAGAGACAGAGGGAGAGAGAGAGACAGAGGGGGAGAGAGAGAGAGACAGAGGGAGAGAGAGAGAGAGACAGAGGGAGAGAGAGAGAGACAGAGGGAGAGAGAGAGAGACAGAGGAGAGGAGAGAGAGAGAGACAGAGGAGAGAGAGAGAGGAGAGAGGAGAGAGGAGAGAGAGAAGAGGGAGGAGGAGGAGAGATAGACAGGAGACACCGAGGGAGAGAGATGAGAGAGAGAGAGAGACAGGGGGAGCAGATGACAGCGGTAGAGAGAGAGAAGAGGGGAAGAGAGAGGAGACAGGGGGAGAGAGAGAGAAACAGGGGAGAGAGAGAGAGGACGAGGGGGAGAGCCAGCGGGGGAGATAGAGAGAAGAGACAGAGGGAGAGACGAGACAGAGGGAGAGAGGGAGAGAGAGACAGAGGGAGAGAGAGAGAGGGAGAGGGAGAGAGACAGAGAGACAAAGGGAGAGAGAGACAGAGGGAGAGAGAGACAGAGGGGGAGAGAGAGAGAGACAGAGGGAGAGAGAGAGAGGGAGAGAGGGAGAGAGAGAGAGGGAGAGAGGGAGAGGACAGAGAGAGGCCGAGAGAGGGAGAGAGGGACGAGGGGGAGAGAGGACCAGAGGTAGAGAGAGAGAGGAAGATGAGAAAGAGGGGAGAGAGAGAGAAGAGGGAGAGAGAGACAGAGGGGGAGAGAGAGAGAGACAGAGGGAGAGAGAGAGAGAGACAGAGGGAGAGAGAGAGAGACAGGGGAGAGAGAGAGACAGAGAGGGGAGAGAGAGACAGAGAGAGACAGAGGGAGAGAGAGAGAAAGACAGAGGGAGAGAGGGAGAGACAGAGGGAGAGAGAGACAGAGGGAGAGAGAGAGACAGAGGGAGAGAGAGAGAGACAGAGGGAGAGAGAGAGAGACAGGGGGAGAGAGAGACAGAGGAGAGAGGGAGAGAGAGAGACAGAGAGAGACAGAGGGAGAGAGAGAGAAAGACAGAGGGAGAAAGGGAGAGACAGAGGGAGAGAGAGACAGAGGGAGAGAGAGAGACAGAGGGAGAGAGAGAGAGACAGAGGGAGAGAGAGACAGAGAGAGAGACAAAGGGAAAGAGAGACAGAGGAAGAGAGAGAGGGAGAGAGAGAGAGAGAGAGAGACAGAGGGAGAGAGAGAGAGACAGGGAGAGAGGGAGAGAGAGAGGGAGAGAGAGGCAGAGGGAGAGAGAGAGAGACAGAGGGGGAGAGAGAGAGGAAGAGAGAGAGAGACAGAGGGAGAGAGAGAGACAGAGGGGGAGAGAGACAGAGGGAGAGAGAGACAGAGAGAGAGACAAAGGGAGAGAGAGGACAGAGGAGAGAGAGAGAGAGACAGAGGGAGAGAGAGACAGAGGGAGAGAGAGCGAAACAGAGGGAAAGAGAGACAGAGGGAGAGAAAGAGACAGAGGGAGAGAGAGAGAGACAGGGAGAGAGGGAGAGACAGAGGAAGAGAGAGAGAGACAGAGGGAGAGAG
The DNA here is from genome assembly GCF_903995435.1 of Acomys russatus. Lineage (NCBI taxonomy): Eukaryota > Metazoa > Chordata > Mammalia > Rodentia > Muridae > Acomys > Acomys russatus. The sequence goes on along the minus strand of NC_067152.1, from coordinate 14,936,021 downwards.
AGAGAGAGAGACAGAGGGAGAGACAGAGAAACAAAGGGAGAGAGAGAGACAGAGGGAGAGAGAGAGAGGGAATAAATCTTTAATAATAATAACACTTCTCCTCTAGTAAATAATAACTAATAAATAAATAAATAAAAATAATAAATCCAGTAAGATTCCCACATGCTTGGAAAGCTCCTGGCATCCAGTAAGCATACAATAAATGTGGCTGGTCACCAGCAGTCCTGTGGGGCAGGAATTGTAGATTCTACTTCTATTTGACAGGGATGTTCTACAGCCATTCACTGTTGTGAAGAGGACACTACACTAGAGTCGAGCCTGCTCACGAGACCGAGGGAGGAAGCTCTCAAGTTCAAGGCCTTCGTGGGCTACCAAGGGAATTGAACGCCAGCCCTCGTGACTTAGCGAGACCCAGGCTCAGACTGTAAGTAGGGAAGGCTGAGAACAAGGCTTAGTTGTGGGATGCTGTCATGGGTGAAACCCAAGTACACATGGGGCTGGGTACGGTGGCTCATGCCTATAATACTAACAGTCTGGTGGCAGAGAAATAGGAGGATCATAAGTTCAAGGCCAACCTGGTCCACCTAACAAGTTCCAGTTTGAACAGGACTACATCGAAAGACCCTTTCTTCCCGTAGTGATGACACGTACTTTTAATTCCAGCATTCTAAAGGCAGAAGCAGGCAGATCTCTTTGAGTTCTTTTTTGAGTTTTGAGTTTTTGAGTTTTAGTTTGGTTTGGGTTTGGTTTTTATTTTTGAGTCAGGGTCTCACTATGTAGCCCTGGCTGGCTTGGTGCTCACTATGTAGATCAGGCTGGCCTCAAACTTACAGAGATCCCCTTGTTAGTACCTTCCAAGTGCTGGGATTAAAGTCCTGGCAAATACCTTGTCTCAAAAAATAAAATAAAATAAAATAAATTGAAGCCACTCGCTAAGAGTGGCACTGCCCTCATACAGCAGAGCTACAACGGAAGCTCTAGCTGTGGACTCTAATTTGCACACCCAGAAACCTCAAGCTTTAGCACACCCCTTCTTGCTGGCAGGGAAATCCGAGAGGTCTCATGGATCAGCATCAAAATCCAGTTTCCACTCTGTAGGCCCAGAGAGGCAGCAAGTGTCTCAAGGGAGCAGTGCGGGGCTTGCCAAACAAAATTAATTTCTGTTCTTTTTCAAATTCCAGGAAAACCACTCCAGAGCATCCTTAGGGAAAGGATGCCGCCCACCAAAGGTGACCACGATGGCTCAAGGCTGGGGCCCCACACCAGCCTTCACAATGTCTCAGACTCCCTTGGGAAGCTCCTAGGCTGTCAGCAGCTTTGTAAAAAGCCAGGACAAATCACTTGGGAAGCGTCTGTGTAGGCATGGTCTCACACATCTGCCAAACCCATATATTTCTAAAAACATCTCACTGTCTTCACCCTGGATGCAGAGCAAGCAAGCTACTGGGCCATTTCCCCGATGGTAAAAAGGCTGCTTCTGCTTATGGACACTCCCAGTCTGAGAAGAACGCAATGAAACCGTCTAACACACACCCCAAACTCCCGAACAAAGGCAAGGAATCTGGTGAAACTCCTAAATGCCAGTCAGTGGTATGTGCGGAAAGAAGCAATCTAAACAGAGACATGTCCTCATGTTCCACGTCCCGCTGTATCCAGCCACATCTTCTAGCTTAACAGAAGACTTCTGTACATATTCTGCCATAGGTTCTCTAGTACTTCAAGACTGAGAAGGCTCAGGACTAGCTGAGGGGCTGTGGACATTAGTGGTTGCTGGGCAGGGGTCATTTTCTTCCGTGGTATAGCCACTGAGAAGCTGCTCGTGCTCTGGGAAATACCCTCCACCCACGCAAACACGCACACAAGCTCATGCTGGCCATCCTGACTAAACTCAGTGTCTCAGTGTCATTAAAAAAAGACATGAGGGCTGGAGAGATGGCTCAGTGGTTAAGAGCGCCACCTGCTCTTCCAGAGGTCCTGAGTTCAATTCCCAGCAACCACACGGTGGCTCACAACCATCTATAATGCAATCTGACACTGTCTTCTGCAGATAAAGCACTCATATGCAATAAATAAAATAAATAAATTTTTTTTAAAAAGAGACATGAAACTAAGAGGAACATTTGTTGGGAAGAAGAGGCTCAGAGAAAGAAGGGAGGAGATATGAAAATAGGGTATAAATATGATCAAAAATATACTCTATGTTTGTATGAAGTTTCTGGCAAGTACATTTGTTGTTGTTTTGTTCTTCAAGACAGGGTTTCTTTCCCGTGTGATGCTGGGTGTCTTGGAACTCGCTCTGTAGAGATCCGCCTGCCTCTGCTTCCCCAGTGCTGGGATTACAGGCATGCGCCATCACACCCCAGCTGACAATTTTTTTTTTTAATTGTTTTCCTCCAGAGAACTTGGGTTTGGTCTGCAGTATCCACGTCAGGCAGCTTACAAAACAGACTGAGACGAAAAGAGCCAGGACTAAAGACTGTTGCCCCGACTACTGTTAAGTAGCTACGTGACTTCACAAAATAACACAACAACAATAATAGCAACTAAGGTTTATGAGAATATCTGCTATACTAAGCACCATACTAAGGACTTCACAAGTACTTGGTTCCCATCAACAATCAGTATGAATATTATTATTCTTTTTGTATAAATTAGAAAACTAATACCAAGAGACTCTGAGTAACTGACCCCCCCCCCCCCCGACCGCCACCCTGCAAAACAAAACAAAACCCAGCATCCATGAGCAGTATGGATTCAAACATGGGTAGGCAGGGTTTTTTTGTTTTTGTTTTTGTTTTTGTTTTTTCTTTGTAAGCAAGTGATTTATTTCTGCTGTCAAGTGAGACAGGGTCTCAGGTAGCCCAGGCTGGCCTCAAACTTACTGTGTAGTTGAGAATGACTTTCAGTTTCTGATCTACCTGTCTCCACCTTTCCAGTGCTGAAATTATGCTTATGAACCACCATGATTTATGTACATATTTATTTGTATCATAACTGTTCACGTGTATGAGCGCTTTGCCTGCGTATGTGTCTTTGGACCACATGCATGCCTGATGTTCACGGAGACCAGAGGAGGGTGTCAAGTCTCCCAGAACTGGGGTTATAGATGGTTGCGAGGCACCATGTGGGTGCTGGGAATGGAACCTGGGTCCTCTGGAAGAGCAGACTGAGCTCTTAACCACTGAGCCGTCTCTCCAGCCACAGCCACCATGCTTTTATGTGGTACTGAAGATGGGAACCCAAGGTTTCACACATGCTACCAAAACACTTCATCAACTGGGTTCTGTCCTGGGTTCTTAACCAATACCCTTCATCTTTTCAATGCATGTAACAACCTGGGGCCACAAATTCCTCCAGGAGCAGACAGTGATCTTCAAGATTCTGGCTTTAACATTTGGGTTTCTCTTTTAGAAACAGAATGAATGTTGGGGATGATGGCACACCTTTGATCCCAGCACGCTGGAGGCAGAGGCAGGTGGATCTCTGTGAGTGAGTTCTAGGCCAGTCAAAGCTACCCAGTGAGACCAAGTCCAAAAGAGAGAGGGGTGGAGGGAGGGAGGAAGAGAGGGGGGAAGGGAGGGGGGAGGGAAGGCTGGCCAAAAAAGGGAAAATAAATGTATGAATTTGAAAAATCAAACCAGGGTAGTGGCACATGCTTTTAATCAGGAGGCAGAGGCAGGAAGGTCTCTGATTTTGAGGCTAGCTTGGTCTACAGAGCAAGTTCCAGGACAGCCAGGACTACACAGAGAAACCCCATCTTGAGGGGAAAAAAGAAAGAAAGAAAAAGAAAAATTAAGTGCAGGATGCTGTAACTCACTAAGATGAGCAAAAACATCAGTGTGTGTGTGTGTGTGTGTGTGTCTCACCCAGAAGCAGTCAGGAGGAAAACCCCCGACTCCCTGGGGCAATGGTGCCCTGTGAAACCACCAGGATGGCCCTAAACTGTCTTGGGGAAATGGACAGCTTGAGGTCTCAGAGGATCACCAGCGCGCAAAGGTCTGCAGGTTTGCGATGGCTAGTTTTTCAACTTGTGTTTGCCTTTTTTGTTTTTTGTTTTGTTTTGTTTTTTGAAAAGAGTCAAATGCAAGAAAACATGACCCATCAGAGGCTAGTTATGTTTGCTCATGACAGGAGCTCACCAGGCAGCCCAGACTGGTGTCAAACTAATCAACCTCCTGAGAGTTGGGATTACATGTATGTGCCACTATGTCCCATGCAAGGGGTAGTCCGTTTTGTTTTGTTTTGTTTAATTAAGAGCTGAGAGAGATGGGTCAGAGGTTAGGAGCATGTACTGCTCTTCCAGAAGACCCACATGGCAGCTCATAAGCAGCTATTACTCCAGCTCCCAGGGTATTCAATCTCTTTTCTCCTCCAAGGACACCTGCACACATGTGGTGCACATACATAGACACTCAGACACATACACACACACACACACAAACAAAATAACTCTTTAATAAAAAATATTTTTATAAAAAGTGTGCATAGGGGGCTAGAGAGGTGGCTCAGCAGTTACAGAGCACTTGCTGCTTTTGCAGAGGGCCTTGGTTTGGTTCCCAGCACCCATACAGCGCATGGTGGCTCACAACTGACCATAACTCCAGTTTGAAGGGATCTGATGTCCTCTTAGGGCCTCTATGGGCACTAGGGACATGTGGTGCACATATATACATCCAGGAAAACACTCAGATACATAAGACAAATAATCAAAAAGTTGTGGGGGGGGGAGGAAAGGGAGGTGTAGCATGCCACATGTGTGTCCTCAGAGGCCAGAGGAGTGAGTCAGATTCCCCCAGAGCTACAGTATCAGGTCATTGGGACGCACCTGACACAGGTGTTGGGAATCTGGTTTGCTAGAAGAACAGAGAGAGCTCTTAGCTGCTGAGCCATCTCTGCAGGCACGAAGGGGGATCATCTTAAGGATGCCAACACAAGATGCATTTGACCCTGCAGCAGCCAGTTTTGCTCTCTCCGCCTACTTGTAGGAAAGCTACCTCACCCAGGGAGTCTGTGGGTAAGATTTCCCTATGGCCTACGCCTGTGGCTTTCCTGTCTTATGATGTGCCATGAGGTTCTGACCTGCACACATATCTTCATATGTCCCCTTAGCCCCCCACCCCAGCCCAGCCCTTCCAGCCCCTACTCCGACTCACCTCTTTCCCCTGCTCAGCCCAGGAATCCCCTGTCCTCCTACCTTGTCACCTCTGTACACAGACAAACAGTGAAACACTCTCCCATCAGGCCCTTCCCTGACTATTAGAGCATCTAGCTCCTCGTACAGCCTGGAACTGAAACCAATCTCAGACCTGAACCGAGTGAAATCATTTCCGGAGCCTGGCCACCCTACACAACCACAAAGCATCTTCGCCTGATCAAAGCTCCAAATCCAGCTTTGGAGAAAGCAAAGCTCTTAACTGCTGAGCCATCTCTCTCCAGCCTGGCTCTAAAAAAAAAAAAAAAAAAAATTACTTAAGTTGCGTGTGGTATGCTGTGTGTATGTGTGTGTGTGTGTGTGTGTGTGTATGTGTGTGTTGCATATAGATGTGTGTACATACGTGAATGTAGCTGACCATCAAGCCAGAGGCATCAGACCCCTCCCCACCCCCAGAGTTGTAGTTATAGGTGGTTGTAAGCTGCTGAACATGGATGCAGAAGCAGTAAGCCCTCCAAACAGCTGAACCACATCCTCTACCCCGTTTTCTCTTTTAAGCTAGGATCTCACTATATACTTCAGGCTGTCCTTGGACTCTGAGTGCTGGGCTTACAGGCATGCACCACCACACCTGCTTGATTTATTAAGCTCTGGCTGTCCTGGAACTCACCAGGGTGTGTTCACAGAGACCTATCTGCCTGCCTCTGCCTCCCAAGTGCTGGGATTACAGGGCCACGACGCCCAGTCTGATTTATTCCTCACTGAGTCCCTTTTGAGAGCAAGCCTGTTTTCTTCTGAGACATCTGCAGCCGTCTTGTTAAATGCGCTGAGCTTGTCATAATACATGTTTTCCCTAAACGCTGAAACCTTTTTAGGTTTGGGGCAGAGGGTACAGGAAAAAGCCATAATAAGCAAAAGTGTCAGTCCTTGGTGATCTTTGGAAGAATTATGTACTTTGAGAAGACTCTTCAGATGTATTTAGTTAACCTTGCCCTTGACCCTCAGCCTATCACGGTCCTTTTCTGTGAGTGAACAGGGTCATGAAATGATTATACCATAGCCCAGCAAGTAAGCGGCCAAAGAGAACTAACTCGGATTATCTAGTGTTTGCGCATTCACTCTACACCGTTAACCGAGGGCCCGTCTCTGCCCAGAGCTCACATAGGAGTGAAGTCGGTAACCCAGGAACTCCGAGGTAATCGACCTCTGAACAGAGCAGATGCTTTCAGCAACTCCTGCCTCTTTTCCCAAGGCAAAACAAAAAAAAAAAAAAAAAAAAAAAAAAAACAAAACAGGCTGGAGAGACAGCTCAGTGGTTAAAAGCACTGGTCACTCTTCCAGCGTGATTTCCAGGCCCCAAATGGTGGCTAACAGCCATCTGTAACTCCAGCTCCAAGGACTATAAGGCCCTCTTTTGACATCTGCGGGGGGGCAGCAGGCATGAATGTGGTGTACCGACATACACGCAGGCAAAACACCCATACACTTAAATGAAAATAATTGTTTAAAAGCACACACACCCATTAGGAAAACGTTTTCTTCAAGGTTGCCAAATACAAATAGCCAAAACACTATGAATGTAACATTAATATAATTCCTGATTGTTTCGTGGTTATTCTTGCTCTATGTAGTTTATTTTATATATGTATAATAATATAAATGTATATGTAAAAAAATAAAAAAATATTGATTAAAAAAAAAAGCACACACACATACAGCAGCCAGACCTAGTGGCTTTGCCTATAATTGCAACACTTTAGGCCAAGGAAGAGGCAGAGTCAAAAGGATCACCATGAGTCTGAGGTCTAGCCTAGGCTACAAAGTGAATCCCAGGCCAGCCTGGTCTACAACTTCAGACTATGTCTCAAAAACAAAACAAACAAAGAAGCAAACCAGATTCAAACTTGGCATGGTAGTTCACGCCTCTAATCCCAGCACTTGGGAGGCTGAGGAAGGAAAACTGTATGACTTTAAGGCCAGCCTGAGCCAATATAGTAAATTTCAGGGCACTCTGGGCTACAATGAGACACTGTCTCAAAAATAACAACAAAAGCCAAGAAACAAATCAAAAACTCAAAGACAAAAAACAGCGCCAGTGCATCCAGGAAGCTGGCCACACTGCAGGCTCCTGCCTCACCCGGCAAAGATGTTACCGGATCCAAAAGCCCTAATAAGCCTCCTCACAGGCCCCCAGGGTCCCACAGGCTTTACCAACATGACAGAACGGGGACACATGGTCTGCTGGGGACAGATCAAGTGCCCGGAGGACAGCTGCCACCTTTATCCAAACTCCACTCAAAAGCCCCCTCCCACAACAAGCCCTGTCTGCTTTAGCCGCTGTGTGGTGGGCACTGTGTGGTGGCCCCTTCTTCAGTGCTTCCTCTTGTTTTCAGTTTACTAGTGCTGGGCAGGGCTCCCAGGGCCTCAGACAAGCATTCTACCCTTGACTACACCCCTGGCCCCAGTGCTGCATCTCGTCACAGCCCCTGCCAGGGTGCCTGAAATGCGAGATTAACATGTTATCCTGCTACTAGACTGCAGGCCTCTTGAGGGCAGGGCCACCTTGGTGAGCTTTGTACCCTAGGTCAGGCCTCGGCTGACTTGTCTCGCCAGCAGATCTTAGCAGAATGCATTAAACAGAACCTACCAGACCTGTTCCCGCGATGCTGGCCACTGCACTGGCACACCCCCTAGTTCTGCCACTTTGTGACACATGACCTCAGGCATGTTATTCAGCCTCTTGCTACCACTTAGGTCTCTGCTTCCTCGCCTGAAAAATGAATGTCATCTTATAGGGTCTCACGAGGATACTGGTACTCCTAGGCACCGAGCCATCCATCCCTCCAGCCCAAGAGTTAAGAACGCATATGATGGGGGCTGGAGAGATGGCTCAGAGGTTAGGAGCACTGATTGCTCTTCCAGAGGTCCTGAGTTCAATTCCCAGCCACCATGTGGTGGCTCACAGCCACCTATAATGTGATCTGATGGCCTCTTCTGGCCTGCAGGTGCACATGCAGGCAGATATATAGATATAGATATAGATAGATATCTCACGTATGATATAATGACACACTGAAGGGATGGCTCAGCAATTAAGAGCAATTGTCACCCCCTTAGAGGACCTGATTTCTGTTTCCAGCACCCATAGGGTAGCCCACAACCATCTATAATTCCAGTTCCGGGAACACATTGGTGTACAAATATACATGCAGCTAAAGCATGCATATACATAAAATGAATGAATTAAAAAAAAAAAAAAAAAAAAAGAACACATCTCATCAAACAGAAGCAGGAAGATATCTGAGTTTGAGGCCAGCCCGGTCTACATAGCAAGTCCCAGGCCAGCCAAGGCTACAGAGTGAGATCCTGTCTCAAACAAACAAACAAAAAACAAAACAAAAAAAAGAACACATCTGATCATGGCAATTGGTAGAGATTATGTCCCTCCCACCCCCTCTGTGTGTGTGTGCGTGCGTGCGTGCGTGCGTGCGTGTGTGTGTGTGTGTGTGTGTGTGTGTGTGTGAAAGCAAGAGCTTTATCCGCTACATCATATCCCCAAGTCCCCAAGGTTCGTCCCTCATAGGAAGCCCTTTGCTGTTAACTTTCACTCCACTCCACTTTTTTTGTTTTGTTTGGTTTGGTTTGGTTTTTGGTTTTTGGTTTTTTTTCTAGACAAGGTTTCTCTGTGTAGCTTTGGCTGTCAGGGACTCACTTTGTAGACCAGGCTGGCCTCGAACTCACATCGATCGGCCTGCCTCTGTCTCCCAAGTGCTGGGATCAAAGGCATAGTGGTGTGCGCCACCACGCCTGGCTCCACTCACTTCTTAACTGCCTACCCTGCCACACCCTTACCAGGTGCCTTGTCCCTCTGGACCAACACTAACATTAAAACAAACAAACAAAAAAGCCATCCAACCCGATTGAGTCATTTCTACCCTTCTTATATCACCCTGACATTTCAGCAACCCTACACCTCCCCCACACCACCACATCTGTCCCAGCCTCTACAGTTCTGACTGAAGAAGATTCTTTCCTGAGCAACAAGTGTCAGAACTCTTGAGCCCACACACAGAAATAACAGCAACAGCTTCTATGAAACGAGCAGTCGTCCTGCCTAACACACATGTGAGGGCTCCTCCTCTGACGCCTTCTAAGAATGAGCCGAGGAAGCCCCTACACAGCTTCCCAGTAGGATGTAGAGCCGCTGGGCACCCTGTAGGCCCTGGTGTTGCGGGTGGAGCTCAGTGGAAGAGCAATGTGTTTGGTTAGCATGGGCAAAGCCCTGACTTCGATTTCCAGTACCACAAAACCAAACCAAACCATGAAGATTTCTTGGTAGAAACGGGCATAAAAATGGCCCGATTGTTTCCTGAAGGGCACGTCAGACATCTGTATCCAGCCAAGAACTCATCGCAGTAGAAAAGCAGTGGTTGTGTTCTTTAAGATAGGAGTTATGGGCTGGAGAGATAGCTCAGAGATTAAGAGCACTGGCTGCTCTTCCAAAGGTTCTGAGTTCAATTCCCAGCAACCACATGGTGGCTCCCAACCATCTATAATGAGATCTGGTGCTCTCTTCTGGTGTGCATGCAGGCAAAACACTGTGTATATATGATAAATAAATAAATCTTTTTAAAAATGTTCCCAAGCAATTACTCCATTTATTGCTTATAAATGGTTTTTGTTTTTGGTTTGGTTTGGTTTTTCAATACAGGGTTTCTCTCTATAGCCCTGGTTGTCTTGGAACTTGCTCTGTAAACCAGGCAGCCCTCAAACTCAGAAATCCACCTGCCTCTGCCTCCCAAGTACCGGTACTAAAGGTGTGCACCACTGCTGCCAAGCTATGCTTATGAATGGTCTTATTTTAATTTTTAATCTTTTTTTTAAAAGGCAGGGTTTAACATAGCCCAGGCTGGTTTCAAATATTCTATGCAGCCAAGGATGATACAATCCCTTTGCCTTCCACTTCCCCAGGGCTTAGATGCCAAGCTTGTGCCAGCATGCCCAGTTTATATGGTGCTGGGGATTGAACGCTGGGCGTTGTGCATGCTGGGTAAGTGCTCTAGCAATCTACTAACTGAGCTATATACATCGCAGCCCCACGACTTCTTTTGAAAATGAGAACTTTAGCTGCTTTCTTAGGATGAAACTTTTTACATTGTTCTGGCAGGTTAGAGGTTATTTCTAGGTGGCTGGGAGCAGAAAGGATCAGACAACAGAGCAGCCAGTGCAACTAACATCTTGAGTCTACCCACCCCCCTCCAATATCTGGCACTGGGAGCTTCAGCAGAAAGCTAAGTCCTGGCCACAAGGGAAGGTGAACCCTGCTACAAGAGCCTTGCATGCCACCAAGAACTCTTCCAACTCCCATATCAGGTACTGCTAGACCACAGTCATTTTTGGGTCTCCTGACCCATGTGTTACTTATCATAAGTGCGGGAGCCAGCACACCTCAGGGACCACCTGTTCCAGCTCGCCTTGCATGGTCAGAGGTGAGCACAAGGCTATAGGAAATTCTCAGCTCTGTTGCTCAGTAACGGTAGAGCAACTTTAGAGAAGTCTGATGGAGAAGGAAATCAAAAAAACAAACAAACAAAACCACCAAAAAACAGATGTAAGTGGTGCTGTCTCCCAAGCACTGTTCTCACTAGAGAAAACTACCCATGCACAGGATGGCATGGGGGCTGGGCTACAGATCAGATCTGCCGAGTCAGAATATCTCACCACACTAAGAACTGTTTGAAGACCCTTGCTGCCACAACAAAACATGGCACTGTCGTATTTTATGAAGTGGGAGTTCCATTTCCAAGCATTGTTAGCGGCATCATTAAAAGGACATTCAGGGGCTGGATAGATGGCTCAGCAGTTAAGAGCACTGTCTGTTCTTCCAGAGGTCCTGAGTTCAATTCCCAGCAACCACCTGGTGGCTCACAACCATCTATAAAGATATCTGATGCCTTCTTCTAGTGTGCAATGTACATACATCAAATAAATAAATAAATCTTAAAAAAAAAAAAAAAAAAAAAAGACATTCAGTTGCTCCGGTCCATCAGAGGTGGTGTGAGCCTAAGAAAGACTTCTCAGTACTGAGGCAGATCAGATAAGTCTGACATGGGAGACCCCTGGGCTCGCCGAGATCCCAGGCAGGTATAGATGGATAGACACTTGCACAGCATCCCCACAGCACAGGATCCCCACGGCGCAGCACCCCCACAGCGCAGCATCCCCACAGCGCAGCATCCCCAGCATTATGGGGAAGAAAAGCAGAACCACCTCCCTGGGACTGCACAGGGGGATGAACTTCAATGACCTGTCTGGCCTCCACTTGTGTTCCGAAGTTTCAAGATATGGAAGGAACTACAAATGCCCAGATTGTTTACTTGGGGAGATCTGCTCCAAGGCTTCCCCCCAGAAAGGTCTCCCACACTTTTGAGTGCTCTCCGTAAGGCCCCTTGACCTGACTGCATGTCCCTAAGACAATCGGGGGCCTCCTAAAAGGCTTGCCTCGTATACCCACCCTACCCTTGTCCCTCTGTCTCCCTCTAATTCAGTACCCCTGTGGCCCTAACACAGTGCCTAGGGCCTCCCCACCAAGCAGACAGCAAACTCCATCCTGGGAGAACAGCTACCTCAATTGTCCCTGTCCTCTAGCTAATGGAGGGGGCTGGGAGCTGGGCCAGAACTTCCAGGTCTCCATGGCCACAAGTTCAAAGTGGCATGAGAAAGGATCTCACAGGATTTCTGTTTTGGGCCTCCTGGGAGTATTCACTAAGTCACCACAAGGGAGGTCTATCTGCTCCAAAAGGCCTGAACTGGATAGAGTAGGAACTCCAGCATAGGGGTCTTAATTAGATCCCTAGTTCCAAGGCGGGGACAGTATCCCTCTGGCAGTGCTTAAGAATGCTCCCAAACCTGTACACCATTGAGAACTGTAGTTAGGGTATGGCTTTCACCAGACCCCCAAAGAAGCCCTTGGTCTAACTCTCAGATCACCTCGTCTTCCCTCTCTCACCCACATAGTCACATCACCAGCCCTGAGACGGTGCCCAAGTTGGTTCGGTTCCCATGTTGGTTCCTTGTCTCCTGCTCTGTCCAGCAGCGATCGAACCCCATAGGATGGAAAACCTCTTGTGGCCCAAGCCAGCAGCACAAAGGTGCCACCCACCGTTCAAACGGAGGTTCCCCCACTTTACAAAATGTGATCCAGTGGGCGGCCAAACTCCATAAGGAGATGATGTCCATAAGGAGAGTCCCAGTATCCCTCACCTCCTTCAAACAACCAGGTTAACTCCCATCAGCTTGTAAAGAACAGGGGTGGCAGGCCCAGAAAACCTGCAGAAACCTTTCTCCTGGGCCAGGTGGCTCCGGCTGTTGTAAAGATAAGCAAGCATAAAGGTGTGTTTTCCGGGTTTCGGGCTGTCTGAGGAACAGATGGAGATCAAGACACGTGGTCCTCTAGCCAACATCACCTCTAGGGTGTCTCCTCACTATACCCCCAATTATCTTCTCAGCCTCTATTCTTACAATAAGTAAATAAACAAGTAAGGGAAATATTTACAAATCTCTCTTCCTTAAAACACCTTCACCAGAAATTTAATAGCAGTACAGTATAAATTTCTTGGAGCTAAAACTTTTTATTAAGGGAGAAAATGGGCAAGCTCGCGCTGGGGTGCAAGACAACCAATCACTCAGGGAGAAAACCATGAGAGCCCGAAAGGAATAGAGGCAAGCCCCGGCCCCCTGGAGCTCAGCGCCCAGGGCACTTAGAGTCGGATGGGCGGGGGAGCAGGGGCGGGGACAGCACATTCTGAACTTTCCCTAGCCGGGTCGCGGAGAGATGCAGCTCCCAGGGGACCGGGTGGGACCAGAATAGGCTGAGCCGACCGGTGTTCACGCTGGGAGCAGGAAACGAGCCTCCCCTCCCCCTAAAAGGAGTTCAGCTCCGAGCCCGGGCCCCCGCCTCTCCATCGCCATTCAGCCTGCACCCCCCCCCCCCAGGCCTGGACGAAGCCGGGAGGGTGTCCACACAAAGCGGGAAACCGAGGAGCTGAGACCCGGGAGAAACAGGCTGTCCAGGCCTCGCGCCCTTCCCCGCGGCTCCGGCCGCCGACCACCCGTCGGAACGCGGCCCCGGGTGCCGCACGCCCCCGGCGCCCAAGGCCGGGGAGGAGGCGGGCAGCCGCGGAGGGAGGGCGGCCCGGGAACTGCCGCGGAGGCGCGGGCTCCCGGGAAGCCGTGGGCACCGAGCAAGGACTCAAACTCGCGACGCCCGGGCCCTCGCGGCCGCGCCTCGGCGATGCTCCCGGGGAAGGTGGGGCCGCCGGGCCCGGGGTGGAGCGCGGCGCCCAGGAGCTCCCGGCAGGGACACCGAGAGCGAATCGGGGTCTTACCAAGCACCGCACGCGCGTCCGCTCTCGCGGGCCGCTGGGGCCGGGCGGCGGGGGGAGGGGCGCGGTCCCGCGGCGGCGGCGGCGGCGGCGGGCCCGGCTCGGTGGCGCGGCGGCGCGGCTGGGAGCCGGGAGGCGGAGAAAGCGAGGCGAGGCCGGCTTCCTAGCGGCGGGCGGCGAGAAATGCAGCTGTCCCTGCACGGCTGCCGGCCGGGCCACAAGTGGGGCCGCGCGGGGAGGAGCAGGGCTGCGTGCACGGCGGGGGCCCAGGCTCCAGCATCCCCAGGCCCTCTCCCCAGGCTGGGAAGCAGGAATAGGGGTCGGGAGGTCAGTGTGGTTGAGAAGAATAGAAGGTAAAGGGGCATCTGGGAGACATTAGGACACTCTCCTCTGCGCATTTCCGTGCCATCTGCACTGACCGCTTCGAGGACCGGGAAGCTAAGTGGGGAGTCAGGGACCTTCCCTTATAGCCGAGTGCGGTGTCTCTGGGTTCAGCCGACTTGGGGAGCTCCGTAGGGGCTTGCTGAAGCAAGGGGACTTGAGACATGATAAATTTGGGGAAGAGGAGGACCTAAACCTAGGACTGGCCTGAGAGGTCGCAGACCCAAACTGGGAGCCCCAAGTGAGGGCGGCAGGGTGTGTGCGAACGTCTGGGTCTTGGGACCCTAGGAGACTGGGGAAAGTGGCGGCTCTGTGGAGTTAACGCTCAGACAAGGAAATAAAATCTAATCTTGAGGCCAAAGGAGATGGTGGAGTTGGGGCGGGAAATCAAAGTCAGGGCCCATTCACCCTAGTAGTTAACACCCACCTGTTACCTCTGTCCAACATTCGCCGTCACTTCAAGGCTTCTGAGCCTCGACAAAGGTTTCCACTGTTTAATAAACGGTCGATCAACTTTTCTATGTGGTTTGGTTTCGTGCACTAATTTGGAGATGAGAAGAGGGGACAGCGGGGATGAGTACCAAGCCCTGCTTTGAAGTGGCGCTACCTAGGGGGATCTATGGAAGATGAAGGTCAAATCAGCAATGTCCGATGGAAAAAATCTGAACTCTGCTATTGGAAGAGCTCTATGTAGAGCCCTGGAAACAGCCCCCTTTCGTCCTCTGAAGGCGTTCAGATCAGCAAGTTCTGCTGAAAGGCTCGGCATGCTCACCCACAGAAACATCTGATGGTTTAAAAAAAAAAAACCACAAACCAAGGCCCCAAACGTGAATGTGTTTCCATCATTTGCATGCCAAGGGTGATTTCTTCAGCAAGGTGGAATCCGAGGATATCCTGAGAGAAACCTCAGGTCTACCGATCTCTTGTTCCCCTCTGCCCATGCTCCTTCACTCGATTTTAGGGGACCCCCCAAACTGCCAGGAGCCAGTTCCTAGCCCCAGGTTAAAGACTGATTCCGTAGTGCTTCGTTGCTTGTGCTGAGTCTGCGTTGTCACCGAGAGTTCAAGATGTATCCTCTCGGCCAGTAAAGTCTTGATGACGATATCGAGTGTGTCACCCTATACTATAGTGTTAGGTTCACCTGTCACTTTTCTGCTTACTGGCAGAATCTTTCTCTAATTTGTCCCAGTCACGTTGACATTTCAGGACTGGGGTCGGGAGACTACCAATCCGGAGATTTTCCTGTTTGCACCTGCCTCTGATTGCTTAGAAAAAAATTTAAATGTGTTTTTTTTTTCTTCTTCTTTTATTTTTATTTATTTATTTGTTTTGTTTTGTTGGTTTTGGTTTTGGTTTTTTTGAGACAGGGTTTCCCTGTGTAGCCCTAGCTGTCCTGGAGCTCCGAGGCTGGCCTCAGACATCTACGGCCTGGGATTAAAGGCATGCACCACCCCAGCCTGGCCTGTTGAAATGTATTTTCATTAAAGTCGTTAGCAAAGCCAGTCGCTGTGGCTGTGACAGGTAGTCCTTGAAGCACTGGGCTTTGCTAAAGTCCTCTAAAGAAGCTTTTAAGCTTTTTCTCTCCCTCCCACCCCCCTCCTTCTGCTTCTTTTACACCAGGGCAACCTCACCCACCACTTCTGAGCACCCAGAGGGTCAGGCAAGGTCCCTCTCCCTCTCTCTCTCTCCTGCAACCCAGCCCCTCAATTCAGCAGCAGGTCTCTCGGGTACCTCATGAAGGCTGGCAGCACACTCAAAACCATTCCTCCCCATGCCAGGTGCCACCTGGATGCCCCATTTTAAACATGTCCCGTCCCAATCCTGCCCTGCCCACAAGCATTGCCCTATTAATGTCCTCCCACTCACGACAGACTTCCTCTAGGATGGAGACACACACATCTCGTCCTTTTCCCAGCCCTGTTCGAGTTTGGTTTCCTGTGGTCTGGCCTTCTTCCCCGGTCACCCCAGGAGCTACACGCAGTGGGAGGCCCTGGCAAGTATCTGGTTGTCTAAACCCATGAACCTCCTGCTCACTCCCACTTCTTGGCTCTGATGCAACCCCAGGTGCTATTAAGCCTTCTTTGAAATTACTCCCACCGTGTAGGTTTCTCGTTTCACAAGGTTTTCCCACTACCCCCCACATTTCTTTAGCAGCCCTTCTCTAGCACCCAGCCCCCTCTTGCTCTTTCTAGGATGTGCTCACTGAGGTTAAGAGAGTGGTGTGAGCTGGGCGGTGGTGGCGCACGCCTTTGATTCCAGCACTCAGGAGGCAGAGGCAGGTGAATCGTGTGAGTTCGAGGCCAGCCTGGTCACGAAGGGAGTCCAGGACAGCCAAGGCTACACAGAGAAACCCTGTCTCAAAAAAACTAGAGAGAGAGAGAGAGAGAGAGAGAGAGAGAGAGAGAGATGTGTGCACCAACCCCCAGGGCTTCTTCAACACACTACCTGACTTTAGTCAGATGTTTTTAACTCTCTCTGCGCCTCAGTTTCCTTCTATGTGTCAACTAAGGTCTACTTCACTTGATGTATTTGGATGTTTTGCCTGCATGTTTGTCTGTGCACCACGTGTGTACCTAAAGAGGGCATCGGATCCCCTGGAAATGGAGTTACAGGAGGTTGTAGGCTACCCTATGGGTTCTGGGAATCAAACCCAGGTCTTCCGGAAGAACAGCCAATGCTCTTGACTACTGAGCCATCTCTCCAGCCCGACTCATTTCCTTCAAAGGGCTGTGGTGAGAATGTCCACACATTCTGAAGTACACAGAACAGTGCCTGGCGTGCTACATGTTCAGTAGCCAACAGTGTTGTAAATATATCCCTGCTCATACTCCCTGGTAGACTGGGACATACTGGCTAGTTTTACGTCAACTTGATCCAAGCTAGAGTTATCAAACAGGAGGGACCCTCAGCTGAGAAAATGTCTCCATAACATCTGGATATAAGCAAGCCTGTATGGGGGGGGCGCATTTTCTAAACTGATGATTAATATTTGAGTTCCTCTCCTGACTTCCTTCAATGATGAACTACAATGTGGAAGTGTGAGCCAAATTAACCCTTTCCTCCCCAAGTTGCCTTTTTGCTTTTTTTTGGGGGGGGGGAGGAGCACTGGCCTGCAGGATTTCCCCTGGCTGTCCTGGACTCACTCTGTAGATTAGGCTGGCTTCGAACTCACAGAGATCTGCCTGCCTCTGCCTCCCAAGTGCTGGGATTAAAGGTGTGGGCCATCACACCTGGCTCCCAAGTTGCTTTTGGTCCCCGTGTTTCATCACAGCAATAGTGACCCTGACTAAGACACGGAGCCAATGGCCTGCCTGCCCCTGCATCTCTCTGCTCTTAAGTCCACTGCCTGGAATGCACATCAGCAATTGGACACGCTGTCTCAGGCCACTTTCCCTTCACTTGCATTCAGCATCCCTACAGTCTCCGTTGCCAACGTTTCCGTCCTGGGTGAAGACAAATCTCATTCACTGAGCTGTGAATTCACAGGCAAACCCCATACTAACCTCCGGGCTTTCTACTTTCTGAATTTATTTGGAATTTCCATGCCCTGCCCTGGTTCAGACCCTGCCAACCATCCTCCTCAGCGCTTGCAGCTGCCGTTCTGACGCATAGACTTGGTGAAGCTCCCTGTTCAGTCCTCAGAGGGTAAAATTTAAACTCTGGCTCATTTGAGTCCTCGCGCCGGCCATAAGCAGACGTGGAGTTCCTTGTGCCTGGTTTCCTGCTCCCGTTTTTTTGTTTGTTTGTTTGTTTGTTTGTTTGTTTTGTTTTTTCTCCTCCGTGGTGCACCGCGGCAGGATGGCCCACAAGCAGAGCTACTACTCCGACAAAATCTTCGACCAGCTCTACGAGTACCGGCTTGTCATGTTACCCAGAGAACTCTCTAAACAGGTACCAAAAACTCATTGATGTCTGAAGAGGAGTGGAGGAGAGTCGGTGTCCAACGAGCTAGACCGCGTATTCTTCTTTTTAGGCGACCTCTTCCAAAAGAGCAAATATGAAGTACAGCTGGGATCATCTAGTCTTTTTCAAACTTAATGTATATGTGTATATAAGGTAGTATTCAGCAAATACTTGGAAAATGTGCAAATCTTTGATCCATACCAGTGCACGAGCTGTATTCTTCACAGCATCAGAGCTCAGGTAAATGCGACTGCAAGTCGGTTGTTTGAAAGTTGTTAAAGCTTCCTTTGTAGTTTTATCTTAATATGAGTGCCTGTTTTACTTTATCTCTTTTGTTAAAGTTTGTATGTTGCATTTAAAACAAATTTTTTTTTTTTTTAAACTCTGCTCCGGCTCATATCTGGAATGCTCCCCAAAGACCTCTGTATGGAGGTGACAGAGCTTAGGAGGTGGGGCACGATGAATTCTGTTCCCATGACCTCCATAACCTCCAAGGGGAGAGTGGTACCCAGCCCCTTCCTCTTTCCTTTCACTCCTCATCCAGGAGATGGGCAGTTTTGCCCGACTCGTGCCCCTACCATGTTGCTTCATCATAGACCTTAAAGCAACAGAACACCGTGACCATGGATGTCATGGTAGTCAGGGCACTCTACAGCAAGACTTCATAAACTCTTGAGCCTTTTTTGCTCGAGAAATGTTTACATGACCCGAAGTATATAGCTGCATAAAATAATTATACAAATCAAATGTTTACTCTTAATAAATAATAAAAAATTTGGGCCGGGCCGTTGTGGCGCACGCCTTTAATCCCAGCACTCGGGAGGCAGAGGCAGGCGGATCGCTGTGAGTTCGAGGCCAGCCTGGTCTACAAAGTGAGTCCAGGATGGCCAAGGCTACACAGAGAAACCCTGTCTTGAAAAACCAAAACCAAAAAAACCAAACAAACAAAAATTTGGGGGTTTTGTTTTTGTTTTTTGAGACAGGGTTCATCAGTGTAGCCTTGGTCATCCTGGACTCACTTTGTAGACCAGACTCAAACTCACAGAGATCCACCTGCCTCTGCCTCCCTGAGTGCTGGAATTACAGGTATGCGCCACTGTGCCTGACTAATAAAAATATTTTAAAGCAATTTTGGTATGCATATAACTTTTACCATTTATTAAAGGTGAAACAAATTGCATACTAATGAGATGCACTGTTTGTACATAAATAATTAAATCTTGGCTGAATGTTTGATACTGCAGGCTGTAGAACATCTTCAGTGCTTTTCAGATTAGATATATTGATGTTATAATAATCAATGCTGAAAACATCACTTCAAATATATACATAGTACAGCTTGGCAAGGTACGTTTAGGGCCATTTCAAAATTGCTGGAATCTGTCCTAGTCCCAAACAAAAACTCAATTTTTTTAGAAAGGGTCACGACTACGTAGCCCTGGCTGTTCTGAAATTCTCTATGTAGACCAACTGATATCCAACTCAGAGAGAGCCACCTACTTCTACCTGCTGAGTGCAGGAATTAAGGGCTTATGCCACTATGCCTAGCTTCATTGATTTTTTTTTGCGGGGGAGGGGGGTTGAGACAGGGTTTTTCTGTGTAACAGTCCTGGCTATCTGGAAGTCTCTTTGTAGACCAGTCTGGCCTTGAACTCACAGAGATCTGCCTGCCTCTGCCTCTGGAGTACTGGGATTAAAGGCATGTGCCATCATGCCCAGCCTCATTGAAATATTTTTATTTTTATTTTTGTTTTTTTGAGACAGGGTTTCTTTGTGTAGCCTTGACTGTCCCGAACTCAATTTGTAGACCAGGCTGGCCTCAAACTTACAGAGATCCACCTGCCTCTGCCTCCTGAGTGCTGGGATTACAAGCATCAATGTCAAGCCAGCAACTGAAATAGCAATTTAAAAAATCAAACAGTCTAACAAATACAATAATTTTCTCCATGCTGGGGAATGATCATGGGAAAATAGCAAAATCCTTTGTTTTCTGTAATGAAAGTGGTGTGTGTGTGTGTGTGTGTGTGTGTGTGTGTGTGTGATGTGAAATGTATGTGTTGTAAGTTCAGAACAAGGTTTGCAGTGAAGTCACGGATGCAAATAGGTGAATGCTGCCAGAAAAAAAAAAAAATCTTGGGTTCTTTTAGTGTTTGATTTCAAATTAATTTTGGGTCACTGTGCATTCAGAAACCTTTTACTATTGCCAAAATTTTTGTTATTTCACATTCATTTATGCAACTCAATCAGGGGCTGTGACCTGTAGGAAGGTGGGCTCTAGAGGAACAGCTCAATAGACCATGCATGTGTGTTATTATATGTTGTATAATATATCATAAGAGGGGATTACAAGCCAGCCATGGTGGCGCACGCCTTTAATCCCAGCACTCAGGAGGCAGAGGCAAGCAGATCACTATGAGTTTGAGGCCAGCCTGGTCTACAAAGTGAGTACAGGACAGCCAAGGCTACACAGAGAAACTTCTCAAAATCAAAAAATGAAAGAAAGAAAACCCAAAATATAAAAGATAAAATAAATAAATAGGAATTTATTAGGTTGATTTACATGATAGGAATTGGGTAGTCCAAAATTGGCCATCTGCACACTGTAGAAGCCAAGAACCCAGGTAGCTGCTCAGACCCAGAAGCAGCCTGCCACAGTAGTCTTGAACTGAATCTGTGTCCAGAGTTAATTCTGAGTCCATGCTGATGCTGGTATCTGAGCTGAGCAGCAGTGATAGCCACACTTGTTCAGAAAGGAGGGCAAGCATGCGCTCTCTTCCCTCAGACTTTTTTATCTGGGCTGCCCCGAGGGTGGGTCTTTCCCTTGAGTCTTTCCTTCCAAGCCAGTGTCCCACACGTGTCCTCTCAGGGAGCATCCTGAGAGAGACGCACACAGGTGTAGCTATTCCTTGATCCAAAACCACCATCACTGACTGGAACCTGGTAAAGTGTGTGTGTCAAAATTCACCTTCTTTTTGGTAAGGTCTTTGCAGGGTGTTTTTCTACTGTTCCCTTTCCTGTCCTCTCCCCACCCACCTGCCTGTGCTAGAACCAACTATGGATGCTTGCTGCTCCCACATTGCAACAGGAGAGCCTTTTCCTAAAGCTGGGCAAAAAGAAAAGAAATGACAGAAAGAAAACAGAGAAGGAAGCCAGGTAGCCAGGTGTGGTGGCGCATGCCTTTAATCCCAGCACTTGGGAGGCAGAAGCAGGTGGATCAATGTGAGTTCGAGGCCAGCCTGGTCTACAAAGTGAGTCCAGGACAGCCAAGATAACACAGAGAGATCCTGTCTTGAAAACTTGAAAAACCAAAGAAGGAGAGAGAGAGAGAGAGAGAGAGAGAGAGAGAGAGAGAGAGAGAGACTTTTTCTAGACTCTGTCCTTGCTAAACTCAGGCCAATGAAGCGGATATCATTACACACCTTGAGGATGAGGCTGATGGGCAGCTGTTGCCCTAAAGCTGGGCTCCAGGGAAGACAGGAGGCTTCTCTTTAGGATTTCCCTGTCTCGGGGCCATTGCTAAGGCACTAACAGGGCACAAGAGCAAGCAGTCCTGGCTTTGGAAGAGACCGTGTTATCCCCACCACCGTGAAATCCACTCCTCCTTGCACCACCAAAGACATTAACCAGGCCTGTGGCAGGACAGGGGGTGGGGGTGTATGGGGGTGTGTGGGGGTTGGGGGGTTGGGGGTGGAATCACTCAGTCACTTGGGTAATCCCATATCCTTCTACAGCGTGGCTGATTTTTTTTTGTTGTTGTTGTTTTTGTTTTTTGTTTTTCGAGACAGGGTTTCTCTGTGTAGCCTTGGCCATCCTGGACTCACTTTGTAGACCAGGCTGGCCTCGAACTCACAGCAATCCACCTGCCTCTGCCTCCCGAGTGCTGGGATTAAAGGCGTGCGCCACCACGCCCCGCTAGCGTGGCTGATTTAATGGAGAAGCTAACGGAGACATGTCAAGCACCTTCAATGCCAAGCATCACTTGACTATTTGAATCACAGAAGCAGTATCTAAAACGGGGGGAGGGGACAACACTATCCCTTTTAGGGAAAAATAGCTAAGTGGATAATGGGAAGATGCTAGTCTAACGCCTGAGAAGTACCCAAGAGCTTCGCCATCTCCCTCTGTGTGACACATTCCTCCTGTCCACAGTGTAGCTGTTTTCTACAGAGTTCCTGGAAAGCAGGGGTGTCTCTGTAACTTCCCGACCACTGGCCTGCTAAGTCCCCAAGAGAGAGTGACTATTTGCCTAAGGACCAACTTTTTAAAAAAAATTACTTATTTATTTGTTATGTATACAGTGTATGCCTGCCTGTATGTACACCAGAAGAGGTTATCAGAGCTCATAGATGGTTGGGAGCCACCATGTGGTTGCTGGGAATTGAACTCAGACCCTTTAGAAGAGCAGTCAGTGCTCTTAACCTCTGAGCCATCTCTCTAGGACTTTTTATCTTTTCTTTTTTTAAGACAGGGTCTCTTTGTGAAGCTTTAGCTGTCCTGAAACTCACTCTATAGACGAGGCTGGCCTCGAACTCACAGAGATCTGCCTGCCTCTGCCTCCTGACTGCTGAGGTTAAAAGTGAGTGCCACCACCACCCAGCTAAGACCAACTTTTTAAAAAGTATTTTTTATTATTATTTTTCATTATGCTTACCTGTGAGTATATGCACATGAGCGCGGATGCCTAGAGGCCACAGGCACTAGATACCCCTGGAGCTAGAGTTACAGGCAGTAATGAGCTGACTAGTGTGGGTACTAGACACCAAACTCAGGTCCTCTGCAAGAGCTGTATTAACTCTTAACCACTGAATCATCTCTCCAGCACCAGGACCAACATCTCTGTCTTCCTTTTGTCTTTTTGTCTGTCTGTCTGCCTGTCTTTCTGCCTGTTTCTTTTTCTCTCTCTGTTGCATGTTGACTTGTTTTTTGGTTTTCCCTCCTTCCTTCTTTGGTTTTTTGTTGTTGTGCTGTTGTTGTTGAGACAGGATTTTCTCTGTGTAACCCTGGCTGTCCTGGAACTCACTCTGTTGACCAGGCTGACCTTGAATTTAAAAATCCACCTGCCTCTGCCTCCTGAGTACTGAGATTAAAGGCATATGCTACCATATACAGCTTTTTTTTTTTTTTTTTAAAGGCAGATATCATTAGGTAGCCTTGATTGGTCTTGCACTCACAGAGTTTGATTGCCTCTGCTTCCTGAATGCTGGGACTAAAGGCATGTGATACCATGCCTGGCTCAGGAATAACTTCTTTTTTTTTTCTGAGACAGGGTCTTTCTGTGTAGTCTTGACTGTCCTGGACTCCGCTTCGTAGACCAGGCTGGCCTCAGATTCACAGCAATCCACCTGCCTTTGCCTCCTGAGTGCTGAGATCAAAGGCATGTGCCACCATGCCTGGCTTATAGGAATAACTTCTTAACAGGTCCATGAGACGTAACTAGTTTTGGAGGGATTGTCCCTAAGATTTTTTTTTTTTTTAAGTTTTATTCTCTGTATGAGTATAAGCCACATGGGAACGGGTGTCCTTGGAGGGCAGAAGAGGTGTCAGTTGCCTGGGAGATGAAATTACAGATGGATGTGAGACACCGAAAGCTACCCAATGAAAGTAGGAAGAGCCAAATTCAGGTTCTATGAAAGAACCACTTAACGCTCTCTCTAGCCTCAAGACATGCCTAGTCTGCCCTGACAAAAACGTTGTGTTTCTGTATGGGTTTTTTTTTTAATTGTTGTTGTTTTGTTTTGTTTTTCGAGACAGGGTTTCTCTGTGTAACCTTGGCTGTCCTGGACTCACTTTGTAGACCAGGCTGGCCTCGAACTCACAGCGAGCCACCTGCCTTTGCTCCCTGAGTGCTGGGACTAAAGGCGTGCGCAACCACACTTGGCTGTGCTTCTGTATTGAGGGGCAACAGATCTAAGCCCCTGGGCTCCCTTCCTGTACACAAGCTGTCTAGCTGGTTCTGGGTAAAGCCTGGGGGTGATTGGGCATAGACGAGGAATCCCATGTAACCATGAAAATCGGTTTCAGAGTGTGTTTAATGTCTAGAACATTCTAATCTAGTTAGTGTTTGGAGAAAGAGTGTTGTTAAAGAGTCACTCCAAGATGGTCCACACATTTCCCTAGCTAATTGTAGACAAAGAAGACAAGATTATGCTGGTGACAGTAGCACACGCCTGTAAGCCCAGCACTCGGGGGGGGGGGGGGGGCGTAGAGGCTGGGGGATCTCTGTGAGTTCAAGGCCAGCCTGGTCTACAAAGTGAGTCCAGGACAGACAGTGCTACACAGAGAAACCCTGTCTTAAAAAACCAAAAGAAATGGGAGGGGGAGGAGGAGGGGGAGGAGGAGCAGGAGGAAGAGGAAGAAAGACTAGCAAGTCACAACCACCTTCATACCTCAGTTTCCCAGGTCCTGGGGTTACAGGTACATGTCACTACACATGGCTTTAACATACTTATAGGTTTTTTGTTTGTTTGTTTGTTTTGCACTAGGGTCTCACTATGTAGCTCTGACTGGTCTGGAACCAGGATGGCCTCCAACTCACAGAAATCCACCTGCCTCTGCCTCCTGAGTGCTGGGATTAAAGGTATGTCACCATGCCTGGCCTTGAACATACAGTTTTAATAAATCATTATTACGATTTTAGAGTCAAACAACAACAAAAATCACCACTAAGGGGGATAAACATAAATAATTTTTTCTCTATAATTGTGTTTTTATTTTTTAAATATGTTATCAAGTGATCTTGAACTTATTTTTCTGTTGTTAATGGTTTATTTGCTTTAATGTATGTTGGTTATTTTGCCTGCATGTAAGTCTGACTGAGAGTGTTGGATTCCCTGAAACTGGCGTTACAGACAGTTGTGAACTGCCATGTGGGTGCTGGGAATTGAACCTAGGTCCTCTGGAAGAGCAACCAGCTGGTGCTCTTAACCACTGAGCCATCTCTCCAGCCCCAGCCTTGAACTTATGATCTTCCTGCTTCAGCATCCTCACTGTAGGAATTCTAGGTATGTACCATCACACCAGAACCCAGGGCCTCATGCATACTTGGCAAGTACCACAGCAAATGAGCCACATCCCTTATTATGTTTAACATAGGATGCTTCAAATCGGCTTGTGACCACTTTTATCTTCCTCTCATATGCCCACACTGAAACCCTAAAGATGAAACTCACATAGCACCTCCTCCCTGACATGGCAACTAAGTCTAAGGCAAGGGCAGATGTGAAGTAACTGGTAACTGATACCACAAAGTATATGCCACTTATTGACGTGTGACATGCATATCGGGGGGGGGGGGGGGCGGTGGCAAGCATGGGGAGGAAGTGGTTAGCTCTGTCGGGGTCCAAGGAAGGCACCTTAGAGGCACTAACATACAGCTGAGCCTTGAGAGACAAAAACGACTAAGTGGGCATGAAAGTGTTTCCATCTTGTGCAAAACTTGAGTAAAAGCATAGAGGAGAGAGGCCAGGTTACAAGTAAGTGTGCACTCTGGAGGCAAGTGTTTGCTATGGGTAATTTACAGGTTCCAGAGAAGAGCTTGCTGGTCCTCTGGGTGGGGAGGTTCTGCCTGGCTTGTCCCCACAGAGTATGATGTCATGATAAAGTGATGGTCAGGGGGCTCTCCTCAGTACCACCTCCTTGCTGGGTGACTTAACCCCTTTTTCTTCCTTTCTTTCTTCTTATTTAAATATTTTAAATGGCTCGTTTGTTTTTATTTCATGTGCACTGCTATTTTGCCTTCGTGTATGCCTGTATGAGGGCATCAGGTCTCCTGGAGCTGGAGTTACAGACAGTTGTAAGCTGCCATGTGGGTGCTGGGAATTGAACCTGGGTCCTCTGGAAGAGCAGTCAGTGCTCTTAGCCACTGAGCCATCTCTCCAGCCCTGGCTCTGTATTTGTAATCTCTAAAATGGCAAAGAGGATATTTCCATCTCAATAGCTTGGACATAGGACTAGTGGAGGATAACCTTTCATCTTCTTTTTTTTTTTTTTTTTTTTAAACTTTTAAGATTACATTTACTTATTGGGTATGCGCATGTGTGTTTGTATGATCGATCACCTGCATGTATGTGTGCACAGCATGTGTGTGGAGGTCAGAGGTCAGTTTTAGGCATCTTGTTAGTCTTGATGTGTGTGGCTCTGTTTTAAGTACTTTGGCATATGTTAGTTCATCTTCAGAGAAAAAGAAAAACCCTGTCAGGAGTTATAGATGAGGGAACTGGGATACAGCGAGATCAACTAAACCATCTGAAATCCTATAGCAAGACACTGACACATCCCTGTCCCCAGAGCCCAGCACTTCACTGCACTTCTTTTTTTTTTTTTTTTTTGGTTTTTTCGAGACAGGGTTTCTCTGTGTAGCCTTGGCCACCCTGGGCTCACTTTGTAGACCAGGCTGGCCTCGAACTCCCAGCGATCCGCCTGCCTCTGCCTCCCGAGTGCTGGGATTAAAGGCATGTGCCACCACGCCCGGCTACCACTGCACTTCTTGTGATAACAACAATGATAGCAAGCATTCAAAGTGTTTGTGCGTTTGTGCTGGCAGTCACATGGTCACTCACTGCTCAGGGACCCAGAAGTAGGTACCCCCATCATCCCAGTTTCACAGATAAGGGAGCTGGGCACAGAGACGTTGAGTCAGTTGCTGCTTTTTGGCAAAGTCATGGGTAGTCAGGCTGTGTAGTTTATTCCTCACTAGGTTCATATTCAACAAGGAATGCCTGTTTTGCTTATTGTTTTTTTTATTGTTCTAAGAAGAGTTGAGGTGATCCTTGACTCCATGGAGAATTTGAAGCCAGCCTGAGGTACATGAGAACTGAGAGAGAGAGACTGAGTGAGAGTGGGCTGGGTGGAACAGGCACTATGACTCTCTGGAGAAAAAAATTCTCCCTTCTTAGAGGGAAACAGGTGCCTCCCATTCTATCTTCCTGGTGCCACCTCATTGGCCCTTGAGCACTAGTGGGGGTGGGAAAAAATGTGTGGAAGAGCCTCACTTAGGTTGTCTGACATAGTTCCAAAGCAGTGAGTGCCTGCGGAGGCCTCCCTCGCCAGGTAATTCTTCATAAGACAAAACAGAGGTGGGTGTAATGGCTCACAACTGTAACTCCATCTGTGGCCGAAGAATTACTGGGCGTTTGAGGCCAGTCTGGATAACATAGCAAGTGTCAGGTAAGCTAAGGTTGTATAGCAAGACTGCAGAGATGGGAGAGAGGAAGGAAGGAAGAGGACGGAGGGGAGGGAAGGGAGAAAGAGACCCTCACCTCCCTGAGAAAGAGCTAGGCTTTTTGGGACCTAAGGAGATGGTGGGACTGGGGTCCTGGGGACCAGCCCCTCGGCAGCCCCACATGCAGCTTGCAGGGCCTGCTCCTCTTGTCTATGGTGCAGGTCAAGTCTCCTGGCCAGGAGGGACATCACATACCTGTGCCTGGTCCTTTGGGGACGGACTGGAGTCCGCCTGAAGGAGCCGAGACTGAAAGGAGAGAGAGCACGGATTCATTTATGTGTTGAGCCTGGATTAGTGTTTTCTTCTGAGTGCCTCCACCTCCCAAGTGTTGGGATTACAGGCACGTGCACCACCACAGTCTCTTCCTCACTTTCTGTGCAGAGATGCCCTTGGCCATTATGGTAAAGGCTGAATCAAACCGATTCATGTGAATCCAGAGTAAAGTCCTGATGAAGGGTAGGAGTTTTGTGAATAGTCCTATCGACTCCCTCTCATTGCTTATTAGTTGTGGAGAGAGAGTCAGAGAGAGAGAGAGAGAGAGAGAGAGAGAGATAGCATTCTATCAGAATTAATGTCATCTCTGTGGTTCACAGGGACATCTTGTGCTTTCAGATGTGATACCCTGGGGACATTGCCCATGCAGTATTCCAGGTAACAGTGAAGAATATCATGAGAAAATGTCAACAAGCAAACACAAAACGAGGCACTTTCAAGTAAAATAAAATAAAATAAAAAAATAAGGAAGGGGTCTGTATCTTTAAAAAATATTCATGCATATTGGTCTTGGGTCTGCATGTATGTCTGTGCAGCATGCGCATGCCTGGTGCCCAACTAACATCAGAGGAAGGCATTGAATCTCCTGGAACTGAAGGTACAGGTGCTTATGAGCTGCCATGTGGGTCCTGGGAATTGAACCCAGGTCCTCTGGAAGAGCAGCCAGTATTCTAAACCACTGAGCCATCACTCTAGCCCCGTGTAGGTCTGGAGTCTATATTGTTTAAAATGCCAGCTATATAATATGTAATGTGTTGGAGTAAATAAAATATATTAATTATTTATGTCTTTGCTATGACCAAATAAGCTGCAAAAAGCAGCTGCGGGCAAGGCTTTGTTTTGGCTCACAGTTCAGAGGCATACAATCCATCATGGCCGCCTGCCTACGGACCAACAAAACGGAGAAGGAGCAATGGTAGGGCTCATCTGGCTTTCTCCCCCCGCCCCTTTATTCAGGTGAGGTCCCCAGTTCATGGGATGACGTCACCCACATTCAGAGACTCATCCTCTGAAAACTACCTCATAGAACCCAAAGGTGTGCTTCATGCATACCCTGTTTATTAATACAATCAGGTTGATGATAGAATTAACAATCACAGAAAAAAAAAGTTGGAATATGAGTGACCGATTAAATGAAAAGATCATATGAATAAGTAAAGTTAATGGCTGGGCTGTGGTGTTTGGAAGCATAGAGGTCTTTACAGGTCCCAGCTATGATGCATGAAAGCCATAAGGTCCAGAAAAATAACAATAAGCGAACAAACAAAAGTTAGAAAAAGAGCCCGCTGTGGTGGTTCATGCCTTTAATCCCAGCACCCAGAAGGCAAAAACAGGGGGATATATGGAATTCAAGGCCAGGGGCATTTACAGCGCAAGTTCTATGCCAGGCCAGGCCTGCTACCTAAAAAGTAGCAAAGCAAAAAAAATAAATAAATTTAAAAAATTAAAAAATAAAAATCCTCAGTGAGTTAGCATGAGAAAGAATGTGAATTCTGCAAAGCTGGGTAAAAAATAGGTGTTTACTGTAAATTTGAAAACATGCAACCCCCGCTTTACTATTTTTTTTAAAAAAAATATTTACTTTGAGTTTTCCCTGCATAAACTCTGCAGTCACCTTTGGCTCTGGGCTCTGGGGTAAGGAGTGAATTCCAAGGGAGCATTTAGCCACATTTTAAAAATAGCGCAATGGGAAGAAGCAGCATTCCCAGCACGCGGCAGGCGCCGTATGGTCAAAGGCAAGGAGGTGTGACGTGAAGCACAGATGACACAAAGGGCTGGTGCGCGCAAAAGGGGTGAAAGGCTAGCCCAGCGGTCGACCTTCCAAGACAAACTGCTCTTGTCTGGGCTGCAAAACGTGTTCCTCCCCGCCTTCCCACAGGCTTGTTCCCTCGCTTGCTCTCAGAGGATTCGTATGTACGACACATAATCAGACCCGAGCAGCCGCCCTTAGAGGAGCCAGTACCGAATTTGGGAAAACCATGGAACTGAATTTTGCCTGTCTACGTGGAATGAGTACAAAGCACCGACCGCGCCAATTGTAGAAGCGAAGTCGCTTTTCCACATACAATCTACTGCCGCAATCTGTGAATGAGCAAGAGATCAACCCAACCAATCAGGGCCCAGTATACCTCAGCCAATCCCAGCTCAGCGATGCACTAGGCTGGGCGGGACTGGCCCTCCAAAGAGCTGTTTGTTGGCCTGGTGCCCCTGCCCCCACAGCCCTGGCGTACAGTTCTAGGGAGAAAGAGGCCTGGAAGCGGCCCCGCAAAGTAGATTAAACCAAAAGTGCAGGCAGAGAACGCTAACCATGGACTGCTGCAGCCATAGCAACGCCCGCATTTGCCTTACACAATGTACCTAGGACATCCTAGGAGGGTGTGAGTGCCTCAAGAGGAAGAGGGTCTAGAACAGTGGTTCTCAACCTTCTTAATGCTGCGACAGGTCCTCATGTTGTGGTGACAGCCCCCCTCCCCCACCATAGACTATCGTCCCTACGTCATGACTCAATTTTGCTATTGTCATAAATCATAATGTAAATATTTTTGGAGATAGAGGGTTGCTGAAGGGGTCGTGACTCACGTGTTGAGAACCACTAGTCTAGAAGGCTATGAGGCCTCTCCACTTTGTCCCACCTGGACAGGTGGGGACCCCTCCGTTTCTTCTCGGGAGGGAAAAAGGAAGTTGGTGTACTAGAGGGTAGGGTTGCTCAAAAAAGCTGTATCCCAGTACTTCCAGCAGCCATGACAAAACTGGGGGTGGGGGTTGGGGAGAGAAGGAATGCCTCCCCAAGGAAGACATACCATACCCACATAGCCTGTCTCCTGACCTCTTAGTTCTTTTAGGATTCTAGCATGAAGCCCACCCACCACATCTCAAGCTAATCTCCAACTGGTAGCTTTTCTACGGTGTTTTCCATCAGTTTTTCTCAAGCCTGGGACGAGGCTGGATGACAGCCTGACCTATATTGATACTGACATAGGAGACAGGAAACAAAAGGGCTGGAGGTGTGACTCAGTGCACAGCACTTGCTCAGTACTTTTGTGCTTCAGTGTCCAGTACAGCCCAAACAAAAGCAAGGCAAGAGGACTAGGCGAAGATAGGGTGCGTTGAATCTGAAGTTCTAGGTGCTGGAGAGATGGCTCAGCAGCTAAGAGCTCTGGCTGCTCCTCCACTGAACCCACATAGTGCTCATCAACTGCCTGTGACCCCAGTTCCAGAGGGTCAGTAGTGAGGGACATAGGCATGTACACACATGTATGCAGGCAAAACACCCATATCCATAAAACGAATCTTTGAGTTTGAGGTCCCATACTGTGTATCAGGCCTTGTGCTAAGCATTTTATGTTCACTTAGATCAAAACTGAACTAGGTCTATAATTAGTACTGTCAACTACACAAGATCTGGAAGCGCCTGGGAGGCAGGCTCTACGCACGTCTCTAGGGGACTATCCTGAGTATGTTGAGCTAGGAAGACCTCTACCTGCTATAAGCGGCACTAGTCTCTTTTTAAAAGGTAATTTTAAATTTAATTATTTTTTAATTGTGTGTACGTGTGTGTTTACATGTGTGTGTGTGCGTGCACATGGGTACAAGTGCTCCCAGAGGCCTGAGGTGTTGGATCCCCTAGAGTTGAAGTTAAAAACAGTTGTGAGCTTCCAAATGTGGGTGCTAGGAATCAGACTTGGGTCCTCTGGAACAGCAATAGGTGCTCAAAGGTGCTAAGAGAAAATAGGCGGTATTTGCCAAGTTCAGTCAACACTCAGCCCTGAGGGGCTCTGCTTCACAAACTCACTACCTGCCAGGGCTAGGCCAGAGGTGGTGAGATTTACAGAGGCACATGGGTGCAAAAGGGTAGAAGTGGACAGGATGCTGGGCCAGCCCAAGGGCTGATCAGACCTTCTGTCCAGTCGTCCTTGAGAATAATAAAGTGAAAACCTCTACCCCGGGATATTCTGAACTCAGGTTTCTCCTGAGGACCAAACTGCAGGGCCCAGGAAGAAGAGAAGTAGGACACATGGGACTGTGAAATAAAACTTCCCTTATTCCCAAGACGAAAACATCACAAGGAACATGATCCCTCTAGTTGCATCCAGAATCAATAAAGACACTAACATAATTACCACAGGAAATCTAGAGGCACTCAAAACTTTCCCATTAAATAAAGTATCGGAACCGCCACTTGCTACTTAGTGATATTGTAATTTGGGTACTTGTCACACCTACCTTAACCACCTCCCTGGAGGCATCACATGACAGTGCCTATACCCTTGCCTGGCGTATGGTGAGTCTTGGTGGAGCTGTGCAGCATGGGGGCATTACCTTTCTGTAGTCTGGTGCCTTTTCACCCACCCTTCTCTGTGGCACCACGGTACCAACCAGCCCTCCTTTCCCAGCCCAGTAACACAGAGTGCACACCTGGGGAGGAAACAGCACTTCAGTCTCGTCTCTGCCCTCCCTCACAGCGAACTGAGGGAGCTTCTGCGGCATTAAGCAATCCATCATAACAGTTGTGACTGGTTAACTTTAATTTGTCAAAATAAATCTGCAGTATTTTGCATGTTAGTAATACAGTGCTGGTATTGACAGGTAAAATCATCATCCGTGTACATAGAAACCTTCATTTAGGAGCACACCTCAGGAGGGAAATGAATACACAGTAAAAGGTAAGTGCAGGCCAAGCAGCGAGCCCTAGAGCAAGCATAACAGGCTGGATGTCAGATTTGAGGATTATCTAATACAACTGTTTAGCTGCCAATCTGATAAAAGGGAAAGCTCTCCACTAGGTTACAACCAGGAGGGAGAACACACTCTGCCTTTCTGTAGAGTGGTGGCCGCCGGTGCCTTCAGCACGTGGTTGAGTCGGTTCCTCGGCATCACGACTCGGTTTCAGTTCCAAGACACGGGAGGATTTCGCCACACAACCTGTCTGTGCCCCCTTTGCAGTGGCCTACCCTCACCCCAATCCTGCCATCAGCTCTCTCTCTCCCTCCCCAAAGAAGACACACCGTGGCTTTATTATTGCAGACAAGCTTCTTAAGTGAATAAAGTATGCTGCATACAAAATAGCATTTTAGCTGAAGTCATACAATGAATTCTCACTGCTGTTTACAATGAATTGACAAAACAATCATTTTTAGTATATATCTTTTTTTTCCCCTGTAAGAACTGATACTTTCAGGATCTTATGACAGCGTTGTAGCCTGGGGGAAGGGCCTACACCTTCCTTTCTACTTTGAGGACTGCCCCTTGGCCACTGTGGAGGAAGCCTGGGCTGTCTGAACCACGAAGGACCATGGCTGCCAGCACAACAGAGATGACAGGCCCAGCAGGCAGAGCACATGCCAGGAAATGAGGGTTTCCTCCACATGTGACCACTGCCATCCCAGGTCTCAGCAGTGCCATTCCTAGGCCTTCCCCACATAAGCCCTTCCAGTAGCTCACACATAATGATCTACATATTAAAAACAAACCATTTTCAACTGTGGATAAGAACTGCTGTAACAAAGTCATAGCTACATATTTTTCTCTACATTTTGTTTATTGAGACAAACTAATTAAAAGGCACAAACATAGGGCATGTTTACATGGACATTATAACAAACATATACATTAAAAGTGTAGGAATGTGTTGCCTTCCTGCTAAACAGAAAGTTCCTAAGCTTTATATATACAAAAGTTGTACAATTTAATGTCCTAAAGTACAAAAGATCATTTATAAAATTATTTTACACTAGGTACTATTTATTTTAATTTTTTCTTACTCTGTAGTTCATCCCCCTAGAACTGTTTTGTATAATGACACACAGATACCTGTCCCTGATGTGTAAGTCTGCCTCAGATGCAAGGTGTTTTGATGTTTGTACTGACACAGTGGGGTATAAACGGAAGTCATCTGGTGTGACAGTCCTGCATGCATTCTGCAGGGCTATCAAAAACTCATTCCCATTTCTCTTAACTGCAAGATTAAAAATAAAAAAGACCCCAAACACATTGCAATGTTAAAAAAAAAAAAAAGAAAAAGAAAAGACAGCATCTTGGTTTGAATGAACTCTTCTTTCTTTAACACAATATTTGAAAACATGAAGTGCGGCATGATGGCGTAGAAAGTATCTGTTTCCCTAGCTTTTGGTTTCTACTGTATGTACAGGGATAAAACATCCTGCTAAGAAACAAAAGCACATGTCTCAACGTGCACAATCATTGCAGGGTTTCCATGGAGCATGCAGACAGCTGCATCCCTGAAAACTCCAGAAAGCGGATACAAGTGTTTTGTTTTTTAAAGGAAAAAAAAAGTGATGTCCATATTTACAAAGTTGAACAAATCTGCACAATACTTGATTAAACAGAAGGGGAGGGGGGAAAGATACACTCTGCTTGTTCTGAAGGGGCATACTACCTAGTTAGTGGTTAGAATAAAAACTGTATACAATTTAATATAAGACATAAACTCTAGTGAGCATCTAACACATCTGTGCCTGCTGTAACACCAACAGACGTTGATTGGGAGAGAGAGGGGCATATCACATCCCAGTGCCTCCAATGTCTTCCAATTTAAAGCAATAGATTTTAACTGTTCCAAAGTTCTTTTGCTCCTAAACAGGACCCGCTTTGGCCTGTTAGGAGCCTGCTGTGTGCACACCTGACTTCTCAGCCAGCTGCAGCTTTTTCTCATCAAAACACAATTTGTTTGGTTCTTTTTTTTTAAGTTTTTTTTTTCTTTTTTAAAAAAAGTCAACTACAATGCTATATTCCATCAGGATTAATATGCTGAGCAATATTTACATCTCCAAATATCAGGTCACAATCCCTATTATATGTTGAAGTTAGAATGATAAATTATCATATGCTTTGCATATCAGAGCTGGTATCACCTTTCCCATAGGGAATGCTGCCTGAAATTAACATATTCCCAAAGGTAAAATGCATATTCTCTGAAATGCATTTTATTATGACAATGCATCTATTTACTCAGACCAACAGAAAAACACAGACAATTCGACACTAGCTCTCAGTCTGCGGGTCTAGAACCTCAGGTTAAAACCATCCACCTGGCATAGAGGGAAAAACTGCTAGTGTTTACAATAAAATGATTTTATTGTATTAAAACAATAATAATTAAAAACAAATAATGCTTTTTTTTTTTCATTTTGAAATGTGTTTTATGATTGGCTTTATTTCTGGCGTCTCACCTTGCCAGCTATGATCCTGTTTAAGCAATGCTGTCAGGTAGAGGGGGTTTCTGGTTAAACTAAAGTGGTCCAGCAGTAAGTTACACGCACTCCCTACTCTGAACCCCAGCCAAATTGGAGCAAAATGCTACTACACTCTTACTAACTAACGTAATAAAACCTCCCAATTTCATAGTCTGCTTTTTGCTTTAATCAACTAAAAGTAAGTTGCTGGTAAATATTTACTTTAACCCATATTTTGACTTCATAATACTGTTTACCAAGGTGGCGATGTAGGCAAAGCTTGGGGCAAAAAAGGCATGCTTTCTACAGGCCTCATTGCTATATTGAGAGGAGCAGCTAATGTCATAGGCGTGGGCAAGTTCATTGGAGATGTGATGGTGACAGGGTGTGCTATGTTCACTGGGGCGGTTACAGGGGTGGGGAGGTTCACTGGGGTGGTGAGTGTTAGAGGCGAGGTCATGGATAATGGACTGGTTATGGTTACGGGATGCCCTATGTTCATCGGGCTGGTTATATTAACTGCACTTGAAACGTTTACTGGACTTCTCATGCTCATTGCAGCTGCCACTGTGACTGGGTTTGACATAGTCCCAGACGACACAGAGGACGTTATATTGAATGGAGTTGTGAGAGTCACAGGTGTCGTAGCAGCCGTGGAGGTTTGGCACAGGTTGGCAGCTTCTAAAATGAGAAAACAAAGGGGACTTTAGACTCTTAAAACTGTGAGCAAAATTCAGCTCCTGAATTAATTTCTCTTAATTAAAAAGAACACGTAATAATCAAATTACAGTTTCTAGCAAGTGATCAAATTTAACGAAAGGGCCTTCTGAGCACAATCCTGAGCACAGCATACCCCACGGTATCAATCTCTTCTCTG
Organism: Acomys russatus; assembly: GCF_903995435.1. NCBI lineage: Eukaryota > Metazoa > Chordata > Mammalia > Rodentia > Muridae > Acomys > Acomys russatus. The sequence continues at coordinate 14,900,638 of NC_067152.1, read as the reverse complement.
ATGCCTGGGAGGACTTGGGCAACTGGCTCAGCCCTGAACTTTGTTTGTTTGGTTGGTTGGTTTGGTTGGTTGGTTTTCGAGGCAGGGTGTCTCTGTGTGACAGCCCTGGCTGTCCTGCACTCACTCTGCAAGCCCTAAACTTTTTATTTCAGTTCACATTTACTTACCTACCTCACAGAGATGCTGAGATCAGTTAACTTCTGCAAGGCACTCTGAGGAGCAGAGGTTCTAAGTAGGGTTAAGTGTCCTCACTACCTTCATGCAGTTCCCGAGTTCAACAGCCTTTCCTGGGGAGTCACCAGGCGGCAGGCCAGTGGGAAGGAGCCTGGCTAGACAGAGCTCTGCCAGTGAGTCTTAGAAGGCACGCTGTACCTAGCAGAGAGGTGTGTACTCATGAACACAGCACGATAAAGGTGTCTTAGGTGTGGAGCCACACTCTGTTGACGTTTTTAAATGGGTAAAGAATGACAAACACTATTTCATTGTCTGTCTGAGTCAGAGGAGAACTAAGCTACATAATGTTGTAGTTTATAATGTTTCTTTTCTTTTTGAGACAGGGTCTTACTATGTGGTCCTGGCTGGCCTGGAACTAGCTATGTAGACCAGGCTGGCCTCAAACTCAGAGATCCTCTGCCTGCCTCTGCCTCCCCAGTGCTGGGATTAAAGGCTTTTGCTACCACACCTGACTTATAAGGATTTTTACGTAAAGAGAAAAGTACTACTCAATATTGTGTTCTTCTTTCCGTCTCACCCCCACTTCCTCTTCTTTCGACTGCTGATGTATCATCTACTTCATGCCCAGCATCAGCTAACTGGACACATCACACATACCACTAAGAACACCAAGTGGGACTACCTAAGGCAAGGAAACCCTGCAGCATGTTGGGGAACCCCAGTCCTGGGTATCCAGCAATGCCAGAATAGTTCTTTGAAAGACCACTGGGGCTAGAGAACTGGCTCAGCGGTTAAGATCACATGTTACTCTTGCAGATGACCTGGGTTCAATTGCCAGCACCTACACGGTGGCTCAGAACAGTATGTATCTCCAGGTCCAGGGGCTCTGAAGCCCTATTCTGGCTTCTGCTGGCACTAGGCATGCACATGGTGCACAGACATACATTCAGGCAAAATATTCATACATAATGTATACATAACTAATAAATCTTAATTTAAAATAAAAGATATCTGGAAGATGACACACCACTCTATCCTGCTCCGTTCAAGAAAATCCAGCACCATCTACCAATATGCCATAAAACGGCAATAAGGAGATAGACCTGTGACACCCATTCAAATTACAGCTGGAGGTGTGCACAGGGTCCACTGAAGGGTCAAACCACTTCAGGTCAGTAAGTAGCTTTTCTGTGATTGGTGTGACCTTATCTGGTATGCGTCACACGACATACTAGGAGCTGCCAAATAAGACTGGTGATAGAAACTATCTAGGGAGGCTTTTTTTTCCCCCCAAATAGATTGCTGGGATATTCAATAGAGAAATGGAACCGAGTGGAAGTGAGTGCGAGAAGGCCGCTCGCTTCCTGCTCCCTGGGTGATGGTGCCACAGCTAGGGTTCTGCTCATGCTCTGCTGAAGGAAGGCATTTCTGCCTCATGCCACCTCCCTGCCTCCCCTCCACTCTTCTCTTCACTCTAGAGGATCAGACTTTTGGCACTGTCCACAGAAGACAAGTGAGCCGTGCCTCATCCTCAAGCACCTTTACTATGGCTTCACATGTGGTACTCCTTCTCCAGTGAAAATACCCTTCACACTGCGACTTAGAATTCCTACACAGTGGCCACCATTCTCAGCCTCTATAACAAAGTCTTCAACAGTAGAGGTGCAGGTGTGTTAGGGCAGGGCCAGTCCTGCGAAAGGCTAGAGGAGAGAGCCAGAGCCAAGAGAAGACAGCAGGACAGTAAGGTCTGAAGTAGGCACCAAAAAAATCAGTGCAGGACCAGCCCTAGAAAGCAGAAAATCAGCTATGAAAAATGAACTTATACACACATAGCTCTTCCATGAGAATATTTTAGAAATTAAAAAAGGAACCCATAATAGGCATCATGGTGCACGTATTTAATCCCAACACTTGGGAGGCAGAGACAGGTAGATCAATGATTTCGAGGCCAACGTGGTCTGCAAAGAGAGTTCTAGGACGGCCAGGGCTACGCGTAGACTTTGTCTCAAAACAAACAACAACAAAAAGGAGCCCATAACACAAGGACGCTGGCATAAAAAGGACTGTAAGCACCCCAGCCTTGAATGTATATGTAACAAAAAGAAAATCCAGAGAAAGAACAAAGCAGAAGCACTGAGGACTTTTCCCAATAATAAAACCTAAATGGAAGCTCTGTTGCTAATAATTAGACTATAGCAAGCCACTGTCCAGTAAGCAGCATTGTAGAGCCAGACTCCTTCACTGCTGCGCTCCCGCTCCGTCACCTGGAGTACTAAATGTAACACTGCCTGAGCTATACCTGCAGCACTAGAAGCCCCTTCTTACCTTTCTTTCTTGCTTTGACAGCTTCTTCCCACAGTCTCAGCGTCTCTACCTGCTTCCCTGGCCAGCTTGTCACATGCTGCTGCTGCTGCTGCTGCTGCTGCTGCTGCTGCTGTTGCTGCTGCTGCTGCTGCTTCTGATTGCTGGTTTCTTCACTCATGCATGCTATTCCAAAGACAAACCACAAACATTGTGTTTACCTTGAAAAGTGCGGCCCTCTATTCAAATGCAAGCTAGGAGCTAGAGATACAGGTCAGCTGCTACAGTGCTTGGCTAACATGCAGGAAGCCCTGGGCTCCATTCTCCACATAAGACTCTGTCAAAAACAAAAACAAACAAAAAAAAAACCCAAGCCAGATGTGGTGACACACACCCTCGATCCCAGTACTTAGGAGGCAGAGGCAGGTGGATCTCTATGAATTCTCAGCCAATCTGATGATCTATATTTCAAGTTCTAGGCCATCCAAGACTATACAGTAAGACCCTGTTCCAGAAACAAAACAAATAAACACCACCAGGCAAACCTAGGTGCTTCGCCTCCTTGTGCCTCTATGACCACTGTCATTTAATTAATAGCTCTATCTGCAGTGCTTCTTTTTTCCTGCTTGTAGCTATATCGCTATATCTGTATATGTTCACTAAAAAACAGGAAACTAGGGCCAGCAAGATTGCTCAACAAGTAAAAGTACCTAGCACCAAGCCTGGTGACCTGAGCTCAATCCCTAAGACTTATGTAGCAGAAGGAAAGAACTGACTCCCCCAGTTCCCTCTGACCTCCACACTTGCACTACGGCATGTGTATGTACACACACTAAATAAATACATTTTCAATAAGCTGCAGAACCAGAGAAAACTAGTATAAGAAAAAAAAAATAATTCTTTGCTAAATTAAAAATGAATTATCTTTGAAAAAGAAAGTTGGATAATGTTAGCATGGGTTTATTATTTAACTATTTATTTAATCACAACGTCACATTAAAAGTTAATTTTTATAAAGTATGGCATGGTAGGTAATGAACCTCCACAAGTGGATGGGATTAAAATACATTAAACTTAGCCAAATATGGTGGCACAGACTTTAAAACTAGTACTTGGGAGGCAGAGGAAGACAGATCTCAGAGTGTCAAGGCTACAAAAACAAAACAAAATAAAAAACATTAAATTTCCCATTTACTTAAGCCATTCACAATCATTTATATATAGAATCTGACTTTCTATTGCATGAAATGCATATGTAATAAGATGTAGAATTGTGAAAATAACTTTCTTCTAGTGGTGAGGAAAATCTTTCAAATAAAAGGCTAGGTAAATTAAGTATTAAATTTTGTCCATGTCTCTGGAATATTTTGCCTTTAACTCTTCAGGCAAGCCAAATATTCAGACCTTCAAATGTTATGATATCCTCTCTCATGTGTTCGTGTGTGTGTGTCCGTGTATGTACAGTGAGAAAAGGTCTCATGTAGCCCAAGCTAGTCTCACTCAAACTATCTCTGATGATGCTAGCCTTGAGTTCCTGATCCTCCTGGTTCTATCTCCCAACTGCTAAGATTATAAATATATGTCATCATACTTTGCTTGAATTTATTATTATTGTATTATATTATTATTTTTAAAATATTTTATTTAATTTTAATTTATGTGCGTTAGTGTGTGTGTGTCAAATTTTGGAGTTACAGTTATGAGCTGCCATGTGGGTGCTGGGAATTGAACCCGGGTCCTTTGGAAGAGCAGGCAGTGCTCTTAACCACTGAGCCATCTCTCCAGCCCTTATATTATTTTGAAATAGGGTCTCATGTGCTCAGGCTGGCCTCAAATGTACGCTACAGCCAACTCTAGTCTTGAACTTCTGATCCTCCTGCTTCCCCCTCCCATGCTCTAGGAATACAGGTGTGAACCTCCACCCTCAGCTGCGACAATTCTGAGCACCAGAGCTTATTCAAACCTCATGAACAACAACACTGAAATAGCTTGGACAAAATTCTGATCCAAGGGTATAATTAGTGGTAGCCAAGTGTGGGACTCGAAGCAAATGAATGGATAGCGTGCGATGCTGTTTGCACACATGTATGTAAAGCATGGTCCCAACAACAACATGCTCTCTCCACGGACGCCTACTTAGTGATGGGAGGAAACAAGGTGAGCAGGGATACAGGCCTGAGAGCACAGTCACGTTAGCTCGGAAATACTGAAGAAAGCCTTAGCAGGCCGTGGTGGCGCACACCTTTAATCCCAGCACTCAGGAGGCAGAGGCAGGCAGATTGCTGTGAGTTTGAGACCAGCCTGGTCTACAAAGCAAGTCCAAGACAGCTAACACAGAGAAATCCTGACTTGAAAACCAAAAAAAGAAAAAAGAAAAAAAAGAAAGAAAAAGAAAAATGCCTGGATTTTCATCAACATGAAAAGCAGAACAGTCTGAAACATCACCTACTTTTGCTGATGCCTTGTTTACACGTATTACAGTTGATACTTTGGCTTTGCCCGTGTGTCTTTAAGTGGCTGGTGATGTACGCTGCACTCAAGAGCTTCCCACAGATGTTACATGATACCTTGCCTTCATGGCGCACCATGTGTGTTCGTAGTCTGTCTTTGGTGGCAAAGGCAGCAGTGCATGTCTGCATGAGGGAGGAAAACTTTTTTTAAATATAGACTATCCTGTTCAACTCATTTTAAAGTACGTATATTTTACACGTTACCTCTACCCATATAAGCAAGCTGGCTGAACTAGTATAATTTTCACTGCATGTGTTACTGAGAATCACAATCATACTAAAACATCTGGTGAATTTTAGATGCTTCTATTTTGGAGCAAGAAAACATATCAACACAGAGTAATGAAAAGATATGAGGTTCACACATGGTTAAACCTAGACTTAGGCCTGGGTGGGACTCAGTGATAGAGTACCTGTCTCATGGCTTCAATTCTCAACACAGCAAGGACAAGATAAAACAAAAGCCTGGATTTAAACTGAGTTTTGCAACTCAATGGACAGTATAATGCTGAACAAGACAGGTAATCTATCTGATGTCTCTATGGAACAGGGTCAATACCTATCACAAAATTCCTGGCAGATTAAGAGCCTGATATGCATGTACTCAGGCAATGGCATTTGTGTTCTTCCTCCAATTAGATTTTTCTTAGAATTCAAGTCATTTACTTAATAAAATCAGTCATTAGCAAACAACTGACAGGAGCACTAAAGAACTTCCAGCAACAAACTGGATCAGGAATGTCTAAAACAATCATTTGATTTAGCAAAATTCTTAACTTCTTCACTATAACAATTTATGTCTAATAAAATCACTAATCTAACTAAGTATATACTTTCAAATTTTCCAATCTGGCAACAGCAGACAAAAATATCTAGTGAACAGTAACAGTTGTCCCAAGGATAAGAGAAAATGCAGTATAAATTCCCCCGTCTCGGGGCCAGCGGTGACTATTTAAGAACAGTGGCAGCTCTTACAGAGGACCCGGGCTTAGTTCCCAGCACTTACACGTTGGCTCACAGGCATCTGTAACTCCAGTGCCAGTCCCAAGGGATCCAACAACCTCTTGTGCCCTGCTTGGGCACCAGGCATGCACACGGGGCACATATGTACATGCAGGCAGTCATTCGTATACATAACGTTAAAAAGTAAATCTTAAGAAGAAATTACAAAGGAGCTGGAGACAAAAGGAGCTCGGCAGTTAAGAGCACTGCCTACCCTGTAAAGGACCCAAGTTCAGTTCCTAGCACCCATGTAGTAGTTCATGCCCACCTGTGACTCTAGTTCCAGGAGATTTTATTGCTCTCTTCTGACCTACCCCGGCCTCTGTGCACATATGGTACACATACATAAACTTAGATATACATACATATATACATGCAGACATATAAAATAGGTATTTATTTAATTACAAAAAATAAAAATATTCCCCTCTAACACCAAAAAATGCTATTGCTTATGAAAAGGTAAATGTAGCTACATAAAAACAGTATCCTTATATTTAAAAAATCTTTTATTATAAAAATGTACTGCCTTATATATTATAAAACTAGAATTTTAGCTGGGCATAGTGGTGCATGCCTTTAATCCCAGCATTCAGGAGGCAAAGGGAGTCCAGGACAGTCAAGGCTACACAGAGAAACCCTGTCTCAAAAAAACAAACAAACAAACAAACAAAAAAAAAACAAGCAAACAAACAAAAAACAACCAAGAATTCCAGTGAACCATATTCATTCCAATCAGTGACTTGAAGACTATTCAAGGACCACAAGATTCTGACTGGCTCTGACTTTCTAGATAACGTGCATCAAGTGCTATGTTAAGGATAAGTCATTTTAACTCTTACTTGGCATTTGAAGGGTCTTTCTGTTGAATGCACATGTTTTACGTGACAGCTTAGGTGATCAGGCCTGTAAAAGAGTTTCAAACAGAAGATGTAACGTGACATGCAGAGAGAATGCTACTTCCGTGACCCTGCGCCTTGGCAGACTACAGGGGTGCGGCACTCTGCAGATTCACCAACTTCTTCTGCCCTCAGTACCACCAATCCTACCTCTCATATCATAAACACGAGTCTTAACCCTGCACCTGTTCTTTTTCTTCAGATCATATTAACTCCTGATTCTTTATCACAAACACTGAAAGGTTTAGTCCCAATACCAGGAATAACTGCCGCTGTGCTAACTCTAATAGCTTTTTTTTCCCCTAATGAAATAGCACACACATAACCAGGCGTGGTGGTGCATACCTGTAATCCCAGCACTTGAGGAGGCAGAGGCAGGAGGATCTCTGCAGGTTCGAGGCCAGCCTGGTCTACAAAGTGAGCCCAGGACAGCCAAGGCTACACAGAGAAACCCTGTCTTGAAAAACCAAAAAAGAAGAAAGAAAAAAGAAAAAGAAATAGCACACACATAAAAAACAGGGAGGGTGCGAGTGGGAGAAAAATCCTCTGAAAAGTTATATTAAGAAAATCCAAGGTCATCCCAACAGGAAAATTCCTTTGCTTTTCACAGTGACCCTTATATCCAGTTCTCCAACTGAACTAGAAACTGGTGGGACTGTTGGGAGTGATAAGAATCCATGTGCCAAATGAAGACCTGGAGCTACCGAAGTGCCTGCTTAGTGACAAAACAGGTTGCCTGCTGTGTCTCCACTTGTCAATCACACCAAGCCAGACTTAGACCTAAACACATAATATTTATCAACAACCTCCTCTGATAGTGCAGACCTGCTCATATAAACCAAGATCACAGACACAAACACAAGTTCACTGATGCTATAATGACAAAGCAAAGCAAAATGCAGTACCTTGAGAAGCCTTTCCCACAAACACTGCAAGTATAGGGTTTGGTGATGCCTCCTTCATGAGACCTCACATGGTAAGTCATGCGGTCCTTCCTCTTGAAGCGCTGATTACAAATAGGACACTCAAAGGGCTTTTCGTCCGAATGGGAAAGCTTGTGCCGATTGAGATGGTACACATCCCGGAAGGCCTTCCCGCACATCTCACAGGCGTGGTTCTTCTTGACAGGCTTACTGGGTTTCTTGACTGACTGGGGCACAGGCATTGCTGTGGTGCTGGCACTGCTGCTAGGGTTGGTGCCCGAGGACGATGTCGTGACTGTTGACAAGATGCCTGCAATAGTTGAAACCAACGAAGTTCGGCTGCTGTCTCCAGCGATGGTGGAGATGAGGGGAACCACTGTGGTGGGGGTTTTCTTTGCCCGAGACACCAACTTGATCCCTGTGTGGCAGGACTGATGGCGCCTCAGGTGATAGCTGTCCCTGAATGCTTTACTGCAGTAAGTGCACACAAATGAAGTTTTGGGTTTTTCTTTTTTAATCCCAATGGCATCTTTTAATGTTTCTGGTGCAGCCTGAGTTTTCTGAGTTATTGGTATTGGAAGCAACGGTTTCTGATCAGGGGGCTCCACAGCGGAACTCAGGAGGGGCAGCAAGCTGTTCTGCGCTGCCTGCTGTTGGTGATGGGAGGCTTCATGGGCCTAAAACCAAATATTTACACTTGAGAAATTGAGCCTCCACAGTGACCTTAACCATTCCACATGCTCAGACCAGAGAGAGCAGGAGAGACAGACCAGGAGCCTGAGAGACGCTCTCTGCAATAGAGCTGCAGTGACCACCTGCCCTCAATAGCTCCAGTTACAAAGCACTGAAAATCGCTGCTGAGCAAACAATTTTACATCGACATCGCTGACAGCAATTGTACTTTCAAAAAGCAGACTAAAGTAAACAGTGCCCTGGCTCATAAAGGACATACTAACTGATGAAACCACTGTTCATTTGACTGTCAATAAAGAAATCAAGTTTAAATAACTTGTGAAAAAAAAACTGCATGCCAGACTGAGTATTGAGCAATACCCTGGGTCGCTTCACCATACAAACTTTATTTATGACTAGTACCATCATCTACTGTCTGTTACTCAGGAAAGAAAAAACACCGGTCGAGATCTCTTCTCTATCAGAAGAAAACTAGTGATTGAGAAAGGGGCTGCTAAGCAACGAGAGGAATATAACTCTGTGAAATACATATGCTGCCTGTTAACTTTACTTATAAAGGTCATCACTTAACTCTACTAAAAGATTTGCCTGAAAGAAAGGCTGTCATTTATCAACTGAGAAGGCATCTGTGAAGGTGGCAAAACACCTGTCAGTTGTTTTTCAGCTCAAGAATCCTCCACTAGAGTCTGCGCCCTTTAACAACACTAGTAAAAGAAAAACCAAACTGCAACCACATTCGCGCCCATCCTCTCCCAGAAGAGGGTTTTGGTAAAGCATTACATACATGCTGTTACGATGCAATGTGCTTCTCCACTTCAAAACTGTAGCTGGACCACTGTTGGGAACTTTTAGCAAACAATGGAAAAAGTTCTGGAAATAGCTCTTCCATTATTCTTGAAATAGCTGACAGTGAGCCCAAGGCCCTATGCTTGGGTTTTATAATGCTAAAGGGATCGTGCTAAGAGCTGCACGTATTTTAACATATAACATCCCAGGAAGAGCCTATCCCACCACCGCAGACACCTCGGACAGCTTTTCTCAACCATCACACTCTGTAGTCACCTGATTAGCTAAGTTGATTAAAGACAGAGAAAACAAACACACACATGCCAAGGAGGCTGGCAGAGCTCCTCTGATGGTCCAGAACATTTGTCCCACACGGTCACCTAATAAAAGGCCAGCAGCTATGCCTGCAACCACTATCCCCTAAAGGGCAGGAGGCGTGCAATCCAAAGGTAGTGGTCTGAATTTAGCAATGCTGACTTAAATGACCTTCAGGCTTTAGAATGACACTCAGAAATTGTGAATACTAATGGGTATCTTTCCAGATTTAATGCCCATACTGAATTACAGCCCATTTTTTCATTCAATTTGCGTGGCTCTTGTAACGTGGCAGCTACGTACCCAGGTGACATCGGGAGAAACATCACAGAATTTGGCCTCTGATCTTACTCTTCTCCAAGCTAAGCAAGATACCCAAGTTTCCACACAGAATGCAAACAGTTAAGAGCCGAAGTGAGCTCAAGATATACAATTTCAAAGGCTAACAGATCAGACGCTGCGGAATGCAAATCTTCTGGACAAACTTCAAACTTTAACAGTTGAGCTATTTCCCAACTCTAAACAACCATTGGAAGGATGAAGGACTAAAAGAAATTACTGTCATGTGACCAATTCCGATGTTTGTGCAGTATGAATTATGTTTACAGCATTGCTGATGCTCACTCACGAGGGTCACACCAGGTCCCTGTATCTTGAGTAAAAAAACGCTGTAGAACCACTACAAGGATGGCTCTCTGAAGGTGGCTAGGGGCCTGCACTTCTTTATGAAGCTGCCAAAGAGGGCAATTTCCCTCAACTTGTTCTATGAGGGAGAGTATTAAATAATCGCGGCCTGCCTTCAATGAAGTGATTTATTTCTCAAATGTAAGTTCTCAGCAAGCTTTTATTTGCCCAGCATCATCCCATCAAAGTTTAAATTTCATCTTCTAACTCAAGTGCACAGCTCTAGCCCTGCCCAAGCTTTTGTTTTTCTGGGACTGGCAAAAAACAAGAGAAATGCTATTTCATCACCCAGGGTGGTAGGATGTGGAACCATGAAATCTCCGCTGCCAGAGGGTAAAAGATTTTGTACTGAAACAAATTAGCATCGGTGAGTCATATCTTGACTGTCCTGTTAGAAGAATCATCCATCAAATATTTTAAGAGCTACACTTTCACTTTCCATCATGTTATCTGGGAAGCAAGCAGGTTATTAAAAAACTGCTTAAAGATATAAACTCCACAGGATGCTCCAAGAAGCAGTTTAGTCCTCCATCTCCCCAGTGAAAGCTACTGACGACTGGAGCTGAGTGTCTATTTGTGCCTTCCCATAGGAAAGACCGGAAGTCTCTTCCCTCACTGTCCTCAACTCTAAATCACAGCTTTTCCAACTATTTTCACAGCACATACAGAATGTCCAAGATCAAATACGAGCTGTCACATTTCCTCACCAGGTGGAAAAAATTAGCAGGCTGACATTAGCTTTATCCAGGAGGAAAAACAAAACAAAAAGCACACAGTTGAAGCAGCTTTAAAAAGTATTTCATGGGATCTTTCAAGTAGCTTCCCAAAGATGAATTGTGGGTTTCTTTACATAACGGAACTTGTTTTGTTTTGCTCAGCGTCCATTAAGTTTATACATCCTCAGTCTGATACTGTTTAAACTACTTCTAAGGCTCATCAGTCCTTTGCTGTAAAATGACCAGTTGTAAGCTTCTTCTAAGGAAAGCACTTGCCATCTTTGCACCAACCCTCACGGCAGCTAGTTCTGTATTTCTTTGCCAGTGCATTAAGTTGATCATCACTTTATTAACAAGTTCATCAACGGACAGTAAACTCATTACTAGATCAAGATGGTAAAGATGAACGTTCATGAGTTCCAAAATCTTAAGAATTTCACATTTTAGTAGGTAATTTATTTCATTAATTACTTAAAATCAAAATGCCTACATTTGAAATATGTCTTAATACGACAAGCCAGATTACACAGTGGGTAATTTTGAACTCTCCAATTCCCCGTATTAACTCCACCGGGATGGGACCAGATGTTTCGAGGATAATCTTTTGAAAATTCTGCATTTCCAAAGGTCTCAAGTATTTAGGAAAATAACTCAAAAGAGGCAGGCGGGAAGGATACACTTTAAAGACGACCTAACCTTCGGTTCTGAAAGTTTCTGCGTGAGCTCATCCCTCTACTGCTCATCTCTACTGTTCATCAACGTATTTGCAAACAGAAACGAAGCAGGAAAAAAAAAAAAGTTCCTAACAGGGGTCCAGCACTGAAGTGGTAGGGGATGGGATGGCTAAAGTATCCGCTACAGTAGCTTTGAAGTTTCTGGAGAATAGAAAAAAAAAAAAAAAAAAAAAAAAAAAAAAAAAGAGCGAAGACCCTCACATTCCTCGAGTGACTCATCGGGGGGCTTTGCACGCGGACTTTGCGCGCTCTCTCTCTCTCTCCGCTTCCCGTCGCCCACAGGGCTAGAGCGAACGCTCGAGCGGGCCGCGAGCGAGACTAGCGAGACGCGCTCCGGAGAAGGTCGGGCCTGCAGGAGTCCCGGCCCCCGCCGCTCCCACTCCCGCCCCCGCCCGGCCCCACAGGCCCGGGGATTCCCCAAGCTCAATGGGACGGCAGCAAGAGAGCTGGACAGAGGCGAGGGGACCAGCTGCCAGGGCACGGCTAGGACTTGGACTAGGAACGGAGAAAAGTTTGCAGAGGGGAACGACGCTCGCAACACCCCCGGCCGGGTACCACCCAGGGGGCGGCGAGAAGGGGGAGTGGCGGCGAAGCCAGAGATACCCGCTATTCCCGGGATGTGGGAGGAGGGTCAGAAAGTCAACACACAAGCACACGCACACAAAAAAAGAGAGGTGACGCGAAAGCGCGAGCGAAAAATGGATGGGGACTCGGAGCGGGACCCGGGGACCCCCTGGCTGCGCCGCGCGGCCTGAGTCCGGCGCGCAGTGGCCGAGCGGCCCGCGCTACCCAGCGGCCCGGCGCCCTCTTTTCTCTGGGCCGCGGGGTGGTGACAGCGGCCGGCCTCCTCCCTTCCCCTTCGGGGCGGGAGGGAAGGGTGTGTGTGTGCGTGTGTGCTTGGGGGGGCCCGGGTTCACCCCGAGGCCTGCTTCTCCCCCGCACCCCGTGAGGCCGCCTCCTTTCACCTCAGCGGCCCGGCTCCGCCGGAGCGGGCGGGCGGAAAAACAAAGGGGGATTAAGGCCGGGCCGGAGAGCGGAGCCGGGAGGGGAGGAGCGCCCGCCCGAGCCCGGCCCGGCCCCCCTGGCCCCCGGCCCCCCCGGGGCCCCCAGTACCTGGAACAGGAACGCGGTCCAGTTGGCCTCCATGGCTGCGGCGGCCGACCCCCCTCCTCCCCACTCCCCCCGCTCGGGGAGCCTCCTCAGCCGGAGGAGGCGACAACAAAGCGGCGGCGGCGGCGGCGGCGGCAGCGGCAGCGGCGGCTCCTCAACATGGCAGCGCCGAGCGCGGCCACTTCCGGTAACCTCCGGGACGCACCACCGCGGCGGCGAGCGCGGGCGGGGGGGGAGCCCCGGCCCGGCCGCCGCCGCCCCCAGCCGCTCCGACCCCCTCCGGGCGTCCCCGCCGCCGGCGCGCCGCCTCGGAGCTCAGCCAGTGCCCGCGGGCGGTGGGGTCAGGGCGCCCGCGCGGGGGCTGGGGTGGGGCCGGGGGCGGGGATGGGGCGCGGCGTCCCCCCCCGCGGGGGTGTGTGATGCTGCGGTCCGTGGCTCAGGCAGCTGGAGCAGGGGGAGCTCAGGAGAGAAGATGGAGGACGCCAGGGTCTGGCGCTGGCCCGCTGGGCACAGCTGGGCAGCCTCGCGTGACTCTGACTTGGTGCCCAGCGGCGTCAAGTCCCTATCATACCCTCAGCAGCAGTCAGAGCTCCGGTTGGTCACCTGGCTCTGCAGTCGGTCAAGCACATCACAGCTTCCACCTACGGACTAGGGGACGCTGGCTTCAAGTGTCCCCTGCCCTCGGGTATTTTCATTCCGGCCAGCTAAGCCCTCAGCGCTCTTGCTATGATAACACCATCGCCCTTTGCGCGGCCTTCCAATTTGAGCAGGGAATTCCACTAGGGTACAGCCTTAGATCCTCCTAGTGTGGAGGGAAACACTTCCCACGCGTTCGGATGTCATTACTGGGTTATTCTTGGGTGATGGGACTGTGCTTCCCCATTCTTCCTTTTCACTCCAGACACAGGAAATTCTACTTGAAAAGCCCTCTCCCACCGCGATTAAAAAAAAAAATGAAAACAAATGAGAAAGTACATAGACAAAGTATTTTAGTCTTTTAGTACATTATTCAATGCCCTCATAAACACACATACACAAAAGTCAGACTTCTGGTTGGACAGCGTCACATGCCGCTGAGGTGACCCCAGCCTGTTTGCAGTTCCCAGTCTTCTGTAGGAGTCAGCCAGCCACTGCTACTGATTGGAATCTGTAGATCATAAGCCCACATGATGTCTTGAGTGTTTTCTATCCTTTCCTCACATAGGAATATCAGACACAAGCTATTATTAAACATGTGTCTCTAGTCCAAGAAATCTGTGGAGGGGAAATGTGGGGGCAGGCTCCATCTAAAGTATTTTTATAAACTTTTTGTTGGTTTTTTTTTTCCTCCAACACGAGGTTTCTGTGTGTAGCCTTGGCTGTCCCAGACTTGCTATGTAGACCAGGCTGGCCTCAAACTCAGTGATCCGCCTGCCCCTGCCTCTGCCTCTGCCTCCCGACTGCGGGGATTAAAGGCGTGCGCCGCCGCCACCACCATGCCCAGTTTATAAACTGGTTTTTAAAAACTCCTCGGCTGGGCACATTATTTCAGGACTTCAACACATTTCAAAGTGAGTCTTATCCCCTCTAGACACTTCTAAGGAAAGACACAGCTTCAGCTTCCCTCAGTATATACACCATCCAATAGTGTAGCTGAAGACTTCTATGGGAATAGAAACTGAAGAGGTACAGAACTTGATCTGTTTTTCCATCCATTAAACAAGCAAATATATTTCCCTCCCACTCTTACATCAGTCACCAGAAAGAATAAAGGGGCTGGGAAATGATAGTCTGGTTCCTTTAACAGTTAACTGCCCATTAGATCCAGCCTGGAGGCCTTGGGTATGAACAAGAAGTCCAGCTATTTGGATGGATCAGTAGCCGTAACCAGAGAACCAGTCAGCCTAAGACAGGAGAGACAGAAAATGAGTTTCTGATATATCCCTCAGCTAAACTGCTACATATCCCCTGTATCAGTCTTGTTTGATGTTTACATATACATGTAACTTAAGGAGAAAATATGCAAACCCAAGAAACAAGACAAAATATGTTACTGCTCTGACCTTGGGCATAGTATGTCCTTCTGTTTCCATTCAGTGGCTACCAGTCTCTGCTTCTTCCCTGTCTAACCCCTTCAAGGTCTCTGTATACGTTTGCTTTCCCTCCTCCCATACATAGCTGCTTTTCTTTCACTGCTCTTTTAAACTGTAATCAAACTAAAGCTTCAGGACTACAAAAACTAGTACTTAATAAATAAATATGGCTCTTATGCCAATACTGTGGGATTTTTTAAAAACTTATTTTGGAATCTAGAAACCCCCTCCCCAGTTTTTCTTATAGTCCCTTTCAGTCAGGGTTTCCCCATGAACAGGAAGTAGAGTTCAAGTGAAAACAGTTAAGCTGTTGCATGGAAGAGACAGGATTTTTAGAGGGAAATGGCTAATTTCATCTCTATCCATAAGATGAAATCAGAATTCTTGATTGTTCAAAATATTTCCTAAAAAGGAAATTAACCATGTTTTAATGATGCCTAAGTTGCTGGGCGTGGTGGCGCACGCCTTTAATCCCAGCACTCAGGGAGGCAGATGCAGATTTCTGTGAGTTTGGAGGCCAACCTGGTCTACAAAGAGGACAGCCAGGGCTCTGTTACACAGAGAAGCCCTGTCTCAGGGCTGGAGAGATGGCTCAGAGGTTAAGAGCACTGGCTGCTCTTCCAAAGATCAATTCCCAGCAACCATATGGTGGCTCACAACCATCTATAATGAGATCTGGTGCCCTCTCTGGAGTACAGAAACACATGTGGGCAGAATACTGTATAAATAATTTAAAAATCTTCTTTAAAACTTAATTATAAAAAAAAAAAAAAAACCAAGAAACCTTGTCTCAAAAAACAAACCAAAAAAAAAAAAGTTTAAGTTGTACTTTTAATTATATGTGTGTGTATGCCTCTGTGTGTGTGTGTGTGTGTGTGTGTGTGTGTGTGTGTGTGTGTGTCAGAAGAGGGTGTTGAATCCCCTGGGACTGGAGTTACAGGCAGTTGTGAGCTGCCATGTGAGCATCAGGAACTAAATCCAGGTCCTCTACAAGAGCAGTATGTACTGAGCCATCTCTCCAGTTCCAACATTTTAAATTTAATTAAAATTTAAATACTTGATATTTTTCGAGTACTTTTCAAGTATTTCATTAAGGAAAAGTGCCTTAAAGTTTGGAATGCGTACTCAAACTCAACCAGATTCAACTATTACAGGAATATAATCAAACCAACTACCATCAAGGACTGCATCCTTAGAAAGGGCATTTCAACCTTTAGGAGATTATCTTTAACCATAAACAAAATGAGTCAGTGCCTTTTCAAAGGCCTATTTCCACAGACCTTATATTGAAGCTCAGTCAAGATTAGAAGTGTCTGCATACAGTATATTATTAAAATCAACTTCTAGTGAAGTGACCAGAATTGACTAGAATAGTGGCACAGGCCTATTTCTATTCCTGTACTTGGGAGGCTGAGAAAAGAATATTATTGAGTGTTTTGAGACTAACCTGGATACAGGTGAGCACAGGTCTGCCAAGGCTCGTTAGCAAGCAAAAACTCTTGAGAGGAGGAGGGAGGGGCAATTGACACCAAAAAGTACTGGCCATAAAGAATTTTCACACCTCAACATCAGCTTCAATACAACCATGGGAGAAAGCATACCCCTGCTAGGGAAAAAAAAAAAAAAAAAGGGAAGGTTTGCCTGGAAGGCCAGCAGAAGTACTCTCCTCCCCTTCTACTGGAACATGCTAATGCTAGTTGTCTGTCTGAACTGGCAAAGTGAACAGAGGAAAACAATAAAGATTTCTTTATTCCTGAATAATGCCTACTTTAGTTCCTTGACAGTGAGAATAGTCACAAGAATCAAATCTACTCATATTATGTAGTAGAATCCAGCTGGTATCTGAGAGAACTTGATTAAAACTGTTATTTTTACAAAAAGTCATGAACCCAGGACTTCAAAAACTGAGTCTAAGGTCATAGAAACATATTTATCATCTTAACTCTTTTTGAGTCTATCAAAAAAAAAATCAACACTATACCTCTCAGTTTCATCAATAAAGCATTTTAGTCATGGATGACAGAATGTACAAAAAATACGAGTCTGAGGGTATAACTCAGTGGGAGAGCACTTGCCTAAGGCAAGTGGTGGTGGCACATGCCTTTGATCCCAGCTTGGAACAAGTTTGAGGCCAGCCTGCTCTATAGAATAAGTTCCAGGACAGCCAAGGCTATATAGAGAAACCCTGTCTCCAAAAACAAACAAACCTAAACAAAAGGTACTTGTCTAGCTTGTGATAAGCCCTAGATTTAATCCTCAGTAAGCAACATTAAACAAAAAGGAATAGTAAACACAAGCAAAATAGGTCACAGCAGGAAAGAAACCAACAGGTCAAAAATACACTAAGTAAGAAATTCAATACTTCTGGAAAACACATTCAGGCACCAACATTTCAAATCCTTTGGACACCTGTTCCTCACTGCCCTTAGATGCCCCAAGGTCCCTAGAGCAATGGATAACTTAACAGCCCTACAAACTTCATGGGCCTGACTGATGAACCACAAAGCTTTGTCTGTTACAATCAAACCATTCAAAGTTGCTTATTTATTGATATAAACCCTTCTCAGTGGCTAACTGAAACTAATCAGTATTATGCCACCAACCTAAAAATGCTATTCATGTGTAATTGTAGTGTCTCTCCAAATGTTTCCACAAAAGATGAACAAAACCAAGCTACTTAGTGAACACACTTTACTTCAACAGAAACAGCTCTCTTCAGTTTCTGCTCTACTGCACCAGTTTGATTTTCTGTTTGCAGAGCTGGGTTGTCTCACAATTTTTGGTAATGAAAGGAACATGGAAATCACAAAACCAGTGTTGTGGAACCTATGCAGCAAGTTCTCTCTCTGGGTTAAAGAAGTGAACAGCAACAATCTAAGTCCTGATGTGACATCACAAGACTAGCTAGATTAGGATCTGGAAAAGCTGTTCTGGTACAGAAAACAAGCCAACTGAGAGCAACAGAAGACCAGGAAAACCTAAGATCTGGCTCAGCTTCTGGAAGTGGGAATTAACTTTTTTCCCCTAAGATTTACTTATTATTATATATACAGTGCTCTATCTGCATATATACCTGCACGCTGTGAGCCACCATGTGGTTGCTGGGAATTGAACTTAGGACCTCTGGAAGAGCAGCCAGTGCTCTTAACCTCTGAGCCATCTCTCCAGCCTGGGGAACTTGCTCTTTTAAGAATGTTTCTGGACTTTGAGTCTCTGAACTGTAAGCTACTACATTTGGCTAACCAGTCCTGGTATGACATGAAAGGGCAGGTGCAGTAGTTATCTCTACACAGGGACAGAAGCTGTACTCAGTCTTTCCTCTCCTCACCCCACCCCCAGCAACATTCACTCTAAATTGTAAATTTATACCCACTGTTGTCAAAAATATTAGATCCTTAGTTTGTGTGCACACTGGCAGCAGCTCACAACTCAGTCTGAGGAAACTTTAGGAGGGCAGGACAGTTTTGACTCAATGAACTTGTTACTATGGTACATAGGGGAGACTAGCTAGTATCTGTGGTCTCAAAGTATACAAGGCCCTATTCGATTGACAGATTTAGCTATCAGTTCTCAGGACCTGATCCTGCCCTCTGCTTTTGTTTTGTTATCTATTTAAGACCTTCCTCACCTTCCAGCTGTTTCCTATTCCCAACTTCCTTTTTCTCCCCATCTCACCTTTCACTTTCTCCCCAATTTCATTCAGCATTACAACTTCAGGGAACAGATGGTAGTCAGCCCAAAACAATACGAATGCTTCCTGTGCATTAGGTATAAAGCCCAAGGCTAGTTTTGTAATACAAACTATTTCTGTTTCCTGGTATTCACTTTAAATAAGAATGTAACATAGCCAGGCAGTGGTGGCGCACACCTTTAATCCCAGCACTTGGGAGGTAGATCTCTGTGAGTTTGAGGCCAGCCTGGTCTACAAAGTTCAGGACAGTCAAGGCTACACAGAGAAACCCCATCTCGAAAAACAAAACAAACAAACAAAATGTAACAATGTAGTTATGTTCCACATATGAGAAATATTTCAGACCAATTTATTAAACTATGTATAATCTAGGATGGAAAACTCGCCTTAGTGATACCTATGTGTTAGAAATGGTAACTCAAAGAAATTTGTCTATGGCCACCTACATAGATTCACTTAATAACACTAATGCTAATGCCTGAGGAAGCTCCTGTATATGTTCATTACACATCTCTATTTTTAAAAAGGATTTATCACAAGCCGGGCGTGGTGACGCACGCCTTTAATCCCAGCACTCGGGAGGCAGAGGCAGGCGGATCGCTGTGAGTTCGAGGCCAGCCTGGTCTACAAAGCGAGTCCATGATGGCCAAGGCTACACAGAGAAACCCTGTCTTGAAAAACCAAAAAAAAAAAAAAAACAAACAAACAAAAAGGATTTATCACATATACAATGTTCTGCCTGCATGTATATCTGCACACCAGAAGA